>NC_079417.1:16174521-16319521 GCF_026213295.1 Gadus chalcogrammus
CCTTCCACACATCTCCCCAACGTGACGTCATCGCCGAATGGCGTTAGAAAACAACCGTTACTGCCAAAAACGCCAAAACTGGACTTCAACACTATTTGGAGCCATTTTATAAATGATACACATATTTGAGTGCTTTATGTACCCATTAATCAAAACTTCCGGTTAACCTGCACGTAGGCCTTTAAAGTGTGCTAAAGCTAGTGAGCAGCTGACCCACTTGGCCTTCTAACTTCTTGCAAACAACATTGACTGAAACCGGCAGGAATCTTGGCTTACTATATAAAGTATATCCAACTCTCTATCTACACTGTTAACCACTACATAACCTCCCAGTGCATTTCCAACATTAACTTCTCTATTATCAGCCACTAGACAGACACTATAAACTACTCAAAACGATTTAGTTTATTTGTACTGAAATACGATTTTGTAACGACAATCATAGCAATTATAAAGGGAGTCGAATGCATTCACTTTTCAGTCGCCCGTGCCTTTCTGAAACACCCACCACAAGCAGCATGTCTTCAATGCCCACACACAGAAACAGACATGTACACTTAATTACAAATTACATTTATATCAAAGACATGTGTGATGGAATATCTACAAGTTACGTTTTTCTTTGTGAACTTAGGTTTTGCATAGTATTCCGTGTATGGTCTTCCCGCCCTGTTATTCTGCCGGGTCGTCTAAAATGTAAATCTAAGTGTTTCGTGTGATTTAATCTGGTTTCACATTCCGTTCCGTGCATTGTCTTGCCATTGCTATACTGCAGGGTCTTCTAAAATGTAAATCTTTGTGTTTCGTGTGATGTAATCTGGTTTCGCATTCCGTTCCTGTGTTGTCTGTAGTTTGGTTTGGACACCTTTTCCTTGACCCCCCTGGGGAGCGCAGAGAAGCAAAGGGAGCCATTTTATAAATGATACACATATTTTGAGTGCTTTATGTACCCATTAATCAAAACTTCCGGTTAACCTGCACGTAGGCCTTTAAAGTGTGCTAAAGCTAGTGAGCAGCTGACCCACTTGGCCTTCTAACTTCTTGCAAACAACATTGACTGAAACCGGCAGGAATCTTGGCTTACTATATAAAGTATATCCAACTCTCTATCTACACTGTTAATCACTACATAACCTCCCAGTGCATTTCCAACATTAACTTCTCTATTATCAGCCACTAGACAGACACTATAAACTACTCAAAACGATTTAGTTTATTTGTACTGAAATACGATTTTGTAACGACAATCATAGCAATTATAAAGGGAGTCGAATGCATTCACTTTTCAGTCGCCCGTGCCTTCCTGAAACACCCACCACAAGCAGCATGTCTTCAATGCCCACACACAGAAACAGACATGTACACTTAATTACAAATTACATTTATATCAAAGACATGTGTGATGGAAAATCTACAAGTTACGTTTTTCTTTATGAACTTAGGTTTTGCATAGTATTCCGTGTATGGTCTTCCCGCCCTGTTATTCTGCCGGGTCGTCTAAAATGTAAATCTAAGTGTTTCGTGTGATTTAATCTGGTTTCACATTCCGTTCCATGCATTGTCTTGCCATCTTGCTATACTGCAGGGTCTTCTAAAATGTAAATCTTGTGTTTCGTGTGATGTAATCTGGTTTCGCATTCCGTTCCTGTGTTGTCTGTAGTTTGGTTTGGACACCTTTTCCTTGACCCCCCTGGGGAGCGCAGAGAAGCAAAGTGTGATAAGGAAAAGGCGCAACCACCTTTTATGACCTCTTAAGGAACTTCAATCAATACATTAACGTCTGGTTAACAAAGGCTTTTGGTTTATTGGGGGACAGCTGCCCTCAAGGATCCGATCTAAGTGTATAAGAACTCCCGACTTTAGCAACTCAGTGGACTTCTCCTTGCGAAACCATTAGAGAATAAAGTGAGACGCAGGGCGAACTCCCATCTGAGGCCTCCGATTATTGTATTGTATCCCTGTTATGTTGTTTGTTGATGCATGTTGTGATGTATCTTTGTTCGTACTTTTATTACAAATATATATGACCAGCAATTGCCTGCAAGTATTGTGTGCTTTTTGCATCTAAATATCTCATCTGTCTTAGACGCAATATCTGATAGAGAAATTGCCACGACACATGAGAATGAGAATTAATAAAACACAACAGCACAAAATAATGTAATGTGTGAGCAAGCAGTCGTTTCAGCACCAAAGTTACGTTTGTTTCTTATTGAAAAGTTTTTTATTTCATACACATTTGCATACAAGACATTAAATAATAATTTAATCATTAACTTAACTTTAGACAGACATTTCCGCCGTTCTCTCGTAAGCTCATTTAGTTGCATGCAAATGTACGAACAAGCATAACAAGAAAGACGCCTCTCCTTTTGCAATCAACAGCTTTTTACAAGGAAACATCTTAAATATATCTGGCAGTTTCAATAATCCGACACATTGAAAGTGAAATTCCAAGTGTGTGCTTTTCTACAACAGATAGATATATAGCTACAAGATTTTTTGTTTTCGATTATCTGGCTCGAGACCAATATCCTACATTGGATGACGTAGTAATAAGATATTCCCGTAGTCAGTGTTCCCTTCATCAAAAACATCGTCCATGGGTTAAGGCTGGGAGGCCAAGGAGGTTTTCATTGAACAGCTTCATCGCTGTAGTTATGGGAGA
This sequence comes from Gadus chalcogrammus, assembly GCF_026213295.1. Taxonomy (NCBI): domain Eukaryota; kingdom Metazoa; phylum Chordata; class Actinopteri; order Gadiformes; family Gadidae; genus Gadus; species Gadus chalcogrammus. The sequence continues at coordinate 16,177,190 of NC_079417.1, forward strand.
AATTTACGATAACATTTAAAGGAATATAATCATTATCTTGCCTGCATGCTTTGTGCCAAATAGGTGTTGACAAAGAATAGACTAAGCAAAGACCAAATTCCAATGGAAAACCAGCTGGAATAAATCATACCTTTTGATAGCTCTCTGAGATGGATGTTCTCAAGACAGCTAGTTTTAGGTTGATGTTTAACCCCCCATAAAGAAGGAAAGAGCACTTTAATTAAATGTGTTCAGCTACCTATCTCCAGTTCAATTCAATGAGGCATCCAATGTCTAGGCCATAGGCATAGGGTGTTGGTCAGTGCAGGTTCGGATAAATTCACACAATTTGGGTCTATAACATGAGGACGGATTCTAGAACAGGTTTTTTTATTACTTCTTTGCAATTGATAACAAAGTCTTTAACTTTCAAACTTCGAATTCTCTACCTTTTTTGTGTTAAACTGTGTGTTAAAGTGTTTATCTACAAGATAGTAGCCCTAATCAAGTCTGCACAACCATGAAGACACACTAGAGTTTTAAATAACCAAAACAAAGCGGACCACATTACACAGTGCCATAATCACTGTACTGTCTTCCTGTTTGCAGCACTAATAGTTTACTACCACTAAATGGCATAGGATCAAAATACATCTCCGACCTGCTTGTGCGTTATGAGCCCAGTAGATCTCTCAGGTTATCAGGGGCCGGTTGGCATACTGTTCCCAGGCTTCGAGTCAAGTATGGTGAAGCATTTGGTGGCGGTGAACACTTTATTCTGTTAAATCAGCTTTTTTTCCACAGCTTTTGATTAATATATGTAATACCATCAACATAACCTATACCTTTATTTTATATTTCTAATTTTTTTACAATATTTTAAGCATGATTTCATTATTAAGTGGCCTCTAGAGGAACGGACATGGCAGAAATAGTTTATAATGTTCATTAGTATGTTTACATTTGTGAATGATCCCATGAACAAGAATGTGTTTAAGGATGTGTTTTCATTACCTTAAAGTGATCCCTACATAGGGAGTGGGTCCTCTTAACATGGAGCAAACCATAATGCACTATGTTTACACTGTAGCCCAGAACGGACCAACGGCTCTAGAGGACACATTTTTGACTTACCGTAACCACAACGCGGTAATGTTAACAATCATAATCTCTATCCAATTTGTAAGCTATGATGTATTGTTATGCAGACTAAATAACTAGATAATATGTATAAATCTATAAAGAAACTCATCCCTCGACCCATGGCTTCTTGATGCGTTTGTAGATGAGCATCAATTGGGAAGGTCCTACTGGCACACTACAGCCTAATTCAGGCCAACTAAAATTCAGCTTCAATCCTACAGACTGCGCCATTGATTTATATTCGTTTATATTCGCCATGTGTTTGAATGGGGCTTTATAAATAAACATACCCAGCCTACATTCCTTCCAATCTCAGCCAAACCCTCAGCCCAATCCCCATGCTCTGAAGTGTTAAACACTAATGACTTTTACTTAAAGGTCTATGGACAACAGAAAAATGCTGAGGGGCAACCATTCTTCACTCCCTTCACTAAGCCAACATTCTGCAGTCATCCCCCTCTTCCTCCCCATCGCTCACTTCACCGCTCTCTCTCTCTCTCTCTCTCTCTCTCTCTCTCTCTCTCTCTCTCTCTCTCTCTTCTCTCTCTCTCTCTCTCTCTCTCTCTCTCTCTCTCTATCTCTATCTCCTACAAACTAATGGCTTCCTGTGTTTGGTGCCAAGTGTCCATAATGAGCCAACTATGGCTGGAAACGGCATGCAGTGACACGCAACCTGAGGTCGTTGAGGATCGCTCAGGTCGTTTCATTCATCAAACGTTTATGTTCCTCCACGTCCGGCAGGGGGATTTGATTTATTTATTTTATTCTACTAAGTCAGAGGCTATCCAGGTTTTGAGGCTTGGTACTCACTCTGAAACACACACCTGATGCCCATTAAACCACATATAGATATATTTTCTATGAAAGTGCATTAAATGCTCTATATTTAGCATTAAAAGTAGGCTAACTAAAACTATGTGCTTAAATGAGAAAATGCCTTTCGAGATTGAGGCAGGGAGGAGGAGGACTAAGAGTGGGAGCTGGAGGAAGAGGTGGAAGAGAAGGAGGAAGAGGAGGACGAGGAAGAGCAGGAGGGGGACGACGACAAAGGAGAGTAGGATGAAGAGAAGAAGGAGGGGGAGGAAGAGTAGGAGGAGGAAGTTGTGAGCATTATAAAAAGTGAGGATAAATCAAGTGTGGGTGTGAGTCAGGGGTGTGTCGGTGCGGGGTTGAGACGGAGACAAAGCAGTGGGGTACTCACTACCGGAGGGCGTTTCGGCGGCGTGGACGGGGGGTGTGGAGGGGATGAAGGAGGGGAAGAAGAAGGAGCGCAGGGAGCGGTCGCTGTGCAGGGGCGAGCGCTGGGACGGCAGGTTCTCACAGCTGCCCACGCCGCTGGAGATCTTGAGGTTCAGCGGCTTGGCCTTCTTCTTGGCTCTGAGGACGGGAGGGAGAGAGCGGGAGAAATAATTACACACAGGCGGATTAGAAACTGTCAGAACGCCGCGGCTCGCCGTAACTAGATAATTACAGGCTTAATGTCGGGTAAGCTGCTGTGTGAGGTATGAGGGCGAAGTGTGTGTAAGGGTGCAGGCGTGTGCAGGCGTGTGCACACGTGCGGGTGTGTGTGTGTGTTTGTAAGACACGGCGCCTCTGTTAAACGTGTCAAAATGATGTGGTATGACGAAGAGGATTAAAATCATCAAGAAGAGTATGAGACACAAAAGATAGACAATGGTAATAGAATACAAATCCCCCAATTAGCCATCATCGGCTCTGGTGGTTGCCATGTGGTTCATGGTAGCCTCCTTGGCATAACAGTGAAAATGCGGTTAGAGAACTAGAGACCAATAGAAATTGCCCTCGCCGCTTATTTCTAGTGAAACATTATGCGTTTGAGCGGGTTGGCATTAACTCTCCAACCACAAATATTATTAGACAATTAGGGCCGTGCTAAAACTAATCTCTTTCAGTAATCATGAAGTAGCAATACATGGTGAAGTCCAACCTAATCCGGTAACTTTACACTGGACGATGTGCAAGGTGGTTGAATGCTGATTTAAATGTATTAACTGAGAGTGACAGGAAACAGAAAGTAAGCCACCTGGTGCATGTGCAGCTCCTTCCTTCCTGTTACCCAAACCTGCCGCATCATCGATTCACCTGCATAATGCAACAGTACGATGATCAAAGCAACACAAAGACTCATTTTCATGTGTCTGTCCGCCTGCAATTGAAGTCAAAAAGCAAATTTTCCTTTTGACTCAGACAGTCTTTATTACTCTTGATGGTGGCCTTGAGGTAGACATCTCATTTTGCAGCCATTCACCGTCCATCATAAAGAAACAAAAGGGAACAAACCATTTCACCAGAATGTGATCATAAACACACTTGTAGGTGCACGCACACAAACACACACTCACAAACACACAATATGAAGCCGGACCATATTGCTCCCCAGCCTCGAGAGAGCCAATATGTGTCTGACAGTACTAAATAAATGGAGGCTGCAGAACAGAGAGAGAGTGATCAGAGAGAGAGAGGGGAGAGAGAGCGATCAAGAAGATGAGGTAAAATGCATAGGAAAGGAAAAACATATCAAAACATACCATTGAACACAGCTTCATTGTGTGTGTGTGTGTGTGTGTGTGTGTGTGTGTGTGTGTGTGTGTGTGTGTGTGTGGTGTGTGTGTGTGTGTGTGTGTGTGTGTGTGTGTGTGTGTGTGTGGTGTGCGTGTGTGTGTTTGTGCGTGCGACCGTGCGTGCGTGCATGATGTGTGACGATGAACTCAAGTAAAAGTAAGTAAAGGCAGACAATTTCAAAACAGTTTTGTGTGTGAGAGGAAGAGCTCCGGTGTCTGGACTGGGCGGGGATGGCGAGGACAGAGAGCTGAGAGACGGATAAAGCAGCGTTCCCCAGAGCCAGCCAGAGCCGGGCACTTCATCCATCATGAAGAAGGACGTCAATGGAACCGAAAACAAAAAGGAGAAAAGGAAAAGTTACTCCTGATTCAACTTTGTGAAGACAGTCTCTCCCCGAGCATGCAGAGTGGTAATCATTTAGTTTGGGCTGAGTGGGAACTCTGCACTTCCACCTCCTACACCTCCTTAGAGGAGCCTTTGCTCCCCTGTCGTTTTTTATATTTATTTATTTCCGCCATAGTGTGAGTCACGCAATTAGAGCGCTTAGTAAGCCCCGGCTCCAGCAGTAAGGGAGCGTCCCACGGGAACCCCCCCCCCCCCCACACCCGCCCACAGCAGCACACCTCCTGTCACCTATTCAGATTAGCCCACCGTACGCCGCTCCCGTCTCATTCAGACCATTCATCTCCTGGGTGGAAGCCCTCTTTACCCACCATTTCCGTGATGGAGACAGTTTTTAGACGGAGGAAAGGGAGGTTGGGGAGGATGGCGAGAGAGGGGAAGTGAGATGAAGCCAGGATTCCCACCTTGGAACGGAAAAACATTTGGGTGGGGAGGGAACGGCGGGAAGGCGTGGGCGTGAATGGAGTGTAGCTCAGTAGCGTTGCCGCTACGTTGGCAGCACACCGCCACGTTCATTAGCATTCATACGCATTGATATTCATGTCGAGACGCAAAATCAAGGGACACCACTTGATTACCCAGGAGTTAGAGTCACATTAGCTCAACCTTCAATATTGAGGCTAAGTGGACCTAAACAAATCCAACAAAACATGCAGATGCTAGCCATGGATCTTGCTTTAGCCATTGATCTGGGGCTATAGATCTGGTGCTAGCCGTAACTCTGTTGTTAGCCATATAGGATTCTCAAGTTCTGAACTGAATTAGGTGAGAATTTGCGGTCGGGGCGGTGGGGGAGGGGGGGACATTAACATGTGACGCATACAAATGTGTTCCACAGACTGGAGACCAATGTAATTAAGCATGATTGGCCCTAACAACAATATTCAGAACAAACACTGCCTCAAATGGGCTCTTTGCTGAAGCAACACCCAGTAGAGGCAAATACTTTCCCAGAACTTTTTAAACGTGCAACGTCAAAAACTAATTATATATTTATGGGCATTTCAGTCCAATGCTCTAAAATATATCTGTGAATTCAGTAGTCAATGCGGACTTTTATCAATCCCCTGTAGGGAATGGCAATGTTTGTCCCTATAACAATAATGGTAATAAACGAATTAAATACAAAACATGGATGGAAACTCAGTAAGTCAAAAGCTCTGAAGGCTCTACTTACACTACTCCACCCACTCATTCCACCAATGCAAAGCGAAACAGAAATGAGTAGGGGAGGGCGTAGCCTAACTAGTTTGTGAACGACCCAGAGCAACGCAACGCAAATTCAATATGAACATGTATGAGGCTTTAATAAAATCCCAGACGATTTTGAAATTCCGCCACACATTTTTCTTAAAGTGTCTCAAAAAGCGGGCATGTCCGGGCAAAAGAGGACGTCTGGTTACCCTACGTACGGGAAACCCATTTGATTCCTACTTGTTCCACTGTTAAATAGCGGCCCAAATTGGTGGGAGCTATCCTGGTAATTTCTCTGTGTGAGAAATACAAAGAGTGGCGTGTGAGCGTGTGCATGGGTGGAATTGCGCGTGTCTCACGCCGAATGCGTGAGACTTGATGAGCCATAGATTTGGAGCTAGTCCTAGTGCTAGCCTTAACTCTGGTGTTAGCCATAGATCTGGTGCTTGCCATAGAACTGATGCTAGTCATAGATCTGGTACTAGCCATAGAGTTGTGCTGCTACCCATATATCTTGTGCTACCCATATATCTCACGCACGCATTAACGCGCACACACACACACACACACACACAACCACACCCACACACACCACACCACACCCACACACACAGGCACACGCAATACGCTGCGAGGGGAGGAAGCACCACTTCTGCCCTATTTGCGACTAATTAGACTACCTGATACCTTCTAGAATGTGTATTTGATAAAGGACAGGTTTGAGGAGGGGAAAGAGGGGGGGGGAGGTTGGGTTATACTTCCTTTCTTCCTTTCTTCCTTTCTTCCTTTCCCTCACGTCATATCAAAAGAGAGAGCTGCAGGAGTCATGCATATTGCAAAAGAATATCCCCCACACTCCCAAGCCGTGGTCAACGGCGGCGTTTAGCTCATGCTCTGAACCTGCGATGCTGCGAGGCTGGCTTGTTCTAATTAACACGAGCGTGTATATTTCCCGAGATGGCACCAAATGCCATCTCTATACCTTCCAGTTTTATCCTCCGAAAATATGAATATGCAGACTATCCATTCAAGACCTGTGTGGCAAGCAAAGCATCCTGTGTTGCTTTGATGCAAAACAGGGCTTGGAATAATATCCGTGCAGACGCAGCTCCTGACTGCCATATTAAAGGTGGAAGGAAGGCGGAATAAATAAGGGTGCGGAAAATTAGGATAGAGTCGGGAAATTACTCTGGGCCCTTGAAATAATTCAGTGGGCATGGACGTAAAAGGTGAAAGCAATGAATCACAAACATATCTAAGTTGAAAATGCTTTTCCTTTGTTTGTGCTTTAAGGCAAAGCAAGGGTTTAAAATATGTTTTATAAAGCCACATTAAACGTAAAGAAATGTTGAAAGGCTTAAATCAAGTGAAAAGGTTTGAACAGAGTTCAAAAGTCTAAATGGAGTAAACAATGTAAACTTGCACACCGTTATTTATTTTTACAATGGTTCGAAACAATCGATGCATAGGTTAGAAGACAGAAAATCAAAAAAAAAACTGAAAGCAATGAGACATATACTATATACTTATTTACTCCAAGGTGGGTTGATTTGATCGAGTGCCTATAAGTGTGTATATATATGAAGACATCGTAGCATTTGCGGAGTTATTAACATTAGAAACGCTGTAAATCATATAATCCTGCTAGTTATTTCCACCATGACCATGTTAGTTTCAAAACTGTATCTGAAGTCAGAAGATAATTATAGGGTGTCGTTTTCATTCAAATGTAGAAAGCAAATTATATGATTGATGGTACTGCACGGCATCTCTCATTGTCTGTCACACAAACACGCCACAAACAGCCACTTCCTCTTCTTGATTGGGCTACATGCCAATTCTAAGTATGAATACCAAAACACCATCAAAGCACCATCCTGTGTACAGTCTAGGTGGAATGTGGCAGCAACCTAGGTGGCGTGTCACGGCATCCAAGCGAGTGATTCATCCGGGGCATTAACTGTGGTGTTTGATATACGGCCTCCAAAACAGAGTTTTCTTCCATCCAAAAAGTATTTATTTTCAAACAAAGGGCTTCCAAAATGACTAAAAAGGGTCTCAAAATAACAAATAAACTCTTAACTAAACAAAAGGCTTAAGGTGCTAGAAAACAAACGTTACAGTGTCTGCACCAGGTTGTGATTTTAACAGACTGACACTGACTGCCAATCTCCAGTGAATTTGCAGGTGGCACAAAACACGCCCCCTGCCATTTAATCACTCAATTAACATTTAACATTACAAATAATCATTATCAACAATTAATACACACATATTTAACTTAAGGCAAAGGATGTCTGTAACAATGTAGCATTGTCTTTGTTACAGGTGGGTAACCCTTCTGGAAACCTTTGGAAACCATGACATCTTTTACTTCTGCATTCCATTCCACGCCAACTTAGCAATTAGAATGCCTTTAATTGGAGTTATCACGGTTTCCTCAAAGAGAGAAATTCGGCAAGGTCTCTAGGAAAGTATACTTTTTGGGGCTTCTCGAACCTCGAAGATTTTGTAACTAAATTTAAACAGATGATGGAAATTTTAATAATGTGTGATAAGTATGAATAGCAAGGCGGGTGCTACTTAAACTGACCGGATCCCTCTTCTCCACGGAGACTTCATAAAACTACAATGAACATAAATTTAATTTAAATTAAAAATAAATGTAAAATTTCTGCGGGCCGCACTGATTGAGGTCTGCATGCAGCCCGTGGGCCGCCAGTTGCCCATCCCTGGTCTAGGGAGGCGGTAGTGTAGAGGCCTAGTTGAATCAACACAATGTCGCTTTCTACTCTGAAAAAACGAAAAGTACACTCAGAAAACTGACAATTCAATAGCGAATGGACACAGAAGTATTTTTTTGGATTTGCCACTGGGAAGCCTGTGTGTTTACTCTGCAGCGAGTGTATATTGGTGTGTAAAGAACTGAGAAGGCATTTTAAGATAAATCATCCTAACTTCGACACCACTTTACCACTGGGCTCTGATGCTCGCCGCCAGAAGATTTTGGGGCTAACTTGATGCTATGAACAGAGACGCCGTTGTTCACCCTAACCCTTGTTCAGAACAAGAGAGAGCAACATCATCATCACTACGAGTCGCCTGGAAATTAGGCAAAAATAAAAGGCTGTTTACAGATGCTGAGACCGTCAAAGAGTGTATGCTTGCATCGATCGAGGAGGTGGTTACAGATGAGAAAACCAGAAACAGCGTGATTGATTCAATCAAGAAAAATTCCCATCTCTGACATGTCAACATCAAGGAGAGTAGAGAGTACTAGAGACCCTTGCATCGGATGTTTTTGAGACTCTTTTGGACAAAATCAAAAAGCGGAGGTGATGTCGCTAGCTGTTGATGAATCAACCGACAGCAGCGATGTAGCATAGCTGTGCCTCCATGTTAGATTTATTGATGGCGAGTGCTTTTGTGAGGGTCTACTTGGACTAATTCCACTGGATGGACAGATGACAGGTGAGATACCTTTCGAAAAAGTAATTTCCTTCTTCAGAGAGAACCAGTTGGGGTTGGAGCGTATCAATATGCTGGTTACGGACGGTGCACCGGCGATGTCGGGCAGGACACGAGGACTGTCCGCTAGGTTGGCAGATGTGGCGCCACAGCAGAGATCGCTGCACTAAATGGTGAGTTAAAAGAGACCATGGACTGTCATGGCAATTATTAACTTCATTCGTTCTATGTCTAGCTTACAGCACCGCCTTTTCCGCCAGGGAATGCGTTGAAATGATTTTGCAAACTTAAGGAAGAGATCTTGATGTTTACCCGTAATTCAAAGAAGAAAAAAGCTCACACTTTTCTGTGTCTAATGGAAATGCAGAGTTTCTCTCAGCCGTTTGATTTTTGAGCGACATCTTTCACCACCTGAACCTACTCAATACGGAGCTGCAGGGCAGAGATAAAACAGTCGCGCAACTTGTGGAGAGACTCCAGGCTTTTCAAAAAAGGCTGGCACTTTTTTCTGCTGATCTATGTTCTGGAAAAATGCTTCTTCCCCCAGCATTGCGCACTGCAGGTCTACAAACCACTGAGGCAATGACAGGATTGATAAATGCATTGAAAACCAACTTTGCAACGAGGTTTGAAAAATTCAGTATCCCCACTGAAGTGATGAGATTTGTGAACGACCCCTTCTGTGTGGACGTTGTGGGGGAGTTTGCAGTGAAAGCAAAGGAGCTGGTTGTGTCATTAAACGAGGCGTGTTTACAACTGGAACTCATTGACATTCAGTTATCAGCTGACCTGCGACAGTCATTAAAGCTGGCTGGTTCAGAAAAGTTCTGGACTCGTGAAGTCAGCCACCAGAAATTCCCTAATTCAAGGCGTTCCCTACTTCCAACGAGAAGATGACATGTGGCAGCGGCGTGGGCGAGGCCCTTTTCAGGGCCACTGGAGAGCGCTCCTGTGAGAGCTGGCGGGCCCTTTTCAGGGCCTTAGTGCGCCTCCTGTCCCGCTTCCCTGGCACCGGACACCGGGCGTGTTTCAGGTGCCTCGGGGCTGAACACGCCACGGCTGCCTTGGTTGCCACCGCCTCCTGCGCCGCCTGCCGCACGCTGCCTGAAGAGGGGCTCCTCTCCAGGCACCTCTTTTTCTCCCCGTCGGTGGATTTCGCTGAGACAATCGACATCTTCGGGGCCGGAGTTCCGGAAGCCCAGGACGCCGGCGAGCACTTCGATGTTGACGAAGTCGCCTCCTTGGACGACGTCTTTCCCGGCTCTGCGTCCGAGTTCTCCGGCTCCAGGGCTTCCGGGGGAGAGACAGCGCCGGATGGCCGATCTCTTCGGCGAGATCATGGGTAATGCGGCGGCCATCAAGGGCATCCCTATGCCAGCCCCGCCACTCGCCCCCATGTCGGATGACATGCAGGGCGAGTGTTTTCGCACCCTGAATTCCTCCAGGCGGGTTACCCAGTGCCCCCTGTTCCCACCGGTTCAGCACCTTTTCACCGCTGCGGGTGGGGACCCCTTTACTCTGAAGGCCCCGGTGAGGGCCTTCACTGCTTCACTGACTTCACCAGCGAAGAAGGGTGGGCTGATACTCAGGCGAGGGGGATCCCTCGCCTGGAGCCTTCCCTGGCAGCGCTTCTCTGTCCGGGCGCCGGATGGCGTCCTAACGAGAAACCGCTGCCCCCCGACTGCCTCCAGAAGCAGATTGCCGGGCTGACGGACAGGGTGTTCGTCTGTGCCTCGCAGTCTGCGGCGGCGGTCAACAACATCGCCCTGCTCTCCTCTGCCCTGGTCTCCTTGTCGGCTGGCAGGGAGGCTTACGGCCCGGAGGAGGCCGCGAGATGGCTGACGGTTTCCCGCTTCTCCAGCGCAATCCTTCAGCTGTGCCAGCCGGTAGCCGGTTCGGCTGGCCGGCATATGGCGTGGGCCACCATAATCCAGAGGGTCATATGGCTCTCTCACACCGCGGTTCCGGAACGAGAGCGGGCCAGCCTCGTCCAGGGCCCATTAGTTCCGGATGGACTATTTGGGCCCCGGTTCTCGGAGGTGCTCGCTCACCAGCAGTCCGTCCGTGAGAATCGTTCCTGGTTCGGGGCGATTCTCACGGGCTCCTCCCACCAGCAGGCCGGGAGGAAGCGGGGTCCAGGCCGGTTCCAGCGCTCCAGGGGGCCGCCTCCGCCTCCGACCCCGATGCCGCAGCAGCAGCAGCGACAGCAGCCGCCGCCGCAGCCGGGGAGAGCAGCACCGCGGGGAGAGCAGCACCGCGGGGAGAGCAGCACCGCGGGGCCAGAAGCTCCGCAAACTTGCTCCCACCTTTTTTATGCAAACAATCAAGAAACGAAAGGCCGTTCGACCGACGGCAGTAAATACTCCCTTAAGAGCAATATTCCTTTAGATTACCGCTCCCCCCCCCCCCAGCCAGATGGCTGTAGGGTGGCGGCCGGACGGCGTGTTTACAAAACCTCTGGTTCACCTGCTTCTAAGAAGCGGCGTCCCTTTGAGCTTCGTGGGCGGGCTGGAGAGTCATTAAACGAGCCCGAGGATACGGACGCTTGTACTGGTTTCCTAGTTTCCCACATTATCCCCTCTACCTCCCTTTTACAGTCTGTGGAAGGTGAGAAGACGGGTCTGCGCGCTGTGGTTACAGCTAGGGCTGCAACTAACGATTATTTTAATAATCAATTAATCTGTCGATTATTTTTTAGATTAATCGATGAATCGGATAAAAAAAAGAAACATTTGGAATTGCCGCATCTTTATTCAAAAACATCGCGGCCGAACGCTCGGCCGCATTCCACTCCACGCATCAGTTGTTTGTGCGTTATAGCGACGCTAGCAGGGGCCGCGCTCTCTCTAAACAACGTTTTCTCGCTGGATATGTGAGGGTGTTTGCTTAGCCTACGCTCTGCAAGGCTTAGCGCCACCATTGGGCGTTAAAGCTCACTGGACACGGGGCGTGGCCGCTTCAACGGCTCTTCTCGGAGGCGTTCCGGTGGAAGACATTTGCGCAGCTGCGTCTTGGTCTTCCCCCGGCCCCCTTGTTAGTTTTTACATGTTAGATATGTCCAGGGGCTCACTCGGCAACTCTGTGTTGGAGTCCGGTGCCCCTTCTATGGCTTAGGAAAAGCGGCATCGTTGAAATTCCTCTCGCCGGAAGGCGAGTTGGACTTGAATGCCAGTATTTCTCTCCCTCCGTTTTTCAAATGGAAAGCGGAGTAGAGAGGTTCCTATTGGCTCGCCGTTTGACGAGTTGATTATGTCTGCCATTATGGCACTCCCGCTGTTTAAAAAAAAAAAGAAACGGACGAGAGAAGCTCCTTATTGGAGAGTCGAACTCCGTAGCTCCGCCCCCGGTGGTAGCGGACCTAATGGAAACCGTATTACTCTGGTTTTTCCCTTCACTTTCATGGATTCCATGAAGTACGGATTGGGGCCGGAGTCTTTGCCGACTCACTTTTTTCTCTTGATCATCGCCTTGCTTGATCTAGGAGGAATTCGTTTTTTATTAAGCTGTTGTGTTTTGCACAACCTCGGCTTTTTTGAGTCTTGTGTGCCCTGGTGACTTAAGTTTCTTGACTGGGGTCCAGCAGGAGTACATTGATTGGGCTCCGCTCGCAGCTTCACCTTAGCCCATAAGGCGAAGCCTACATGAAATAGAACGATAGTTATATTATAACTCTAGTTCTATGATTGTAGGCGTAGCCATCTAGTTTCCCACCTGCTGTACCCTCCAAATGCTGAAAGAATAGCGTAGAGGATGGGCGGCGGTTTGCGCCGCCTTATATACACCGTGCCGTGATATCATAACTATCGTTCAGTGTGGCCGTACCTTAAGAATGTTGTTTGTGCGTGCACTAGCGGATATTGGACTATATGAGACTATAGAATAAAATGTTCCAAGGATACCGAAATTAGGGCTACAACAACGAATCCATAAAATCGCTAAAAATCAATTACTAAAAGCGTTGGCAACGAATTTGGTCATCGATTTGTTGAGTCGCGCGATTAATACGTCACTCGTAGGCGCGGCACTGTTTACAGCCAGCCGCCGACAGGTTGGTTCATGGTTCATGCACGCCCACAGCGAGCTTTAGTGTGAGCGACCACAGCTTGTATTTTGGTCATATCTTAACACTGGACTGTCTTTGGGTTAAAAAAACTCCTTCAACTCAGTATCTGTCTAGTCCAACCCAAAACTCTGTCAGCTGCTCCTGCTGCAGACGGTGGGCAGACAGGCTCGGAGTCGGCACCACATGCATCAACAGTCATTCAAAGCAGCGGTAGTAATCACACAACCGGACGGTGTAGAAAGTCCCGTCAGTTAAGAATAGATGTAAAAAATAAATCCATGTTAAAATCGGCAGGATATAGAGCTAGTTAGCATAAAAAAAAGTAGCAAACCGTGTCAAATGTGATGTGTTCAGGTCGGCTTAGTAATATGATTGATGTGTTCAAATGCAACACATCAATTGGGGAGAATTTGGCGAAAACTTGTTTTCCCAGCAATATAAAATTGATATTAAAGATGGAATTATGACCTGTTTAACGTCCTATCTTGAGCTATGATCATCTTATCAGCAATTCAAGCAATAATAAAAGTTATATTTCAACAAAATAATAGAAAAGTATCAATAGTGGTATCAATAAAGACTTGGATCGAGTCTCGAAAATGGTATCAATATCAATAAAAATTAACAATCTCCTGTCATCTGAGAGAAATTACGATGTATTTACCGGTTAAAGATCTTATCGGTTAACCATGGACATCCCTTATATACTGTATATATAAAAATGTATATCATACATTGTATGTTTTTTTGTGTTATCCCAGTTATATATTTTTATTTTCTTATCATTTAATATTACTTTTAATAGTTCCGGGACGTTGGAGCAATAACCTGGTGTTTTTACAGTTCAGTCTGCTCTGTGAATTTGAAGTAATGTTCAGTTTTTGAACAAAGATGCGGCAATTACAAATGTTTATTATTTTATCAGATTCATCGATTAATTGAAAAAGTAATCGACCGATTAATCGATTATTAAAATAATCGTTAGTTGCAGCTCTAACTGAAATGGATGAGTTCTTCATGGCTGTCAACCTGTCGGTATGCCATGGTGGCATGGGTGAGACCATTGTTGCCTTGCAGATTTAGTTTGGTATCAGAGCAGGTCAAATCCCATTCAATCCAGTGATAAGGAGACATTCATTTAGATCGTCAGTAGGGTTGTAAGTAACTTTAATGTTTTACTCTGCAAGCCATAGCTATTTACAACAGGAATAATAATATTCCTTAATACTAAATGGTAGTAAGTTTGTGGAATTGCGACGAATATCCAGACGTGAACTTAATCTGAATTATCTGGATGACGCATGCCACATGCACGCGTTCGGCAACCAGGTAGCTCGGATACCATTTGGCTCATAACACCGGCCCAAATTTAACATTAATGACCGCCGGTCAGGAACGTCCCAACATTAAAACCGAAAGTGAAATGAAAAGCAGTGTATCCCTTCTGGTGGTGTAATAAAAAAACATACATCTCAGTAGCAGCTTATGCATTTTCAATATCGGTGACATTAAGTCAGAAAACCTATTGGATATTCAACAGATATTCAAGCTCTGAATCCTAGCAATGTGAAGCGGGGAGGCCTGTGTGTCGTCGGAGGAGCCGGTCGGGCAGCAGCACTCCTCAGCGTACAGCCATTGTTTGGTCAATATTTCTGCATAACTGGTGAATTACAAAGAACCTGGCCCTAAACATTACATAACGTTTAAAAATGCCATCGATCTGCAATGGATACGTCGTTCAAATACATTTTTGGAGGTGTATCCCGCCAGCGCTACAACAGAGACAAGCAGGTAGAGGACTGCGTTACCAGCCCTGCTCTGGTGTGGGTGTTACGCACATGGAATGTAATCAAACCTAGATTCAAACTGACTTTTTAGACACGTAAATTACAGGACAAATAAGACACTCGTACTCGTACAAAGACTCTGTATTGGATTATACTATTTTGGTATTTGCTGCATCCTCTGGGTATCAGCAGCGTAAGGATCCGTTGAAACACAAGTCACCTATATATTCCCATTGGGAAGGTGACTGCTGCGGCCAGTGCAATGCATCAAAACCTCACCTATGTTCCGTGTATGTGTGTGTGTGTGTGTGTGTGTGTGTGGGGGGGGGGGGGGGGGGGGGACGACACACTGTGTGATCTTCTGAACCTTATAAATGGCTACGGGCCAGGTGACTGAAGTTTTGAAATCATTTTTTGAAGTCTCAAGAGTGGAACAGATTTTTTCTTTTTCTTTTGGGTAGGGGGAGTAATGGGAAGAGCGGGGAGGGGAGAGGGGGGCTTGTACAATAGCCCTTGGCAACAGATCAGCAAAATTAAACCGGACCACGGGATTGGGTGAAAAAGAAGAATGGTCCCAGACATTTTATTCTCTATGGCTACCAGATCGTGTTCCGCTTTCTCGCCTTCACTCTCTTCAGGTGTGTGTGTCTGTGTGTGTGGGTGTCAGGGATGGAAATTAACAGCCGCCACACGCCATTTGCGGGTGGATTTGTAAGGTGGTGGGTGAATTGTGTCACTTCACCCGCCACTGTGTCGGGCAGGGGCGTAGGAACGAGTTTAACATTGGAGGGGACACATATCGGAAACCTGACAGATCCATTAATGGTTCGAACAGAAATTTGTCATAAATGAACTACACTGCAAAACATTAAAGTAAAACACATTTTGAATGGCAGTATTGAACTGATACATATCAAATCAATTCTTTAATTGCAGGCCTTATCATACAGTTTTGTAGACTGATAAATAACATGGGAAGAATATTGATCTAAATTTGAATTCGTATTTTCTGAATTCCTTTTCTTTTCTTAGTTGTATCTTATGCCTCAATGAACAGACACAGGCAAAGGTTAAGGTTAAAGGGAAAAACAGCATCAAGAATTTTAACATATACACCAACTTGTTTTTACTCTTGAGTGTGTGATATTCTTCCACATTTCCACTAACTAATTGGTGTGTGAAGGTAAAGGTAAACAAAACGACATTAGAATGGATGTAATGAACTGATAAATATCAATTACTGTGTAGTTTTGATACAAATAAAAGCTAGATAGCATTGTAGTGTTATCCAACAGTGTCAAACGTGCCGGGGCACACAAAAGGATGAAAAACACTGGCCTAGGCAAAAGAGCCATAATGTTTTCTCCTCCTTTCATTTGCAGCCACGAATTGCTTGCAAATTGACTTCATGTCCAGTAAGTCAAGTCTATCCTGATGGACATGACTGACAGCAACATGGTTGAATCTGTTTTGAGACATTGTGGACCGGAGCCAGGTTTTAAGCCTGTGGAGGACACTAAAACTTCTCTCTGCCTCACAGGATGAAACAGGGACTACCAGAAGCAACCTGACCAGGTTTTCCACGCACAAGGCAGCATGGCTATAGCCAGGCTATTTCGGAGGCGGGAAACGTTCAGAATTCCAAGTAAGCATGACGAAGGAGAAGTGTATGGAAGTAAATCTGTGCTATCGGATTTTGCAAATAAAAAGCCATTGAATTCTAAGCACTGAATACTTATGCATTGAAATAACGTATCTGGATATGACTTCAACGTAATCAACGTCCCCACGTTTAAGTTTTTGACGTTGAATCTTTGATTTTGAATTTTTAACATTGAAAAATAAAGCTGAATAGGAGTTCAATTCAAATCGACAATACGTTATTTCAATGCATAAATATTCAGTGCTTAGAGTTCAATGGTTTTTTATTTTCAAAATCTGATGGCACCGATTTACTTTCATAGAAGTGTCTCAAACATTTTGCAGTTGAAGAAATCTGTGTGGGGGTGAGGGAATCTAGAGCGGTTTTCCACATGACGAAATATTCAGTTTCTATTGTCATACCAAATGGATATGTTCAACAAAAAAACAAGGAATTGAAAGCTACTTATAGTAGGCCTAGGCTACATTCATTTCCCCTGATGGCAGCAATGTTCCTCTTTCAGCTTGACTTCACCGGTTAATCAAAACCACGTGTCTTCTTTAGAGTTCAGTTCCATTTATTTATTCACACAGTTCAGCAGCGGCATTCATTCAGAATCAGAGCCCACGTTAAATCTGCATTTAGGGCGACTATCACTACCCAGCCGAAAAATAGATGCGCTTTAAATGGTTTTGTATATAACAGTCAGGAACATGGGCATAGTTGTGGAAGTGCTGGTGTTAGAAAAAAAAGTTGACGGGAATTAAAGTGCTGCACATCGACTGTACAAATGTAGATTATTCATCACAAGAATTTTAATTCGGAAATTCAATAGGCTAATAAAGTCTGAATTGGTAGATAAAATTCAGCATTCTGATAATGAAGTCAGAATACTTGGATAAAATCTGAATTCTGATAATTAAATCCAGCATTAAAGGTTCATTTAAGAAGGTTCTCACCAGTCATTTATCACCTGGTTTTAGGGTTAGGGTTAGGGTTAGGGTTAGTTTTTTTAAAGTAGTTCACTAGTCGTAGCGTGCAAAAATAAGACTCTGAGAATTCTGAGAATTTAGTCAGCATTCACATTTCTCAGAATTCTCTGACACTGCAAATGAAAGCGCTACTACTAGCGAGCTACTTTCAGCGTGACTGGAAAGAACCTTTAATGCTAGATTTGCATGAATGCTATTGTGTAAATTAGTTGGGTTCTCTTTCTTGGAATTCGGAAGTGGGAGATTCCTTATTTTTTTACCATTATTGTTTTATAGGGACAAACATTAACACATTTCTCCTACAGGGGATTGATAAAGTGAACAGAAAAAACACTTGGTCATACTTTACACACAGCATTGGCCTACTGAATGCCACAGATATATTTTCAGCATTGGACTGAATGCCACATAAATATATAATTATGTTTTTGCACGCATGCAACGTTTAAAAGTTCAGGGTATAAAGTTCAAGTATATGCATCTACTTGTATTGCTTAAGCCAATAGCCTTTTGAGGCAGTGTTTTTTCCGAATATTAGTGTTAAGGGCCAATAATGCTTAATATCATATGTTAGTTACCATGTCTGTGGACACATTTGTATGCAGTCACATGTAAATATAAAAAACAAATTGACTTGGTGTAGCCATGCATGTTGTTTTATTGTTAATATGTCAATTTGTTTTTTATTGAAAATACTTTGTATAGATTAATTATCCCCAAACTTGTCATTGTAACACCTTTGAAATAAACATGACTTAACATGGCAGATACCTGTGTATTGTTTATCATGTGGTAAGAGTGAAACGTTTTCAACTCAGTTCCTTGGTAGAACCCACTTACAGTAAAAATCACTTCTGATGGAAAAAAAGATGTGTATGAAAAACACTTTTCTTATCTATTGTTACTATTATATTGTTTAAAATGTACGCATATATAAAAAATATATATAGCGTATAAAAAGTGGCTGGTAAAAAAGATGAGTGGCTGGTAGATTTTTAAATCTACCTGCCACAGTGGCTGGTGGGCAAAAAGTTAATTTCCATCCCTGGTGGGTGTGTGTATGTGTGTTTTTGTGTGTGATCTTGGCCCCATGTGAATGAAAAGAAGCGTAGTAGTATCAGCAATCCCCAGCCAGGCGCTCATTCACTTTTATTCTTAAAATACTTTCTTGTGTTTCAAACACAAGTACGTCCCGAGGTAAGGATTGGCATATTTAAAAGACAGCAGAACGTAACCATCAGTAGTTATCACACGGAAATAGGAAGACATCTAAATACGTCTTTATCCCTATCGGTAATCTGATTAAAATTTAGACCACAACAACATATATAGCTGAGGAATATAAGATTAAACAGCTGGTTTCAAATCACTGTCATTTTTGGCCAAATAAACCAAATAATTTGCAATGTTATATCGAGACACATTTCAACAAAGAAGTAGAACTTAAAGATTTCCATTGTACTTTCATCTGCATTTGCTATGGTTCTAGCGCAGAGACACACACAGTGCTGGGAGCGCATCTGGGCAGCCTACGTTATTATTTGATTATCACAATGTATTTTCGATATCAGTCAAAATGAAACCATCACTCAGACAACAGAAGGATAAACAGAAATATTGAAACAATATTGCTTGGAAAGTCATTTGGCCCACAGCTGTGTAGGTTAAGTGGCGGTTTGGAGGCGTAAAACGCGGTGGCGGATGATTGTGAACCTTAAAGAATGAAGGGGTCACGCACAATATAGCTAGGGCCGATAATATCATCCATGGCTCGCCTCACATGAGCAACAGAGGAAAATAGGCTCATTCAACCCTGAGAGTGACAAACGAAACTGATGACTGCCTTGCGAGCTGACTGGCAGCAATCTGTCACAACAGAAGAAATAGAGTTTAATTTAATAACTGGAATCAGTGTTTTGTGCAATGCTTTATACTATATTCTTTATGCTTGTTCACATGTATCACTGACACTCTCAGTGATGGAAGTAAGGCAATGTGCGTTTTTACCCTTTGAAAGCGCTTTTTTAAAGGTTTTCTGTTATGAATTGTGGGAGTTATTCTTCATTCCGTCTGAGCATGTCTAGGTTTTCTTTACAAATAGTTTTTCTTTACAAAGGCTTTTGGGTCATAAAATCATGAACAATTAATCCTCCTTTTTAATAGTCTTTCTTGAGCTTCCTTGTTTGTGAACTTTGTGCCAACTATGATTCATAGAACAGCTTTGGTGACAGTGAGGTGTTTAAATGTACTTTGATTAAAGGTTAGAGCTGGTGTACAACGGACCTTTCTCCTCTTGCCTTACAACACAGACTAGTTTGTTCAACATCTGAAGCTGATAGCACCTTCTGGTCTCTGTCAAAAGTTAATAAATCGAAGCATTCCTTGACGGATAGAAATTTCGTCAAGTTCACTTTGTTGAATTAGCGTCAAATCGAATCCCAGGTGCTCAAACTGTTCGGCTGCAGCCCCCTTTTTCGCACCAGTCAAGCCACTCATTAAATGTTGAGTGTAATCTGAGATTAAATGTCTGTTGGGAGACCTTGAATATTGTCATCTGAGTTATTTTTTGTGATGTCGCAAATTGAGCTGCTCTGTGCTCCGTTTCAGACAAGCCAGCCTTGTCTGACAAAAAAAATTGAATTGCATCCTACCAATTAACAGTCCCTGGAAATGTATTTGCTCCACTTAATTTGGTTCAGTAGGACGGTAAATGTTTGATGAAGGCTCAGGAACCTACACTCGTCACACTAGCCCTTTCCCTTATATTCAGAGAGAAAAAAAAACACTGAGAGAGTAACGTCTGAGATCAGTGGTGGTCACCCATTGAATGAAATACCTTGTAATCATCTGCCATTACTTATCCTCTACCACACACACACGCACACACACACAAACACACACACATACACACGCAAACAAAAGCCATTGGATGGTTGAGAATAAGAGCTAAATCCTCGGTCCCTCTGATATTCATTGCAGACCATCCACTCCTCCTAAACACTCATATAAATTCATAATCATGACTCCAATTTCGAGGGTGCCGGGCGGCTACTCATTTGGGACTGTGGAGGAATGGCTGGGGGGTCGGAGGGGTGGAGGGTAAGTAACATGCTGTGGAGGAGCAATAAGTAGGTAACATGATGTGGAGGAGCCCCCCTCTCCCCCATCTCAGTTGACCTGACATTAATGGCACGGGCTGGAACCTTGATCAACATGGATGTGTGTGCAAACACACACACACACACACACACACACACACACACACACACACACACACACACACACACACACACACACACACACACACACACACACACATTAACATCCACTGACACACACACATGCAGACTCACACAACCATCCAATGGCAAACACAAACACACACAAACACAAGCACGAGGGATGTGCCAATCACATAATTAGGATTGGGATTGACCGTCACATTAAACCACTGTGTCACTGGTGAGGGGGGAGTAAGAAGAGTTTTAATAATAAAAAGAGTAAGCAGCTAGTTCAATGGCTAAACAAAGCCAAAAAAGCCCTACTACCTAATAATAACGTGTTGGTGATTTAATCAATTTGAACAGAACAGCTAGCAATGTATTGACCTTCAATGGCGATCCGTCCCCGACAATAGCACCTGTGGGATTTCTCTCTGGCTATTTCTTAAAAAAAATCGCAGAATGTTGAAACCAACTATTTGCTTTGGGATATTGGAAGCGCTATTCTGATGCAATGAACTCTGCCAACTTATTCAGGGAGGGAAAGATATGCACTGTGCTTTGGTTTGTGCTAGGCCTAATCAGATTTTACGTCCCAAAAGTCCCAAGGTGACTTCTCCACAAGAAAAGCTGTTAAAAATGATGTCCTATAAGCTTTAAAAGGCATCATTTAGGAGATTTGAGATTTGAATTACGCTAAAGCAACATGTCTGCTTTTCCCCAGCATTGTAGATGATCAACAAGCCATGTGTCGGCAACTACCCCAGCACTCCTCTACCCCTCCTACTTCCAAAAGGGGCGTGTAGCGTGTCAACACAGAGCGCTTATTCTGAGGAGAGAGGATCAGTTTGACACAGAAGTCTTTGGGATGATGGCAGATAGTGATTTGATTTTGTTTGCGATGCCGACAGAGGATTAGGATACATGCACACACACAAACGCACGCATGCACACGCACGCACAAACGCACGCACACAAACACATGTACATACACAGACACACACACAGACACACAAACACATGTACATGTACATACACACAAACACACACACAAACACATGTTCATACACCGCACACAAACACATGTACACAGACACACTCTCACACACACAATCATGTACATACAGACACACACACACACACACACACAAACACACTAACCAATTGAATGAAAATTCATTCACCCATTCACTTACTCACTCACACACAATCATACATACATTTCAGTGTTCTCATCTAACTTATTGAGCCCAATTGGAAGAGGCTAATATTCTAATAAACCATTAGGGTCAAAGGTCACTGGGAGGGACCTATGCGTGTAATCAGTTTCCCGGGGTTATCGGCTGCAACAGAATATTTACAGGAAACACACAGCATCGTTCTTCTAAGTTAGATAAGGCGTTACAAGCCAATACATTTATATCGTAATTATAATTCTGATTTTTCAGAATTTAAGATATCATAAACTGGTCCTATATTTCATTAGTAAGGACTTTTACGTAATTTATACACACACAATTTCAATGGCCCTCTTCAGGAATGAAAATAGATGGAATGATCCTCTCACACATGGGCAGGAGAGCCAGTGTGCACCCCAGCGCTGGCACCTCATTCAGACACGAGTGGGGCCCCCCACCCCCCCCACCCTCCATCTTCTGTCTCCACACTGCCCTTAGGGCTCTTCAGCACTTGATCTCTATCAATCCACCCAGCTCCATCTGCGTCACTACGCCCCCACACACCCACCGTTCAACGCACGACTTTCGAAATCCAATAATAAAAAAAAAATGATGTATTTTCTGGAAGAGATGATTTCTGTATGGATGACGGGAAAAATTGTGTTGGCTAGGGGTATGTGATGTGCACACAGCCAGCCTAACAACAAACAGAAAACAACAAACACTGATATTAGTCATGGGATGCACATTCTCACTTGCTCAATGTTTGAGAAAGACACAATGAGAGAGAGAGAGAGAGAGAGAGAGAGAGAGAGAGAGAGAGAGAGAGAGAGAGAGAGAGAGAGAGAGAGAGAGAGAGAGAGAGAGAGAGAGAGAGAGACAGACAGAGACAGACAGAGAGGGAGAGAGACAGATAGAGGGAGAGACAGACAGAGAGGGCGAATCAGAGAGAGGGAGAGAATCCGGTGAATCATGTCGTCTTCCATGACGACCCCTCCAGCCCTTCGGTATTTATTACCAAACATTCTGATGAAATAAGAAAGAATAGATCTTCCTGAATAAAGGGCTGGTAAATACTCATAAGGTGGGTTATTACGGTCTCAGGCGTGCTGTCGGAGCGGGTGGCTAAAGCAAAATGAAAGCATAACATTCCAGTGAATTATCTCCTGGAGAGAGACTTTGACAGTTGAAAACTCACTTTTCCTTTTCACCCAGACCCATGTGTTGGGCCCTATGTCTCCCAACCCCCTATCCAAAGGGCCATGAGAATGAAAATGGGCGATGAAAGGGACACAGATGGGTCTTGAACATGAGACAACAACATATTTAACTTATGGTAGGGTTTATTTGGCAATGTTTCAGAAATGTTTTGTGGAATGATCTTACAGAAGCCAATGGGGAAGCTGTAATGCATTTGCATTCAATAACATTGTGAATTCATCCGGAATGTTTGAAGGCAGACACTCATTCTTCTTCTCCTTCACAAAAAGAATTCCAGAGGAAGCTACATGCAGAAAAATAAATCCCATCACATCACAATGGTTGTCACGGCACGTCTGTGACAGACGTATATTATTTGCTCACCAATGTAAACAATGTGAACCACAATTTAACAGGAGTTAACTTTGATATTGGATGACTCATAAAGGGCTTTTTTATTGGTCGTATTGAGTGTTAAAACTCATCAATATTGCACACAATTAGTTAGCCATGTTATGGATATCTGCTTGAAACCAATCCAGGCCAACGATAATCCTCTCTCGCCCACGTTGGCTGACAATTGCGTATTCAATCAACGCTGACGTCCCAGCTGAAGACAGCTATTCATTATGGATCATATTCATTATGCCTTGAAACTTGGGGGTAGAAGGGTTCACCAAATTCACGTTTTGGTGCATATCACTGTTTTTGAGTCAGGGTTCCCAGTTTGGTACCGTTGTTAAAGTTGTTTCTGGTAAAGCAGGGGATGACATAAGTGGCTTTAAAGAAATTCTATACATATGATGTAGAGTTTTCCCCAAACAATGTAATAGCGGCGCTGCAGCACCATGTACGATTTTAAAATAGGGCTGACATTTAATTTCGGCAATGGTCTAATTGGTTAAAACACATGTTTTATTAAAGCAACACCTCAAAAAGCAAAACTGCAACATTGTGTAAGTGCTTTGTGGAGGAAGTCGGAGGCTTTCGGATCCACCCTCGCTCCAAGTCTGATCTGGGAACAGCAGAGCTTCAGTGTAAAGCAGATCGCACACTAGAGGAGCCACAGAGTGCCACATCAGGCAGCGTAAGTTGAAGGTCTTGTTCTGTGTTTAAAATAATGAGTGGTAATGGAGCTGCTATGCGACAATGGAACCACGGCCCACTTAAGTACCAATGAAGACGCACTGGGGGGTACTTAAAATGATCATACTAACTAAAAACCACAGCATTAGTGCCATTCATGAGCATGCAAAGAAATGCACTGTTGTAGATGTTGAAGATGAAAGAAAATCGTAACTGGAGTATATAACTTTATCACCTTGTTAATATTAGTAGGTAGAGCTTTTGGATATAGGAGGAGGAGCGTGAAGAATTGGTTCGTGTGGAGGTGCTGGCAGTAGAGAAGGAAAGGATCCCCTATGCGATAAAATATTTGACAATTTATTTAAAGTGAGTGAGTCTTTGAAAATGAATCTCCACAGATGGGTGGTATGTGACAAAGGATATGGCAGTTTTGCTACAAAGGGGTGGAAAGGGGTGGAAGCACATTTGTTAGGGTGCGAATGAAAATGTTTGTAGAAAATGTTAGTCTTGAACCCTGCCGGGTTAGTGACAAGCAAGTTTCACTGGGCAATGTAACTACGCCGCAAAAAGATGTTCTGAACTGAATTAACCCAAAAATACGAACATGCCTGAACTGTGACTAGCGATTTTTTTACTTGCACTAAAACAAATGCACTGCATTGCAGGGTGGTATCGTTCACTTAAAGGGATACACTGAGTTATCTGTAAACTGGCGTTGTCTTCAGAGGAGTTGTTTGAATCTAAATGTATCTTTGTGAGTCCAGAAGGAGAGTTCCCTAGGTGAGCATTTGCTATTCAGTAAGCCGCTTCCACTTCCAGCCACCAACACTTTAACAAATTTTCTAAGTTTTCCAATGTGTTACATTGGAAAACATAGTCTCTTGTTCAAAGCTAGTGACAATTTGGCGACTATTTGGATGATAAATCTGCAATTAAACTGCATCTGGGTAGGAACGGCAAACGCATATTTACGGATATCTCGGCGTAGCCTTTTAACTTGCTAACCTTTTCTTTGCATCTGTTATGAAAAATATCAAAGTTTGGTGTTTGAGTTTTCTGCTCAATTACGACTCCCTCGGAAGCCGGTGGATGGTTTCAGGGGGTTTAAACAAGGAGACATAAGAGTTGGTATATTCATAATCCTCGATTATATTGGCCTGTAATATAATCATCTGTACAAGGTGAACAATGAACAATTACCATTCAATGCCAGATGACTCAGAGACGGACTGACTTTACAAAACATGGGGATCGTTTTAGTGCGATAATTGCGAGAAAACAATTTTTGAGTGGAGGAAGAATCATTTTAAACTAATTAAACTTTCAAATGTATCTCCTTCCTCCTTCCTTCCGGGTTACTTCTATTTATCCTGTCATTAGACATAAGTTAGGAGAAACGTCAGGTTTTACCCATAGCAACTGAAAGCTTGAGATGGCTGCTTTAAATTCATCACAAACTCTGCAAGTCTCACGTTTAACTGCTTCACTTCGGCCCGTTCATGACCGGAGCTTCCCAATGCTGCCCTTTTTTATTTTCTTTAGGAAGTTGGAATATGAGTAATATTCTTCAAATAATAAACTCTCTCTCTCTCTCTCTCTCTCTCTCTCTCTCTCTCTCTCTCTCTCTCTCTCTCTCTCTCTCTCTCTCTCTCTCTCTCTCTCTTTCTCTCTCTCTCCAGTTTTCTACAATACCAGTAGTACAGACAGAAATGCTGCACTACACTCAACTGAATCAATAATTTAATTTCGGTTTCCTAACAGCGTAAATGTCTTGCACATAAAAATGTCACAGGCATAGTAGAAAGCTGTGTGCGTCACTTGGGATGCGTCTCAACTGGCTGCTGATTGGTTGCACTACGCTGTCTAGAGTCACAGTAGAGTCACTATATTTATAGGTATTATACGGAGACCCGAGCCGTCACCGGGGTACATCTTCAGAGTTTATTTAGCATCTGTTCACGTGTCAAAGTTGTACCGTAGCTTCTGAAACCAAAAGGTCAAACAAAGCAAGCACTCAAAGGTACACGAAGTGGCTCCACTGCCGTTTGCACGCAATTCAGAACTGAACATTCCCACGCACGTACTCTATCTAGCGAGCTACTGAGATAAACAAAGAG
Organism: Gadus chalcogrammus; assembly: GCF_026213295.1. NCBI lineage: Eukaryota > Metazoa > Chordata > Actinopteri > Gadiformes > Gadidae > Gadus > Gadus chalcogrammus. The sequence continues at coordinate 16,203,245 of NC_079417.1, forward strand.
GACATGGCATGCATAGCGAGATTTGTCTTTGGTATTGTACCCCTATGGAATGGATAGCAATTCATTTACACTGGTGGTCATCCACAGATGTGAATTACTTAATGATTTAAATTATGCATTTAACCAGGTATGATATGGCTGTCGCCCATGAACACGAATGTCAAGGCTGGAGGCGGGCAAGCTGTAAACAGTGTTTGTTTGTTTGTCGTGGTTCTCCCGGCAGTCTGGCCAGCACCCTTTTCTTGAATCATTTTGGCAGAAACACAACACTTTATTTTGAGACATGACGTCACGAGTAAACTGAAAATACTTTGATGTCCCCTCGACGGAAGCATCCCAGTCATTTTATTAATGAACTCCCAAAATGAAAAAATCTTCTTCATGAGCAGCAGAGGAGCCTGACCTCAGACCTCTAGGATCTTTTTCTCTGCTCAGCTCTCTTCAGTGTCTCCCAGTCTGTGCTGCGTGGTGAGACTGCGGTCGACTGTCACATCTCGTTAGGGGCAATGACTCTTGAGGTCAGGGGGGTAATGCCTGGTTATGCATCGCGGCCACACCGCTAGGCAATTAAGGGGCAGAAAACGAGCTGTTAAGGCCCGATGCCAGCTCATTAAAATGCAGGGACTGGAAACTAGAAAAAAAAAAAAACAGGGGTATAATATGCATGGCGGCAGCCACCCGTGAAACCCACACACAATGTTTTTGGGAGTTTTGTTCCCGTGACATATATTCCGTTATATTATTATATCTGGGGTTGTTATTGATGTTGGGATTTTTTTTGTGTTGATTTCATGAAAAAAGAACCTCATAAACAACCAAACAGAAAGTCTAAATGGAACAGCTGTGAGACAGGGAGAGATTCTACCAGCACTGGAGACCTATAACAATGCACACTCAAATAACTCACTTTTAATGCTTTGAAATTCATAGGGTTTGCTCGCTATGAAAGAAATAACACCATCACCCAATTTGCATTGTTATTGTGATAGCTGTTTCTATATATTCATACATCTCCTGTTGAGACACATACCAGAAGAGAATTGGGTCCCTTCTGCATCCTGCAGCCATCCCACCCTGTCATGTGATGTACGGCCGGGGGTGTTGGGGGACCAGAGAGAAGCCAGAAGGCCAGTCCGGGAGTCTACGTGGACGGCAACATTTCCCGGCATCCTCCCATCCACCGGCCATTGATTAGACTGGATCAGCTCTGAGCCTGGGCTCTATCAGCGCTCAGGGAGCGGTAATCAATCCTCTAATCCCGTTTACAGCTATTAACTTTAACTGTGATCCACTCCTTACCATGCAGGCAAACAAATGCACACACTCCTCACCACGTAAACACACACACGCACACACACACACACAAGCACACACACACACACACACACACACACACACACACACACACACACACACACACACTCACACACACACACACACACACACACACACACACACACACACACACACACACACACACACACACACACACACACACACTAACACAAATTACCATACAATCAGACACACAAACACAATGTTTACCATGCACACACACTGACACACACACACACACACACACACACACACACACACACACACACACACACACACACACACACACACACACACACACACACACACACACACACACTCACTCCTTACAAGGCAGACAAACTCTCCCTCACACACACCTTAGCATTCATGGACACGCATGCTCTCACACACAACTAATAGAGCTCAGATGTTGTCGTCGTATAGGAACACAGATATTAGCTTTGCCAGCAGAGCAGCGATAGCTCACTATCGTCCTCTAATGGCATTATCAGCAGGAGAGCTGCTATCCTGAGGGGGGTTCTGGTTCCTGATTACCCCGTCGACAGTGGGCCCTGTCCGCATTTAAATCGGATCAACATAACACCAGACACGGGCCACGGACGGTCAGAACCCCCCCTCCAACCCCCCAGCACTATTTCCAGAAACATGTCCACGGGCCTGCTTTGATGGGTGCTGATATCCTCTGGAGGAGATAACGTGATTGTGGCCCCAGCAGCAGCATGAACTTTATGTACCGGGCAGACAACAGCAGGAAACGCTGGGCCTTTAATCTAACTCCGGACTTGTTGATGTTAACGAAGTATTGACTGAAGAAGACGCTCTGTGGCCCTGTGCAGCGCGAACCACGCTGCGTTTTTTTAAACGGTGCGCTGGGAGCAGACAGCAGTTTGTATTTGTGATGTAGCGCCGACTTTAATAGCCGACGTCAATACCGTAATGTTACCCCAGCCCTAACCACAGTCCATTTGTCCAGCGATCACATACAACAACAACAACAATCGAATGAGTGGCCTGCTAGCTTCAGAGAGCAGAGACTTAACCACACACACACACACACACACACACACACTAAAACGAGAACCAGAGGACTCACTTTGGCGTCTGGGTGTCTTCCAGGCGGTTTCCCAGCTGGAACTCGTGGGACTTGCTGCGGTGCAGCGCGGTGAAGCCGGGCAGCAGGTGGATGAGCTTGCGGCTGGGTGGAGGGGGCGTCCCGGGAGCCTTCACCTTGTTGCGGCGCCGCATGGGGGGCGTGCCGGGCGGGGTCATGGTGTTGACCACCAGGGGAGTCCGGGGAGGCGTGTGACAAAAGTGCCTCTGGCGGGGCGACGGGGGCAAGGAGCGGTTGCCGCAGTCCAGGGACGGGAAGAGGCCCAGGACGGGGCTGTCCACCGTCAGCCGGTCCGAGTACAGAGACGGCCCCGGGCCCTGGGGGCTCTGGCACACGTGCTGGTTGTACTTGGACTGCACCTTGGGGCTCTGGGACAGCTGGAAGCGGATCCACTGGCTCAGCTCCGGCTGGCACACCGGGGAGTTCTCCTTGCCCGACTCGGAGGTGGGCCACTGGATGGACCAGTCCTGCTTGGCCTGGCTGCCTGGAACGGAAGAACCAGAACCAGACACATCGGCACACGTTGATCCAATCCAGCATGCTCACTGGCCAGCACCTCGTCACTACAGATAATACTAATCGTTCTACTTTAAACTATTTCCATGACACCACATGAGGTTTATTGTAATGATTTCCCCCTGCATGAGTTTAAACGTAATGGCATGGTCCTGCATGAGGTTAAATGTAATAATGGGATCCTGAAGTTATGTATTAATGCATGGGGATCGACCAACGGGATCCAATTCTTGACAACATGACTCATTTCCAGTTAGTTAGTTAATTTCCGTTTTACTGTAATATTGTTATATTCAATCAAACTAAAAATAGCAATTCACTGCAAGCGACGAAGCCCCGCACGCCACTACCAAGGTTAGTGTTGTCAACCGCAAAGTTATGGTCCTGCTGCTTCATGAAGCGATGTTTTGTCATAGCATGAGCATAAATAATAAATAAAAGATATATGTCAAAACACACACACAGGGAGGTAGATGCATTGATCGTAATCTTAATTGTGATGTACTCCACCAACATTAAACAATGCTGGGTTGCCATGGAGACGCAAAGAAGAAGGATGGGGGGTTGAAAGAGATGGGAGAGACTTGTTCAGAAAATGGGGCTTGTATAACAGTGATTTACCTCCATTACTATGCATTGCATCCTCTTCAAGTTGTTCTGTGGAGAGAAGACACAAAAGGGGTTGGGTTTATTGATCTGATGGAAAAGACCCAGAATGCACACAACTGCACCCGTTGTTTCCTCTGAAAGACATCATCGCTGCACATAGCCGATGATCCCTCAGCAAACAAGAAATCAAATACAGTGGAATTGACCCAGGTGCTTCTGGAGAGACAAACGTATCTCATACCGACTAAATCAACTGCAAACACTTGGAAACCATTTCCGAATGTCCATTGACCGCAGAGCGGACGTCCCTGAACAGCAAATGTCCTCCAGCAGCGACGCATTTCAATCCAAGGTTTTTCTATTGTGCATCTCCAGCATATAGAGGAGCCGTCTGCTGGAGCCATGGGAATGCAAACTCCAAACAGCTTCCCACCGAACCACTTAATACTTTCGACTTCACACAGTCTAGAATAACCACGGGAACGAGGCGGAGCAGGAGGAAGAGGTCTGCTATCGACAACAGAGAGGAAAGTCACAAAAATGTATTCTGATTCTCTGAGTCTCACAGTGTAAGGTTGGCTAAAACGTTTGAACCAAACCACGGATGACTAGACCAATAGTTTTGTTAGTATCTTCATTTTAAATACATGAAAATAAACATGTTAAAAATAAAAAATAAAAGCAAGGATTCCTATAAATGTGTAGAGACCCCCGTTTCGAGTGTGAGTTTTAATTTTGTGTGCTTTGATTGTCCCCAGCCTAACTTGTATTTGTTCTATGGTACTAGAGGCAACCTTGACCCCGGCTTTGCTCTGTTATTTAATTGCATTGTTTATGCATGTATCCTCAGTCATTCAGTATTACCCCAAGGGCCCTATCAGAGTCAAGTCAACTTCAGTGAATTGGGACCTCCTGAAACCCCTTTCAAGATCGACTGAAAATTGAGGAGGAAAAGCAAGAGGTCTCTTCTACAAATGTGGTAAAGGATGGAGAGAAGGTCAAGGATTAGGAAAAGGAAGAGGATGAGGAGGAAGACGATGGACAAGAGAAAGAGGAGAAGGAAGAGGATGAGAGGAGGAAGAGGATGGAACGGACGATAATGATGGAGGAGGAACATGATGATGAGGAAGAGGAGAAGATAGAGGAGACGGAGGATGGAAAGAAGTAGGAGGAGGAGGAAAAAGAGTATGGTGAGGAGGAATGTGAGGAAGAGGAGGAGAAAAAAGAGGATGTGAGGAAGAGAGGGATGGAGAGCAGGGAGACGCGGAGGCGGACAAAGAGGAGGATGAGGAGGAGGCTAAATTAGGGGTCCTTCATCAGCAGGAATGACAGCTCTAACAAGCCACTCAGAAATTAGCATGAATAAATAAATAACAGATTGGCATGACTGCACATAAATCTCCCCCAAAATGATCAGCAATGGGCAACTAAATATCAGGAGACGCACAGAAAGAGAGAGAGCATTACAGATGGCCAGACTCCCAGAACAGGGTAGCTCTGTCAGACTCTTCATTTCCAACTGCAACGGTTTAAAAAATGAAAAGGGGAAAATGACTAAACATAAATAATTACACGCCCCATGGAAATGGTCGCACGTGAGGGATGGTGCACAGAACAGCCTTTCTCCAGAAGAGAACAAAGTGAATGCACCCAATGACTGCTTATTCTCAACTGTTTGGACAAGTCATCAAGCTGGAGAGCTGGTTTTAAATCAGACGTTATAAGCAAACGTGATGAATTTATCGAATGCCTGTTTCTTAGCGACAGCTTTATGAAAATAGCAAAAAAAAAAAAAAAATGGTTTCGAATGTTTTTTCCTCCCGTGGATTCATGCAAGGGAGAGCTAAACAACACATTGCCTACGGATATGAGATGGAGAATGAATTTATGTTTTGTTGTTTTTATTCCTTTGTGTTTCTCAAACAATCTTTTAAGTTGGGTCAGCTTGGTACTAAGAACCTGTTTCTGAGGTGGTTAGCAATCGACAAACCAACACTAAACACAGCAAGAAAACAAAGGATTGGACGACGTTAGCACTATATGCTACTTGCAAACTGCAGAAATCCATACAACAGTAATCGTATCGATCCACACATCCTGTTTCTTACAATTCTTTGTCCTTCCCCCTCATCAGGGGGTTTCCAGGGTATGAAAATCACACACATAATAGCTCACTATCACTTCACCGATCTGAATGAGTGCTTAGCATCATGTTTACGTTTCATTAATGAATATGAACATATGATCACGCTAGCCTTTTTGATGAGTAGCTGTGAGTCACAGGCTACATGACTAATAATGTGTGCTGTTACGCTGTATACTTTCAATAATTGCTAGCTGTCTGAAAACTGGGCCACTACATTCATTTCTGCTTCAATTTCTTTCTTAATTTCATGCATTGATGATATAGTAGTAGTCCAGCCTTGTTTTACCCGCTCATTATTTATATAGAAAAAACAAACATCATGACACACCCCGTAACCTTGTTTGGTAAATATGCTGCTTCTAATTATTGAAAAAAACATCATCATCCTGTTAGGAGAGGAGCTATAAGCGTTACGGAGTACGCTCACTGCGCCCGTCCATTAGTCTATTCCACCGTGTGTGTACCTCGTGGTCGGCAAAAGGCCATGCTCACAATCGAGACGGTCTGCCTCAGTCGGTCAGAGGATGGGAACCATTGGCCTACACAGCGGCCTCCCTGTTCCTCTGTATAGCTGGGTTCAACAGGAGCAGAGGTGGGGCACGCTGAACACCACATCCATGTCCACGCGGAGCCCCTGCATCCCTGCACCCACGAGGCCACTTCAAGCTGAACAGAACCACACTGCAGCCTCACGAGTGACGCTCTTCTGCAGGGCTCGATTGCAAACGCTTCTCCACTTTTCCGTCCCAGGTCCTCTCGGAGGATCAATGGCGATGGAAATGCCCCCCTGTGGTGCCGTCTTGTTGGGTCCTTTGTTAGGTTTATCGCCAACGTAAACAGGATTTGGTGAAAGGGCATGAAAGGGGCTGTGCTCAATACACACAAATATGTTCTTATGTTCAAAGTCAACTCCCTGAGGTGTTGCGGGGGTTGTGCTGCGATGTTGCCGCGTAAGCAGTAGGACTCAAAGTTTACATTGAGCTAATTAGTCCGAACAGACCGATCAGGCCCACCCAAGGTTTTAAAGAGGTCTGCGTGGGGCTCGCTCAACGCTTCGCCTCTGCGTCTTTCCTTCCTCTGTGGAGCCTGCTCTTTACGTTTTTCTCTCGCTCTCTCAAGCCTGGGTTTCGTCTTCTCAACTGTTTTGGTCAATCTTTCTTTGCCCTTTTAACCCACCACCACTCCCTTCACTTGCCCATCCTCTCTCCTCACCTTCTCCTTCCCTTTGTCACGCTCCCACTGGCCTTTTTTCTGCCTCTCTCTTCTTTCATGTCCTCCCCAGCCCCCCCCCCCCCCCCCCATCTCTCTCTCGCTCTCTCTCTATGCTTTTCTCTCTTCCTTGCCGATGGCATTTGAAGCCAATTAGCCACGAATGCAAGTCATTCAGGGACGGTCCTTTAACTCTCAAACAGAAGTGTATGTATGTGTGTGTGTTGGGGGGGGGGGGGGTACGTCTGTGGATGTGTGGGTGCGTTAAGAGTGTCGTCCCTGAAAGACACTATAGCAAAGATCAACACAATCTGCTCAATCCACACCAGGGGTTGGATTTCAGCAGATCGTCTGTGTGATCCAATTTGTGTGAGCAGGCATGCACACTCCCCAAAGAGAGAGATAAAGACAGAGAGAGAGAGAGAGAGAGAGAGAGAGAGAGAGAGAGAGAGAGAGAGAGAGAGAGAGAGAGAGAGAGAGAGAGAGAGATAAAGACAGAGAGAGAGAGAGGGAGAGAGAGAGAGGATAGGGACAGAGAGAAAGAGAGAGAGAGAGACGGAGACAGTGAGAGAGACAGGGAGATAGAGAGGGTGTAGAGACAGAGAGACACTGAGAGAGACAGTGGCAGAGAAAGAGAGAGATAGAAAGAAAGAGAGAGGAGAGAGGCCGAGAGAGAGAGCATGGTGTGTCTACATTGCAGCGTGAAGGGCCTCGATCAGCAGCCTCTAGATGCTATGACTCATTCTCGGCAGCAGCAGCAACTCGTGGATTGAAATCCTAAAAGCCGGCAGTTTATCAGCAGCATTTGGCTGGGTTTTCACTCCTGTCCAAAATGAAACCCTACTTTTTTGGTAAGGGGCATTAAAAATGTCCCCCTTCTCATTCTGCATATTAATTGCGTGAATCCCCCCTCATTCACATATTCCCTCGTCCCCTTGTACAGGCTGCTCCATCCCAACTCGTGTTACTCACAGCAGACGCTTCTTAACATAAATCAGTAATAGCTCATGTGTTTCCTGTCACGCTGGCTAACTCCACCGCTGCACGTAGACCACGGAAGACCTTTACCTCTAGAGAGAGAGAGAGAGAGAGAGAGAGAGAGAGAGAGAGAGAGAGAGAGAGAGAGAGAGAGAGAGAGAGAGAGAGTGAGAGAGAGAGAGAGAGAGAGTGAGAGAGAGAGAGAGAGAGAGAGAGAGAGAGAGAGAGAGAGAGAGTGAGAGAGAGAGAGAGAGAGAGAGAGAGAGAGAGAGAGAGAGAGAGAGAGAAGAGATGGAATATGATAACTCATTAATAGATCCGGGGACAAGGAGAGAACCTCCCCGCTCCTGGTGGGGGGCGTGGGCGTACGAAGACAGAGCCTGGTAGGAGAGAGAGCCCCCCCCCCCCCCTGCTGAGCTGTGTAACCCCTTGATGAGCAGCAGCCGACGTGAGTGCACGCATGTTTCTCGCTGCTATACTGGGAAACACCACAGTATAGCCCACCCCCCACCAAAAGACAGTCGAGAAACAACAAGGACTCCTGCCGATAACATACGCGCGCTAGAACACAACCTAGACCCCACGCAGTGCCAGGTGGCTGTGCGCTTGTACTTTGAAAGCCAAAGTGCTGTGGATCTGTGCTCTGGGTAGAGCGCCGGCCTCTGTTCTCCTGGCTGCGAGTGCCTCTCGACCGCCCTGTGAGGCGTTCCCGCGGTGCAGCCACACAACTCCCTGCCAGGTCCCTCTATAGAGAGACCATTAGTGGCTCCTCTGGGGGGGGCCAGACGCCAGAGAGACAGGTGGAGGGAGAGAGAGGGAGAGATGGAGAAACGTAGAGGTAGAGCGAGAGAGAGAGAGAGAGAGAGAGAGAGAGAGAGAGAGAGAGAGAGAGAGAGAGAGAGAGAGAGAGAGAGAGAGAGAGAGAGAGAGCGCGAGAGAGAAGGATCGGAGACAGGATACACACACCGGTGTCCAAGTCCTCCCCGATGAGGGGGGAGACAGCAGTGTTGTCCAGGGACCCTGAGGCTCTCTAATCTGGTCAGGAGTACTTCCCCCCGGCAGAGGCGACAGCTATTTCCCAGTTCCCAGCATGCATCACAGCAGACCCAGCTGGACTGAGTCATGGGCGGATAAGACCGCCGGACGGACTCCTCAGGGGGATAGCTGTCTGTCTCTTTGTCCGCCTCCTACCCTCCAATCAAATCAATGAGACAGAAAGACAGGCAGGAGCCCACACACACACGCACACACACACACATACAAACACACACCAAAACACACACTCAAATGCACGCATGCACACTTACAGGCAGGCAGGCACACAAACACACACAACCTCACATACACACTCACACACACACACACATACACTCACGCAGGCAGGCAGGCACACACACACACACACACACACAAGCACAACCACACACACACAATACCCCAGAAAGCTCAGCAGCGCAAGCGACAGGGTGGTCTGGGTGATTTTAGAACGGAGATGTTAAACCTTGATGGGTTTTTGTGGAGAACAGTTGATTAGACTCTAACAATGTTAAATGTGTGTCCATTTTTCTGGTAATCGCAATTTATCATCCGTTTTAAAATAAATAAATCTTGTTGGAAAGGTGTGGGGTATAACGGTAGTACATTTAGCTTCATTAGTGTGTGACGGGCTGATTTCTCTGAGTTTATTAACAGTGTTTACAAGAACGTGCTGCTAGACCGTGATACCTTACTGCCCCCATGTGGTTGAACTGTTAGCTACACCATTATAAAGATACATGGACGAAACGCAATTCATGGTTTCCAGCGCCACCTTGCGGCTCTGTTATATATATATATTTCCTATATATATATATATATATATATATATATATATATATTACTCCCTTTTCTGTTTGTCTACTGGGCTCGTATTATTTAAATAAATAAGGGACTTATAACAAAGAGGAGAGAAAAGGAAATGTAATTATTGATTTGTAACATATAGGTTATACACCGAAAAGTGTGATGTTATTTAAATATGCACAAACATTTGACTAGGTTTCTCATTAAATAAGCAATGATATATATTAAGGAAATTATACCATAAAACGACCATAATTAAATTTATAGTGTGTAGGATTTTGTGAAATTTAGCGAAACATACTTGGCAGAGTTGGATCATAATATTCTGAAGAAAGAGTATAATCTACTGAAAATAAGAGTCATTGAAAGAGCCCTTTAGATTAGGGAGCAGGCACTGTAATCGGCCACCACCATTTTTCTAGAGTAGGCCAGAACAGACAAGTGGCTCTAGAGCAGGGGTCGGCAACCCTTGGCACGTGTGCCACCACTGGCACGGGGCAGCATAATCAGCACTTGAAAAAAAAAAAAAAAAGAAACATCTTTTATTTTTATTTTATTATTATTATTAAGAAATTTCACAGCACAATGCGGCAGCATAATCATTGCACTTTATTCTGTTTTTGGGCATTTCCTCCCTGTGCAAATATGTTTAAATTAGTTACAGAAAGCAGTGTTCTGAAATGGGATCAATTAATAGTTTTTAAACCTATGTTGTGAGTAATATCAACATACGGTAGGTTGTATAGTTATATATTTAAAATATTGTTGCATGTGGCATATTTGCATCGCCTTCACATGGGTTTGCAAAGCTGTAGGCCTACATGTCTTAAAGATATTGATGTGGATGGTTCCAACATTCTCATATATTATAATTTTTTACATTTCTCACAGTGCAAATATATTTTTGAATGAGTTTCTGAAAATGGTGTTTTAAGATGGAACATATGCAATTAGAATTTGTAAGCCCATGTTGCAAATGTAACAACCAAAAAAACATTTAAAATGTTGATGCATGATTGTGGACTATATGGAAATAGTACAATTCCAGGTCTTCTGGAAATGTTATTGGTCGCTGTGTCATAATTCAGCTTAATTTTTAATATAGTGTTGCTTAAGGCACACTCATTAACGAGAAACAGGCACTGCATGTTGAAAAGGTTGCTGACCCCTGCTCTAGAGAGAACACGTTTATAACAGCAGTATAATAATCAGTGTATATTAAATTCTACTGTCCCAATAGCTTTACCCTCTCTTGGACACGGACATCTAAGTCAACCGCTGGACAGACTGAGCTCGACACAGCCAAACTATGGCGTTATATAAAGGTATCCAAGAAACACTCTATGGGTGCTCACTTCTCTGCTACTCAATTCTACATCTCTCTGCCATTGAACCATTGCATGGTTCAAGACTCCAGCTCGAAAGCTCACTCTGGCATCCATTTCTTCCAAGACATTAGTAAAGCAAAATGCATTTCAGTCTGATCAGGCAATCTGAATCACGACCAGACACATATCTAAGGCGTGTATGCCTGCACTTCAAGGCAATTCCGATAGAGGGCAATATGTATCCTTATTCGAATGCCAGAAGCCAATTTAATACCTATAACAGCTCTGGTTATACATTCATATAATGCAATTCAGACATATCAATTCAGGTGTTTATATTAACTATACTATTATCAGTGTATAAATTATTATACTGTTATGGTAACTAGTACTTGAAGTCAAAACCATAATCAATAAGAAGAAAAACGTATCAGATCAGTGAATAGTTGATTGTATTTTTATTGTGTGTCTTTAATGATACCATGTTGCTAACAAGAACTGCTTGTTTTCCATGTTGGCTCACATCACCTTCATAAAGAAGGACACAAACATGTGTTAACAGATAACTTATTAACTAAAGTTATATTATTATTATTATTATTATTATTATAAGTTTATATTAAACCAGTGATAGGCTGTAGCTGCTCTTGCGTTGTGTTATGTCTGCACTAGGCAGTCAAATCTTAAAGGATCCATTTTGTCAGAGGGACAAATCTAAATTACGCTCTAAATGTCATATCACATCGTCTTGTTGGGGGATGGATTTAATCCTGCTACCTGAATTTCCCTTCTGGGATTTACCAAGTATATTTTATCTTATTTTATTGTACAACCAAGGTATTATATTTTGTTAATATTGCTTTTGTATTGCCTGTCTAACCCATTTGTCAAACCAGAACATATTATCTTAAAATGCATACCCTTGTTAAAATAAATAAATACTAACAAATACACAAAATGGAAATATTCTTAATTGTAGACCTACTTATTTTATTTATCAATAATATATTGTAAATTATTTTAAATCGGTTTATACCATGAAAATATTGTCTCTGTCCTACTGAAGCAATAAAGTTGTGTTTGCTGGTGAAACTGGACTTTGTCAGCCAGGAAGGATGAAAGGTTATTTGCATGTGAGAGCAACATATAAATTGCAAGACTGGTCACACCTAGATCATGTTTAATGTATGGTAAGCATAATTACTGTTTTTTGTTAGTTGAATAAGTGTCACTAGGATTGACCTGGCTCCAGTGTAGTTCTGATCTTCTTCCACTAGATGTCACTCTAGACTATCTATTTATTTCTCACCTGTTTCTAGTATTATTTCGTCAGTCAGTGATTTTTGCTGACTGATTCTTAAATGCTTATCCTTTTAAAGATAGTATACTTTTTATATAAATAACCCAAAGAAAATAATCATGGGCAGTGATTCAGAAGTTTTAAATTTGATATGAAATAATAAATAAATAATGACTAATTTTCTTCACTGATGGGGGCCTATTTATTATGTATTTAATCTCGTGGCAGTAGAAGAGAAAGGAAAGACTCCATTAAATGTTCTTGTCGCGTTTGTCACATTCTGACGTAACCAACCGAACCAACCAACCCTGGGTAGATTTTTCTTATGCTGATACATTCATGATGCTAATTGAACTAACACTAAATTAACTAACATATCGCCCACACTTATGGGCAATGCTACGCCCACTAGTTGAACAAGTACTCTGCATCACATTCTGCTGTCATAATTTCACTTCACATCGTTAAGTTAAACAGTGGTATACTACTCACCAAAGTGAAATAGACGCATGTTCACAATGTTTTAGTCAGTATGTTGACTCAACACACAGTTGAATGAACACTGATCAGAAAACGTAGGCCCGCAGCCACTCAGAGTGACCACTAGGGGACAATGCTGGTAACTGCATAGGGGCAAGCCACAGATGGCTGCTGTGTGTACGGAAATGCTAGCTCTATCAGTGCTACTGCCAGGCGGACACTTTCAGACACTAATATTATAATAATAATAATATAACAATTATAATGTTTAGGAATTGTACTGACTCCTGCAGAAGTATAATTCTGGTGCTTCTAAGTGGTTTGACTCCCACCCGAACATTTCTTGGTTCCATCCCCTCTGTCCTCGGCCTCACCTGTCTTACCCCTACCTGCACATACAGATTTATATTTTTAAAACCGTAGGATGAAAATGATGTTGCTTGCAAGACGACAGACCAAATAATAATAACATTTAGACTTCCCGCAAAGGTCTTGAGCTACTTCTTTGTGTCGATATCGGATAGCAGAAGATGTGTAAAGTAATTCTAAAATAAAACATGTGTGTGTGCGCGTATGTGTTTGTGTGCGTGCGTGTGCATGCATTCATTAATGTGTGTGCGTGTGTGTGAGTGGAGACCACCCCCACCTGTCTGGTGGGCCTTCCTCAGGCAGGACAGGGAGGCGTTGAGCCGAGCACACTCCTCTTCGTTGGCACCAAACTTCTGCAGGGCCTCACACACCTCTTCCTCAGACAGCCCCAGCAGACCTTCCAGGGTCACCTCACATGGACTCATCTCCTGGTAGACCCCCGGAGAGACACACACACACACACACACACACACACACACACACACACACACACACACACACACACACACACACACACACACACACACACACACACACACACACATAAAACATATACACAGGTAAAACAGGTGTATGCAAACACAAACACACATGGTACACAAGCATTCAAGTTTTCCCAAGCGTGTCACGTTTCAGATTGTTTGTTTTCAATCCGTATCATCATGAGCCACAATTAACATTGTCCAGTTTAAACATGTTGAAAAAAGCTACTTAGACTGTATCTTAACAATTAACGTTGTAAGGTATTTGACCAAAATACAATAAAATTAGTTATATTTACATATTTTCTGCTTCCTGCACTTAGGGAAGGAAAAATCAGCAGAACTGGGGTGGACAAGTTAAAGGTTCTACCATTACTGTAAGAGTGTCACATGTTGAATGTTGTTAAGATAACGTGCGATCATTTATTTCTTTATAGAGTGGTACCTTATCTACATTTTTTAACTTTCAGTTTAAAAGGTGCTTTATTTATACACAAAAGAAAATACTAACGTGTCTTCATAGTGTCTTTCGTAAGTGAAGTGTATGAAGTATAAAGGGCATAATAAGTGCTATAAATTGTATTAGAAAAAGGAGAACAGTAGCATATAAAGGGTGTAATAAGTGCTATAATATACAATGTAGTAGAAGAAACAGAACTGTAGTATATAAAGGGTATAATAAGTGTGATCACATATAAAGTGTAGTAGAGGTAGGATAACTGTAGAATAATATAGGAGTGTAGCAGAGCGAGGAATGGCCCACCTGTTATAATAAGCGTTATCATATATAAAGTGTAGTATAGGTAAGGCAACTATCGATTAATATAGGAGTGTAGCAGAGGGAGTAGTGGCCCACCTGTGTGATCTCCTTCCTGATGTTGACGATCCGGAACCAGTGTCCGAGGCGCGGGAAGCAGTCCAGCTCCTCACTGCGCTCCTCTAAGGCCACTTTACTCTTACAGGACAGCTGGCGGCTGAAGTACTTCACCAGCTTCCCCTGGGGACCGGGACACAACGTAGCAGCAAGGTTAGCCAGCAACGCAGGGGGGTCACGGCTTGCTACAGCTCTGTATGACTGCAACGTAGGCTAGGGTCGTCAAAACATAAGTTGGTGGTCGCCCAGAGGATCCTGACTCTACTGGGTGAACACGAGGGCTATTCAACCACAGCTCAGCGGAAGGGAAACCTTCTGAAACGTCAGGCGTTTTACTAAGTTTGTAAAGCGTTCACTAGTACTGACTAGTGAAAAGGATTTGGCAATGCACAGGGCTGTAACGCTCATGATTGTTGAGACAACAAACAATTGTTTGGCTGTGATTTTTGACAGTCACTGACCCACAAGAAAGCTCTCCATTCAACGATCCTATTGCACTAAAAACAACACAGGATACTAAAAGGCCACCTGTACATCGATGCACGCATTATTTCATCAAATGCAGTTCATATACAAATTCATTATAGAAATCTGAATCAGGAAATGCAGAGGAGGGACGAAATCGGAAAGTTAATGATTATCTGAGTAATGAAAAAAGGAGCCAGTTCATACATGTATCTGTTTTGCGGGGAACATGGACAAACAACAACGGTTTCAGAAGTTCTGAAGAACCACACAAACCCCTCAGTGCCGTTCCTGAGACTCAAGACTACAGTTCAAATCTGGACAATACAATGATGTCTTGATGATGCCATCGTCATGTCTGCTCATACTACATTGTTAATGCCCTTTTCATATTCCTTGCATGCCTTTCTCCTGAGGAAAATCATCAAAGTACACTTTGTTTGTATAGGAGCTTTAAAAAGGCAGTTTACAGATTGCTTTAACCAGCATATTTAAAACAATGAAATCACAATGCAGGGAAACATTAACAAGAGAATGTAAGAGGTGGGGTGAGGGCAGAAAACAATAATTACAAACTGAAAAGAAATGTGAGATCAAATAAAAAATAACTTAAATATGAGATATCACAGATTTAAAAGATAGAATATTCTAAAATCTTTCACAATTAAATGCAATTAAAAGATATTAGAATATAAGGTACAACATCAAATTAAATCGATAAAAGTGGGTTTTCATTGCTCCCTGACACAAGTTGGGTTTTATTTTCAGCTTATACTCCAACCACCATCCACTCCCACAAAAGTCTAACTTTACTTATGTGTGTATGACAGAGCAATACACACATACTCACTAACATGCTTGAGCTCATGTAGATGTAATGCAATGTGAAGCTGGGCCTATTTGTGTAAAAAAAATTGCATCGATTTTGCATGATTTAGTTTATTTACTGTGTCCTCCCGACAGGGAATATCACTGTGTATCTTCGAACACTTAATTTCATTAAAAAACTGAAAACTTCTCTGAAAAGGTCTGAGAACATTGTTAATATGACGTTAAATACAATAATATGCAATTAGCTACTACTACGTCAAATCATTTTACACATATACACACTACAACTGTTTGAAATTACAGATTTGATTTCAAGTGTTTTGAGACCGTTTAATTCAGTGTTTCGTTTCTGCTGAATCATTTTTAGTGTGTCATCCACCAGCAGCTCTCTTAGTCATATTGGTATAATGTGAACTGCTTCGCCTTACAGCACAAAGTACAACCATCCTGAGAATATGGTCCTCCATTGCATGTCCCTCAGATTATTCCATCAACAAAGCATCAAAGGAATAATTTGACAGTTCTTGAACATTAATAACCTTTCAAAATTATTACCCCTAAATTTGTGTCTTCTCTGTTTCTATTTAGATCGGGCCAGGGCACATTTTTACAACTACAAACATTTGATATAGATTGAAAGTATAACATACCTAGTATTTGGTTTGCAGTCTATTTATTTCTAGTATTTTCATAGCTCTCTCAAAGATCATTAAATTACAAAAATTGCACATGGATATTTTTTAAATGTAGGATAGATGGAATCTGTATGCATGTTGTCTGTCATGATTATTTTTAGAGTGTCATGCAGACTGTTGAACCATATAGCTGTGGCCAGCTCTAGTGTGTGTGTGTGTGTGTGTGTGTGTGTGTGTGTGTGTGTGTGTGTGTGTGTGCGTGTGCGTGCGTGCGTGCGTGCGTGCGTGCGTGCGTGCGTGCGTGCGTGCGTGCGTGCGTGCGTGCGTGCGTGCGTGTGTGTGTGCGTGCGTGTGTGCTTGCGTGCGTGCATGATAAGCACAGTTTGTGTTTTTATCAAGATGCTATTTCTTCAGCACTCTCATTACTATGACCCTATTCCTCTCCTTTCCCCTCCCACTGAGGACGAGTCCCTTTCATTGTCAATGTAAAACTATTCAAAGATCAGACCTTTTGCTATGTAGCAAACTTCAGGTTGACAAAGAGTAACCTAAAGAGAGAGGGAAGCTAGTTGCTGTCAGTTGCTGTCCAAGGTTCTGAAGTAGATGTTTCATGGTACAACTAGGATTTGCTTACATAGAAGGTACTTGAAAACTTGCTTAGAAGAGACAACCACTCACCACAACTAATTCCACTACTACTTATGATAATAGTTATAGCGATAATAATAGCAGTGTGGTTTCAGATTTACTATGACCGAATGATTTGTGGTTTAATTTGAATAACAGCAAATGTTTAGAATATGACACACACTAATGAAGTTAGCTAATGTCTTAAGCCAACGGAGGAGAGAAGCACATACATTGAGTGTCATATAACTCAACTGTTGAAAGACATCCCTTCACAATAGTGAAGGGTAGACAGTAGTTAGGGCGAAGGCACACAATGATCCCAATCCAGAAGTGGTCAACAGTGACACTTCAAGGAAAACTGAAAATTGGGAGCCACTGGACTAGAGGCCTGGTCCTTACACAGTTTGTCCGCACATACTGTATCTCAAAAAGATGTCTGAGAACTTACATTCCAGTATCACAATGTGCACATTGCAAGAATGTAGAAAGAAAGTTAAGCATTCACATTTCCGTTGGGGAAAATTATAATCTGGTCTTGAAACCAGGAACTTATATGGGGCAATCACTATTGCAGCGAAATCCAAGTTCATGAAACTAATGTGAACAGGTTTACAAATCAACCCCTGAATATGTTTCTAATTAAATTGAAGTGGGAGATCATTACATGCTCATACTATTAATCTATAGTATACTCTTAGGCCTACTATGCTATAGTATACATTTGGCCTCCAATACTATATCATATATCAAGGCCTACTATACTACAGTATACATTTGGACTACATTACTATATTATACATGAAGGTCTACTATAGTAAACATGTTGGCCTGCTACACTATATATAGTATAATTTACGATACACACATTTTAAATACTATAAAATTATGGTGCTTGCATGTTTATGTTTGTTTTTGAAATATTACAATCTCCTCATAACTACAATATAACTACAATATAGTAATCTACTATACTACAACTATTACAGATTTCCATGCATCATCCAGATAAAATGAATAAACAAACTTTATTATACTTTATAATCAAGCTACTTTTGGCTTGCCTACCTTTGAATTACCCTGGACTCAAATAATGTGTGAAGGAGAGAGAGGGAGGGAGAGGGTTACCCCAATAAGACAGGACACCTAGGCGGCCTTAAGTACAAAACACTTTGGCTTGCCAAGTGTGTTGTTTGAAAAGCACGCCTATAGGCTATGGCCTACCTAAACATCCTACTAGTGGTTTCAGATTGTATGTGTTTCACATCCCAACTACGACAGATATCCGTGGGTAAGGACCTTCGCCGAAAACCCTGTCGGCCAATTAAACGCACAGCAATAAAAAATAATGGACAGCGATTAGGGTAGCCTAATCTATGCCCCTCTTTGCATTCTTAGACGAATACGGCCCGTTCAGCGGTTGCCGTGTGAAGAAAGGCACAGGAAGATGGATCCTGAGGGTGCTGTTCATTGTAAACACGGCTTGCTAGGCCTTGGCCAGGCTCGCAGATAGAACATTGTGATAGAGACGAGTGGAGCGAACACCTTCTCCCGCCACCTGCAGGATGACGGCCCACTGCAGACCCGCGTCTTGATTTATTACACTGCACAAAACACTGCCTCGCACCACGGTACACGGCTTGTACGTGGAAATGCACCGTAACACACGCATTGCCCCCCCCAGTTGACCACGGGTTAACACATGTTATTAAAGAAAAGATGCCCAGCACAATATGCACACCGTGGCCTCGCAGAGACGGGCAGACGTGACAAACCCATATTGATTTTCATAGTGAGGATGCATTACAAAATGTTGTCGTTTTCAACGCGATTGCTGCTTACCTCTAGCGTCCGGATCTCCTGTTGTGTCAAGTCGTTGGATGTGGCACATTTGGTTCGTAAACCTTCCAAACTGGAAATGCTGATGTCGATCATATTCTGCACCAACTCGCACTGCTGCAAGGCTTTTTGCAAAGTAAGATGCTGCTCTTCGCTTTTTGTCATCTCTTCGTCCATAGTTTGCGAGCAGCGGTGCGGTTTCTGCAGTTGAAATCTGTTTATAAAACAAATGTGGAAAGACCCACAAAATAAATCAGCCTGCCAAACGCCATGAAACGACCAGCGGTGTTTTATCTCTCTAAAGCGGATTTAAGCCGAGAGCGAGGCGACTCCATTGCAACAGTCCTTGTAGTTCCTGCGGTTTCATAAAGATGTCTTTGATTGTATGCTATATCAACCGCAATATGAAGAGATTGAGCACAAATACAAACTGAACACGGTTTGTCTCAGCATCCATTGAGCGTCGCTCCGTTGTAAGTGGATATGGGAAAGAAAAATATATAAATAGCCTAAAGATAAAAAAAAATAAACAGTTCAGTGTATCGCTAGAAGCTCGCGCTGTGGAGGCCTTTTCATTTTAAAGGTTCTGTGTGAATTGCATGCAAGGACTCCCCGTTCCCCGTGGCAGAGCAGCATCCCACCACACCGACATGATTTCTGTCAATCAAATCCACGGCAACAGCATCGCATCACCCAGGGAAGCTGGATGGGAGAAGCACCACCGCGATGCGCTGATCTCGCGAGACGACCGAACTACCTTTTGTATTAAATAATAATGGTGGCAACTTAGAATAGGGCCAACATACATACATACAACATACATAACATACTTATTGTTTGATACATACTACATCACACATTTAAACAAATATACATAGTGAAACAGGTTGGTGTACATGAAGGCCTATATTAGTGGTAACGTAGATCTATCTAAAACTTTTATAGCAATTATAGCATACATTGTGTCAGACAATTATAAACGTTTCTCTGTTTAATGTGTGAGTGGGAGGTAAGCAGACGGGATCTGAATGATGTTATGCTGGCGTGTCATCACATTTTCACCTCCTATAGGCCGGTGGTTACCTTGAGACATTTGTACGACGTTTCCTACCTGTCATCTGCATTGTGTCTCAACACATTGCAGTGTCTGTGTGTGTTACCTGAGCATGTTCATGTAACTATATTATTCGTAGTTACATTAGAATACTAATGTAACTACGATTTATACCTCCTACCCGTTACAAGAGAATTCTCTCTCTCTCTCTCTCTCTCTCTCTCTCTCTCTCTCTCTCTCTCTCTCTCTATATATATATATATATATGTGTTAGGTTATTTAGGCCTAGGTTATTAGGCCCAAACAGTTCAGACTACGTTTAAAATTATAATCCCATTTGGGATGAGAGGGCAATATTGGTTTGAAAAAACTGTTGCACCCTTTTGAATTCAACAAGTCGCCTTTATGTAAGATCTGTCGATTTACATAAAATCCGTCATATTCTAATAAAACAAGAACAAGACTGATCCACACTATTTAATTGATTTCCTGGTGTAGTCTTTATACAGCTGCTTTCTGAACGTATTTATCATTATAGCCCCGCCCACGACATCAACAGAGTATATCTGATTGGCTTAGCGCAGTGACGTCCTACGCACAGCGCGCCAAACGTGTGTGGAAACAGAGCAGTTCCAATCCTTTCTGTGTGTTCATAACTTCATAATTAATAAAGAATTCATCAAATTCCGTGATTATTACGGCGATGGCCAATACTAGCAAAGATACTCTGAAGGCCAGGAATCTACCATGGTGAGGATGACGAGATCTAGATGTGTTAGTGATGGAGCTAACTAGTTAGCCGTCGGCTGCAGGAGGCTGACAGGTTCAAGTTAGCCTCTTAGCTTCCTTTGCTCTGCTTTACTTTTTTAAAACTTCAGACATGTGTCTAAAGATACCATATCGAGGTTATCATTACGACCTGCGATACACGGCACTGGTTGTGTGATGTTAATCCTCTATTTGATTCATTATATAATGTTTGTTTCACTGCTTTTGAAGGGTGGAAAAATACAGACCCCAGACTCTGGATGATCTGATTTCTCACCAGGATATTTTAACCACCAGTAAGTACTTGTTATCCTTATTACAACAGGAAGGACATATTATCTTGTATACTGCACTAATAAGTTCATGATGTTTTAGAATACACTAGAAAGTCTTGCATTACACTGGAAAGTACATGTTATATCTTGTATTAAACTAGAAAGTACATGTTATATCTTATATTACACGAGAAAGTACATGCTATATATTATACTACACTAGAAATGACATGTTATATTTTACATTACGTTAGAAAGTACATGTTATATCTTATATTAGACTAGGAAGTACATGTTATACCTCATATTACAATAGAAAGTACATGTCATATCTTACATTACACTAGAAAGTACATGTTATAAATTTTATTACCCTTGAAAGTACATGTTTTATATTATATATTATCTTGAAAGTACATGTTATACCTTATATTACACTAGAAAGTACAAGGTATAGCTTATAATACCCTTGAAAGCACATGTTATCTTATTTTAACCTAGAAAGTACATGTTTGATCTTATATTAAACTAGAAAGTACATGTTATATCTTATATTACACTAGGAAGTAGATTAGATTAAACTTTGTTGTTATTGCACAAGTAAGGAGAACCAGTAGAAGCAGTGCGAATGAAATGCAGCTTACATCTAACCAGTAGTGCATCATCAACAAGTGCCTTTCCTTATGGCAGTGCTTAAATAAAAAGAAAAATACATAAGACACTAAACGCAAGTCCATTATTAAAGTGCATAGAGATATGAGTAATCAGACAGTCCATATCATAAGTATTTGCAGTATGATCATATAAAGTAAAGTTCATTGTTGAAGTGCATTATTAAGTGCATAGTGGTCAGAGAGGTAGTCTGATAGTCCATATTCCATGTTCAAAAGGAGAGGGGGGCAGGGCATAGGAAGTGGCAGGGGCAGTGGCGGGGCCTTTGAGTTGAGTAGTGTTACGGTGCTATGAAAGATGCTATTTTTGTGCCTATTGGTTCGACTCCTGAGGCTCCTGTTACGCCTCCCCGATGGGAGTATAGAGAACAGTACGTGACTGAGGTGTACGTGCCATATTTTACATTACACTAGTAAGACACTGAAGTCCCTCTCCATCTCTCTCTGTTGATCTGTCCACCCCTCTCCCTCCATATCCACTCTTCTCTAAAGAAGAAACGCGTGTGTTTGTTTGTACAACATGGAGATGTATGATGGCTATATGTGATAGTTTGAGTATGTGTTTCCTCTGGGTCTGTGCTCCAGTCCAGCGGTTTATCAGCCAGGACAAGCTCCCCCACCTCCTGTTCTATGGCCCCCCCGGCACGGGGAAGACCTCCACCATCCTGGCGTGTGCCAGACAGCTGTACAAGGAGAAGGAGTTTAACTCCATGGTGCTGGAGGTGAACCCTGCTCTACGTTTTAACCTCTAGGACATATTCGGGTGGGTTATTGATTTGACGTTTAATTTGACATTTACATTTGAATGGTTGTAATTTGTAGCTGAACGCCTCAGACGACAGAGGTATTGACGTGGTGCGAGGTCCCATCCTGAGTTTTGCCAGCACCAGGACCATATTTAAGTAAGCATCATATTAACGTAACTGCTTTGACTAATCATCCCTCTTACTTTTAGAATGAGGCTATTCTGAACTCCAAATAGGGGTCGAACTGAATTTTTTTTGAAATATAAAATGAATTGCCTGTTTTTGTTTTGTGTTTTTTTGTTTCCCCATCAAACCAGAAAAGGCTTCAAATTGGTGATACTGGACGAAGCGGATGCCATGACCCAGGATGCCCAGAATGCATTGCGGCGAGGTAAGCCATCTGCTTGGCCGAGCAGCTCCTGCTGTGCCCTACCCTGCCTGCTGAGTAGCCACTCTGCAGGCTGTGGCTGAGGCTCTGGTGCAATGAAAAGACCTTGTCGCTTTACTATTGCATTGCTGTTATTTTACAGTACGATTGCAAGTTTTTATTATTGCGGAGTAAAGCGAGTTGACACTTCCATAGGGTTAAAGGGGGATCATATGCATGTGCTGTTGTATTGCCCCTCTGAGCTGAAAAACCCAACAACCATTAACATTTGGGGACATAGGAAAATCTGAAGATAAAACATATCATTGATATTTTTATTTATAAACATAAATGATTTTGAGACGACATTCCCTCCTGTGGAAGTCACTTTCGTTTTTGCTTGGTCATATAGCAAACAATCTGCTAATTACAGAGGATTTCCCCTTGGATCGCATCATTAATCATTAATAGAATAGTTAGGGGGGAGCATCTTGCTCAAGGGTACCACCAGGTAGGCCTTGTAACATAAAAACGTAACCTACCTTGTTTATTTGTGTTAGGCCCGCTAGGAATGCGAGTTTGTGCACATTGCAGATGGGATACATTTTCAGGTCTCTGCTGGAGCTGATATTCCCTTGATTTCTTAAGCTTTAGTTATTTTGTAATATTCTGTTGACAATTCTGATGTGGTTCTCCGGTGCTTCAGTAATTGAGAAATACACGGAGAATACGCGGTTCTGCCTCATCGGCAACTACCTGTCCAAGATCATCCCCGCCCTGCAGTCCCGCTGCACGCGCTTCCGCTTCGCCCCGTTGTCCCAAGACCAGATGATCCCCCGTCTGGAGTACGTCATCCAGCAGGAGAGGTGGGTGGTCTCACCATGATACTGGCCTCCACTAGCCTAGTAACCTTAACCTCCACTAGCCTAGTCAGCCTAACCTCCACTAGCCTAGTCACCTTAACCTCCACTAGCCTAGTCAGCCTAACCTCCACTAGCCTAGTCACCTTAACCTCCACTAGCCTAGTCACCTTAACCTCCACTAGCCTAGTCACCTTAACCTCCACTAGCCTAGTCACCTTAACCTCCACTAGCCTAGTCACCTTAACCTCCACTAGCCTAGTCACCTTAACCTCCACTAGCCTAGTCAGCCTAACCTCCACTAGCCTAGTCAGCCTAACCTCCACTAGCCTAGTCACCTTAACCTCCACTAGCCTAGTCAGCCTAACCTCCACTAGCCTAGTCACCTTAACCTCCACTAGCCTAGTCAGCCTAACCTCCACTAGCCTAGTCAGCCTAACCTCCACTAGCCTAGTCACCTTAACCTCCACTAGCCTAGTCACCTTAACCTCCACTAGCCTAGTAACCTTAACCTCCACTAGCCTAGTCAGCCTAACCTCCACTAGCCTAGTCACCTTAACCTCCACTAGCCTAGTCACCTTAACCTCCACTAGCCTAGTAACCTTAACCTCCACTAGCCTAGTCACCTTAACCTCCACTAGCCTAGTAACCTTAACCTCCACTAGCCTAGTCAGCCTAACCTCCACTAGCCTAGTCAGCCTAACCTCCACTAGCCTAGTCAGCCTAACCTCCACTAGCCTAGTCAGCCTAACCTCCACTAGCCTAGTCACCTTAACCTCCACTAGCCTAGTCAGCCTAACCTCCACTAGCCTAGTCA
Source organism: Gadus chalcogrammus (assembly GCF_026213295.1). NCBI lineage: Eukaryota > Metazoa > Chordata > Actinopteri > Gadiformes > Gadidae > Gadus > Gadus chalcogrammus. Next base: position 16,227,782 of record NC_079417.1, read on the forward strand.
CCTTAACCTCCACTAGCCTAGTCACCTTAACCTCCACTTACCTTAACCTCCACTAGCCTAGTCACCTTAACCTCCACTAGCCTAGTCAGCCTAACCTCCACTAGCCTAGTCACCTTAACCTCCACTTACCTTAACCTCCACTAGCCTAGTCACCTTAACCTCCACTTACCTTAACCTCCACTAGCCTAGTCACCTTAACCTCCACTAGCCTAGTCACCTTAACCTCCACTAGCCTAGTCAGCCTAACCTCCACTAGCCTAGTCACCTTAACCTCCACTAGCCTAGTCAGCCTAACCTCCACTAGCCTAGTCACCTTAACCTCCACTAGCCTAGTCACCTTAACCTCCACTAGCCTAGTCACCTTAACCTCCACTAGCCTAGTCACCTTAACCTCCACTAGCCTAGTCACCTTAACCTCCACTAGCCTAGTCACCTTAACCTCCACTAGCCTAGTCACCTTAACCTCCACTAGCCTAGTCACCTTAACCTCCACTAGCCTAGTCACCTTAACCTCCACTAGCCTAGTCAGCCTAACCTCCACTAGCCTAGTCAGCCTAACCTCCACTAGCCTAGTCACCTTAACCTCCACTAGCCTAGTCAGCCTAACCTCCACTAGCCTAGTCACCTTAACCTCCACTAGCCTAGTCAGCCTAACCTCCACTAGCCTAGTCAGCCTAACCTCCACTAGCCTAGTCACCTTAACCTCCACTAGCCTAGTCACCTTAACCTCCACTAGCCTAGTAACCTTAACCTCCACTAGCCTAGTCAGCCTAACCTCCACTAGCCTAGTCACCTTAACCTCCACTAGCCTAGTCACCTTAACCTCCACTAGCCTAGTAACCTTAACCTCCACTAGCCTAGTCACCTTAACCTCCACTAGCCTAGTCACCTTAACCTCCACTAGCCTAGTCACCTTAACCTCCACTAGCCTAGTAACCTTAACCTCCACTAGCCTAGTCAGCCTAACCTCCACTAGCCTAGTCAGCCTAACCTCCACTAGCCTAGTCAGCCTAACCTCCACTAGCCTAGTCAGCCTAACCTCCACTAGCCTAGTCACCTTAACCTCCACTAGCCTAGTCAGCCTAACCTCCACTAGCCTAGTCACCTTAACCTCCACTAGCCTAGTCACCTTAACCTCCACTAGCCTAGTCAGCCTAACCTCCACTAGCCTAGTCACCTTAACCTCCACTTACCTTAACCTCCACTAGCCTAGTCACCTTAACCTCCACTTACCTTAACCTCCACTAGCCTAGTCACCTTAACCTCCACTAGCCTAGTCACCTTAACCTCCACTAGCCTAGTCAGCCTAACCTCCACTAGCCTAGTCAGCCTAACCTCCACTAGCCTAGTCAGCCTAACCTCCACTAGCCTAGTCACCTTAACCTCCACTAGCCTAGTCAGCCTAACCTCCACTAGCCTAGTCAGCCTAACATCCACTAGCCTAGTCAGCCTAACCTCCACTAGCCTAGTCAGCCTAACCTCCTCTAGTCTATTCGACCTAAACTAACCCCCACTGGTCTAGTCACACTAACCTAACCCTAACCTCTACTAGTCTTTGCACCCTCACCTCAACTAGTTTAGTCACCCTAACCTCCCCCAGTTCATTCACCCTAACTGTAACCTTCCTCGTCTACTCACCCTTACCTCCGCTAGTTTATTCTCCCTAACCTCCCCCAGTATATTCACTGTCTAGTCACCCTGACCTTATTAGTTTATTTACCCTTAACCTCGTTCCGCCCTAACCTAGAAACCCGCGCAGCGATCCACGGCGACTAATTTAAGTAGAATGAGGGTTTAAGTATGGCGGGAGAGTGTTGAGTTATTTTATAACCTGTGAGTTTGATCATATGAATCAAATAAATGGGTTGATCCAGGAAGCAGGGAATTGCTTAATAATGATCTAACCTGGGATCCAACAGTCCTACTATGATGTAGCAGGGGTAGACGGCACAGTCTAGGCGAGAAACCAGAATGTGCAAGGGGTCGAGGATAATCTCATGGAGCTTGATGGAACTTTCGGAAAGGTATTTCTACAAAGCGCTGACAACCTTGTTGTTCTGGCAGCATCGACATAACTCCCGACGGCATGAGGGGCATCGTGACTTTGTCGTCCGGAGACATGAGAAGATCGCTCAACATACTGCAGGTACTATGAAAGGCTTTCTACCACAGTTTAGTTCACCCATTGTTAAGTCATATAGCGGACACTCTTATCCAAAGTGACTTGGAAGTGTCATTTTAGAAATATTTACGGCGTCCTGCTCAAGACTGTACCTGTACATTGGGGTTTATATATATATATATTTAGTACATCTCAACAGAAACGTTTGTGTGTTGACCTCCCAGAGCACCAGTATGGCGTATGGAAAGGTCACCGAGGAGACTGTGTACACCTGCACGGGTCACCCCCTCCGCTCCGACATCGCCAACATCCTCGACTGGTCGCTCAACAAAGACTTCACCGCCGCCTACCAACGTATCCTTCAGCCTGTTGTGAGAAGACACGGGGTGTCCGTCTGTACATAATGTACAGACGTACATTATTGTTCAAGAGAACCAGAGTAACAGTACACCAAATAAAAAGCCTGAAACCGCCTGAAGGTAAATTGATTAACCGTCAAAGAGGTTATTTCAAGGGAGTTGGAGTCTAATATTTGGAGGGTTAAAGCATGACAAATCTCGAAGCGCTGCTGCATAATGGGCCTTAGCACTGTCCTGACAGAGATCCTCGAGCTGAAGACCTTGAAAGGCTTGGCCCTCCATGACATCCTTACAGAAGTCCACCTGCTGGTACACCGAGGTAAGGCCCGGTGGGACTGGTAGAAAGGACATTTATTGAACATTAGGTAGTTACTGTAACACACGTCACCTAGGTGGCTTTACTGGGTTCCTGCAACCCCAGAACACAGGGAGATGACGTTGAGAGACCAGTTTATTTTAAGGCAGAGTTTGAAGGTTTGTTGCATGCAGCTAAGGTGGGGTGAGGTCAAAGCTCTCCTGAGTGTGTGTGTCCGTGCTGATGGCTGATTTATCCTGGGTGCCATGATCACCGAATGTGGTGTGCATCTTCACCCAGCCCCAGAGTCTACTCAGTCGGACACGTCCAGACAACAGCAGACCTAGCTCCATATGGGTGTGAGCTGGTTTGTAGCATCAGCTAGAGTGTATTGTACAGAGCAGACCAGGCTGTTTGGATGTGAGCCGTAACATAAGCTAGAGGGTACTGTACAGAGCAGACCAGGCTTTGTTTGTTACGTCTGCATTCTAGCTCTTGTTGTTTCCTTGCTGCGGTTTCCTGGGAGACCCCCTGCTGTTGCCATGACTACTGGCCCTCTTGTTGCAGGGGGAGTTGTGTGTGTTTTTGCTTCAGAGAAGTTTTAAGATGTAAATGAAGCGGTGGGATTCGTATAGATTTTTTCATCTTGGGGAAAATTTAAGAAAGCACCAGTGGTCAATTTTTTTTATTTCCTCATACGTTATATATGATCTTTATAAATACACAATCTATATATGATGTTTTCAGAGTGGTTTTGTGAGGTCAACCATTCTGAAAAAAACGTTTTGTTTCCCTTTTACCCTTGCAGTTGATTTCCCCCCAGCCATACGGATGGGTCTTCTCATCAAACTCGCTGATGTGGAGTAAGTTGCATCACTCAGACACAAGTTAAATTCGTCAAACATAACACAATAAAAACGAGACACATTGTTTTACATACAGACTAATGCCAGACAACAACTTGAGGAACATCAAAACAAATAGCAAAATAACAAGGGTACATGAATTAACAATGTATTTTTCCCTCACACACACACACACACATACACACTCTATTTAGACACAGGCTGGCCTCAGGAACCAATGAGAAGATCCAGCTGAGCTCCATGGTGGCAGCCTTCCAGGCCGTGCGAGACCTAGTGGTCTCTGAGGCTCTCAAGTAGTCTACTCTGTCTACTGATGTTGACAGACCGGGGAACCATCACTCTTGGCTTTTTCCGTATAAAAGTTCTGCTTCATAGCATGTTTCGAAGTCATTGCGTTATTCAACAGCCACTGCGTTTCAGTAAGAAGACTTATTTTTTTGTCTATTGCTGACAAGTACCAAATGCGCCCAGACGGAGTTGATGTTGCAGGTTCTTTGTTTTGTTTTTGCACAATACGTGTGACGGTTCCCCCCTAAGGAAGACTTTGAGAATAACGTCGGCCCATTCCAGGAACCTTGGCATGGTATGGAATGACTGGGATGAAAGGGAAACCTTCCAACAAGGTTCCAGTGATTTGCCAGGTAGACATGGAGGTGACTGAATGTGTTTAAACAAACAAATGGACTGGAATGTACCGAGTTGCAGAGTCACTCATTTATCTGCAAGATGGTGAACTTTAAGACCAGGAAGCTTACAAAATTTCTTCCTCGTCTTTAATACAATTACACTTTGTTACAGTTTTTTAAACGTTGAATATCTAAAATAAACTTTTCCTACTTTGTCCTTCCTATGTTCTTTTATTTATTTACAAGTAGATTATGAGGTAAATAACCAAAAAATGGCTTTTATTCTATTAGAATGTAAACAAACGATTTGATATAATTGTATATCTTATTTACACAATAAATAATCATAGAAATATTAAGTGTGTGTGAATATCAAGAATTTGTTTAGTGCAATTATGGAGTACATCTCGATAAATTGCAATGTGTGCATTAGCAGAAAAGCAATAAAATCTTGTCATTTAACTGAAACACTCCCACTCTAAGAGTATGTAAACACACTAAATTGTAAAGCGCTGACTTTGCATCAGTCCAAAGATGAGTGAACCATAGTTTTTTCCTGACCACCCCTAGCTGTCATTGCATCCATGAACAGCCTCTGCATAAGGACCCCAGGAGCTTAGTAGGATGTCGGTGTTCTCAGAGAGCATGAGTGGTTCTTAAGTCCAAGCTAACTACAACCTCGCCACTTACTGTAAGTTAAAGATACGCCAAAAGCTGCAATGATGCGTCCTTGCTCATGTGCTAATAACAACTGATGTGTCATTACTCGTGTGCTAATAATTACCAAGTCGTCATAGTGGCTAGAAGAGTAACACGCATACACAAGAGTAACCCGCATACACACCCGACACCAAGACCGTGCCAACCCCACCTCATGGACGTGCTCTGAGCCCTGACCTTCATCCCTCAGGCTAGACCTTCAGTCCTTTAGCTGCCCCAGTCGTCTTCCGGGGAGCATGGGGTCTGCAGGCGGGCGGGAATGTTGCGGTAAGTGAGGTACTCTAGGATTCGCCGGGGAATGGGCAGCGCCTCCATCTGGTGGGTGGAGACCGAGAGACGCAGGGTGGAGCGACAGAGGTGGCAGAGAGTGGGCACCACGGCGGGCACCTTCCAGAACCGGACGTGGCCGTCTCTGGTCCTGGGGAGATCAGACAACAACATGAAGAGGCCAGAGGGCTTGCTGCTTCCTGTCGAGAACACAATGAGGAAGACCTGCCTTTTGCGTTGGCTTTTGTGAGAACAACTTGTTCTTAAAGTGAATGATCAGGGCGAAAATTGTATATACATGAAATATAATAGAATAATGGTCATTCTTATGGAAAATGTTTTTTTTCGCACTTTTCTTTGAATAAGGATGTGTTTTTGGTAATGGTTCTCATAATAAGGTTTTTTTTTATACTGTTTGCAATAAATAGGCAAGTGTTGCTGGTACTGGTTGTCTAGTATAGGATGCGTTTCTTGTTCACTATGAACAAGGACGGCCATTACCCGGTGGCCACCACTCCGCCCAGCGGGTGGAAGTTGCAGCAGAGTCCGTTGGAGGCCCGGTCCTCTTTGGTCTGCATCACCATCCCCTTCTGACCCAGCTCCCAGATACGAAGTGCCCTGCAGCCACACACACACAACTCTACTGAGGGCTTCATTCCATGTGTTGGAACAAACTGATGTCAAAAGATGTCTATATCCATTACCTGTCCTCTGTGACTATTGCTAGGTGTAGACCGTCATGTGAGAATTGGATCGCAGAGATCTGGTTCTGCCCGTAAATTTCACAGTAGTTGCTGTGGATAGAAAAAAAACTAATTAAATTGCCTTTTGCAAATGACTTGAGCAGGGACCGCATGGCTCATATTCAATGCACCAGGTGTGTTCTGAAATGCTCAAGTGATCTTGTGATACATCATGACTGCTTATAGTACAGATGTCCGTAGAGAGAAGCCAGACACATACCTATCTGTTGTTCATCATCATAACATCCAACATAAGGTGTGACCTTTCCTTGATTATGTCTAATGTACTGACCTGTAACTTCCTCCTAACAAACCAACCAGTGTTGTGATGAGTAACTGTTAGCCTGGCTATTGCCAGACCAAGCTCAATCGTAGATTGAACGTTGGTCTGGGGAAGCTGCTGTCATTTTCTTCAGCTGAAGATGCGTGATCATCGGGCCTAGTTCAACTGACTGTGTACGCAATTGGATGCTTGCCGCCGCTTCCCTGTCATCAGTGTGTTAAACCAGCCAATTGCGCGCCAGGGGGGAGAAGCCAGCTTGGTGATTGGCTCCCGCAAAACCGTATCGGAAGCAGAAAGAAATGTATTGCTCTTCTCCAGACCCTTCTGCAGGGTGAACTCAAATCGCCGGCAGAATGGGCGGGGCTGCTCAATCGAAGTAACTGTACCTTTAGCGAGCGCTGCGGGGAATGTATACTTCACTACTTATTCAATTTATGTCAGATTTAGTAGGGAAGGCTGTCAGGGTAGCACCAATTATATTTTTGGTTGGGGGGTGCGGGGGGGGGGCATGTAATATGAACACCAGCTCCTCTACATGTGAGCATGCAGAACGTACACCAGCTCCTCTACGGTGTGAGCATGCAGAACGTACACCAGCTCCTATACGGTGTGAGCATGCAGAACGTACACCAGCTCCTCTACGTGTGAGCATGCAGAACGTACATCAGCTCCTCTACGGTGTGAGCATGCAGAACGTACACCAGCTCCTCTACGTGTGAGCATGCAGAACGTACACCAGTGTGGCCAGCTTATCTGCAGTGTAAGGGTCCCACAGGTCGATCCACCAGCTGGAGCCGCTGAAGGCGGCAGTGGCCAGCAGCGCGCCGTCGGGGGAGAAGTGGCATGATGCTAGCAGGTAGAAGGTCTTGTGTGGTGCCCCCGTCAGGTTCCTGATGAACGTGTACGACCGAAGGCTCCACAGACACACCATCTGAGAAACAAAAGAGGCTTAAGAGGGTAAAACTCAATTTGTGTGTGTTACAAACAATGGAGAAAGATCCATTTGTTTGTTTCAATATTCTATAAATATCTAGCCACTGAGGGAAGGACTGAGATCATGAAGACAGATGCTTATCTCACTCAGGTTTGTTGATATGTCATGCTCGCCCAGCCAGGAGTGTTATTGTATGAGCACGTATTCAACCTAGCACTGAAACGCAAGCCACTCACTCTGTCGAAGCGGCCCACTGAAGCCACCATGCTGCAGTCAGGGGAGACACAGCAGCAGCTGATCCAGTCCTTGTGGCCCGTCAGAACCTGCACCTTTGGAACTGAACCCATGAGTACATAACACATTCATGCACTGAAATAATATAATGGTGTGACATAGGAGGGGACAAACCCTTTTTAAAATGCAATGTGATGCAAATCAACAAAAACGATCTGGGCTTTGACTGCATGACATTTGAACAGGAAGTTAATGAATACCAAAAAAGTACAGCCCTGGTTGAATTACTAAATGACTAACCTTTATGTTTCAAGTCCCATATTCTCAACGTCCTGTCGCGAGAAGTAGAAACAAGGGTTAGTTTTCCGTTCTGAGGAAATACCAGATTCCGTACGACTCCCTCGTGGCCACGGAGATCAAACAGAAGACCACCTTAATGTAAATAAGAACAAAAAACGACGAGTAATAAGTAGCCAGTAGTGCATATAGGTCAGAGATCTATTCAACCATTAATTAAAAATAAATAGGATCTCACCCGTAAGAACATTCCAGATTTTAATCGCTCCATTTTCAAGGCCCGTGGCTAGGAGTAACCGATCCCCTTTACTCTGTGTGTTTTTATGGGACAACGCGGGGGACTTGGGTGGTCTGGGTCCAAAGGCAAGTCCCCACACTGGCTCCCCGCAGCTGAAACTCTTGTCGCCTCTGTCCAGTTCACCTGCCTGGCTCTCTCTGTGGGTGGGAGGACACCGACCACAAGACGCATTATAATATTCATGAGACACGAAACGGAGGGGGATTTGGGGCATTTTTTTCATTTAAACATTTGTTATGGCTTATGAAAGTACAGTACTCGGAGTCAAGGGGCCAAGCGACGACCCATACGATCCCGTGACCCATGGACCAGGCGAACCACGCTCCGTCCGGAGAAAAGTCCACACTCCACGTCTCACAGCCCGCCCGTCCCTCCAGCGACGGAGGGCGCCTTGTCTTCAGCTCCAGGATGAGACTCGGGTCGGACACTACGTGGATAAAGCATACGGTGGAACCAAAGCGAAAACATTGATATTATTTATGGACTAATGGGATTTATTCCAATCATCAAGCAGTACTTGTATCATCAATAGTTAGTTATTGGAAGATATGAGCATGAGATTAAATGTTGTTGACGTAGAAGTGTCAACATATACGTAGGCTACTTGTGATGGTAATGTAATGACCTGACTAATGTAATTCTACTTACATATGGGTTGAAGGTCTATATTTCTCTCTGCGGAACACATTGTTTTCTCCTTGACAGCCAGAAATATCACATTCCTGCCAGTTTTATAGCTGACTTCCTGAATTATTCAGTCGAGCCTATGTCGTTAAAATAGTTGGGTTGTCAACATCCGATCGGTAGTTCTGTCCGTCGCATTTCAACAATAACAAATGCCATACAAGTCAATAATCCGAAACCTTAACACCTTCTTAGACATCACTCTGACCCGACTTCCTGTTCGAACCTTGTTTATATGATCTGGTTCTTACGCGTCTATTACGCAACATTTTCTTCGTCCAGTTCCGCAAGTGAATAGTGCGTGCCTATCTAGACTGAGAGGATCCTGAAATGTAGCGTTTTCCCGGTATACCGTACCGCAGTTTCCGGTCTTCTACTTCCTGAGCTACCGTGAACGCAAAAAACATGACAATAATAACGACAATGAGACTAATTATGGCGTTTTTTACGGAAAATGTGCCAAAGTAATATATACACAAAACGTCTAACGGAAACGGATAGCCCCGAGCCTCTTTCGAAAGTCCCTCCCTCTCTGACTCCGCGAAACCCATGTAACTATGAAAGTCCCGCTACTATGAACTATGAAAATCCCCTATCTCGGAACAGTTAACAGGCAGATATATCTCTTCAAATAGCTCTGTCCGATCCTAACGTAACGATGGAAATAATTTATAAATAATTTAACTTGACAAAGAAAAATATATTTATCATAATATTTTTCACCTCACTAGGTTGTGAACGTTTCTCAAAAAATAATTAGACCAAGTCGGAAACGATCAGGATGTATTTTATTGTTTGATGAATTTGAATGGCTAAATTAATGATCGATTTTGACGTCTGACATAATTAGCCTACACATAGCTCTAGGAAAGGTGCGCTGTAGAGCACAGAGCTCCGCAAGTGTCTAGGTTCTGACAGTAGGACATATAATGTGAATAAACAGGACTCCAGCAGAAGAACTATTGAATTAAAAGAACATTGGAAGTCTTGAATATGATACAACTTGACGGACAGTCAGAGACACAAAGACGGCGCAACAGTACAATGTAGCTAACCTAGTGGGAAGTACCCACCATTCATATTATATCACTTGATAGTATTATTTACTAGAGAGTCAGAGTGATGTCAGAAAAATAAAAAAGATCAAATTTTAACCTGAAAAAATAATAATACAATTTGAAGACATTAACCAACCCACCGTACCAATAATTAATACACTCACACAAATCACAAGAAAAGGTAAAAAAAAATAAAAATACTTTTTGTACAGTTTCTCTGTTCACAGTCACATAAAGAGTTAATGTATCCAAAAAAAAATGCGATATAAAAAAACGGCCAGTCTTAGAACTTTATTAACTGTAGAGGATCTTCAATTTCTACAATGTTTTCCCTCTGCTGGGCACTCATCTCAGTGGAGTCTATATCCTCGCCGTCACCTTTGACAATGTAAAAGTTCATTTTCCATTACGCAATGTATTTCTTTCAGCAATTATTTTCCTTTAACATTTTAATGGATTTCATGCCATGAATACCACCTCTAGGACAGAGATGTATGGAGGAGAGCTATGGGTACGCACCAACAGGAACGGGGTGTATCTCAGCGTGGGTGGTGTGATGCCCGTTTGTCACAGGGGGGAGTCGAGGAACTGTCTGCTCGAAGACCTCTTCCTCAGAGTCCACCAGACTTATGACGTCTCCCCTGTCTTCCTCCATCCTCCTGGGGAAAAACCAACAGACATGTCTGAAGGTGCAGCCCCTAAGTGGACTACAAATTGAAGCTTTAAAATTATAATGATGAACTCTGATTTATTGTGAGGTGTGGCACCGCAAGTCGAATAGTGGCAAACTCACCCAAAGCCATTTCCTGAAAAAAAAAAAAAAGGACATTGAGATCAGGGTGGGGGGTTTCAATAGTGAACATGTTATACAATGTACAGGGAGTCAGTCAGTCAGTCAGTCAGTCAGTGTGTGTGTGTGTGTGTCACATACCAAGACAGATCCGGTCGGAACTGCAGTACACCAGTTTAGCCGTGATGACACCGGTGCCGACGACGAGCAGTGCGATGAAGAGGCCGATAATGGCCCCGGTGTAGGTGGATGAGGCTGCGGAGACAATTGAACGCAGAGATCACATGAGACGGTGTGAAGTTGGACCTGGGCGAGGCGGCAGGTTGATCCGCATTCCAGAGGAGGCCCCGCCCCCTGACTCCTGCATGCCCGCGCTCCGTTCCAGAATGCGATCCCGCTGGATACAAGCACAACGGCTTCCGCTTCATCTCTGCTCTAGTCCCATTCAAAAGGCAAAAGGTTTATTTCCATAGGACTCCCCCAAATATTTAATAATCAAAAAACATAGGAGAACAAGTATTTATAGAAGCATCAAAAAAGAGGGAATTTGGAATTTCAAACCAGTGATGAAAGGAACTATATCCTATTAAAACATGTTTAATTTCAAGAGTTTAAAACGCATGAGAGTGTAAAACGCATGATAATACAATGGATTTGAAGAACACACACACACACACCCTTCACGGTCAGGTAGACCTCCAGCTCGCGGACGGCCAGGGGGTTCTCGCTTCGGCAGAAGTAGATGCCCTCATCCTCCTTGCTCAAGTTGTAGATGGTCAGGCGGAGTTCTGGGCCTGACCCGACCACCGAGTACTTGGAGCCGGGCTTGATCTCCACCTGCTCCACCCCCCTCCTCCAGGTGGTGTCGGCGGGTGGGACGGAGATGTCCTCCGTGCAGATCAGAGTCACGTTAGTCTTCTCCAGGGCCGTGACCAGTGGGTTCCCCTCAGGGTACGGAAGCTCTGAAAATGAGGAAGGAAGGCAGGACTAGAACCCGTGGGAGGTCAGGAGAGTTGAACACGGTTGCAAAAGAAGAAAACATATCCTTTTCGAATGAAAAGGATACATGCTGATCTTAACCTTTGTTCCAAGTCAGGCAGGAAAACATGTGCAGGTTTTGTCAGCGTTGCTACCAAATATTTAAAAAAGTCCCAATAAAGAGGTCTTCTCGAAGATAACAGGGCCGATTTAGGATAGGATATAAACCCAAAGAGGAGGTTTGAGGTAATTTGATCTAGTTGTACACAACATAACCAACAGGATCCATTACGTTCATCTCACGATCACATCTTTTGCATTTTCTTGCCTGGAGAAATCCTCGTAGTATTTTAGTGGAACATTTGGCTGCAAGACCACCTTGTTGTGTGAAATCAAACCGTACTGCAATAACAAAAACAAAACAACTCAAGCCCGCCAACTCACTGAGATTCAGGAGACAGGACTTGTGTTCTTCCTGCTGTAGTGTGGGGTGCTCTGCGATGCACTTTAGTGTCTGGCCGTTGAACAGCCCGGTCCTGTTCAGGCTGACCACCAGGCTGTCGGCCTGGTCGGAGACGTAGAGGTGGTCTTTGGCCTGGGTGTCCGGCCCGTCGTGGATCTCCACCCAGCGTAGCATGGGCGTGGGGTACGCCCCAGGCCAGGTGCAGTTGAACTGGACCTCAGAGGGGTCCGGGCCCAGCTCCCACATACAGTCAGGGTGCTGCGCCGGGGCGTCTAGTCAGCACCAAAACAACAACACAAGTCCCATTAGGGAGCCCACATTGGGGAGGTTATAAACGCCTAACAAACTAATTGCTTAACAAAGCCTCATGTACCTAAGCAAACCGCTAGAACATCCATCTGTTGCACAGAGGAAGGTCATCATGAGGTCTAACACTGTGCAGATGTCTAACAATGTGCAGCACAAGAGAATTAAGAGAAATTCAACAAATAGGATATAAATCTCTAAATAGATTTTCACGTCATTTTCTGTGATTTTGCCCATTGTTGCTACTAAGGTCAACTTCTATACGAAATAGTGGGTGTCCAAGCTCTTTGTTTAGGTACATTAAGGAGCGCTGTTTTAGAACCTCTGTGACTTTGTGAACGTCTAACCCACTCACAGTAGACGAGGAGCTTGGTGCTGCAGTTGGTTCTGCGGGAGGTCAGGTTGCTCCGGGATTCACACCAGTACTCCCCCTGGTCACCTGGCTGGATGTCCGGGATGCGGAGGCCCAGCCAAGCCCCACGGCCTGACGCCAGCGTTGCATTGCTGGGGCCGGCCCCCCAGTGGCCCCAGGACAGAGTCCGAGAGGGCGGGGCGGATGAGCTGGAGCAGTTGAAGGACACGTTGAGGCCGCGGTACGCCACCAGCGTGCCGTTGGGGAGAGGGAACGTGGGAACAATGGACACGGACAACCTTTCCTCGGCACCTTGAAACCAGGGGAGAGTTTCAGATGTTTACTGCATCTTTCTATTGCTTTAGGTAGAATCTAACACCATTTATGATCCAAGACTCAAGAAATATGTTAGGTCATAAATGTTACCTAGCCCTAACCCTTGAATCATTTCGAGATAATCATGCCATCATGGCAATATATGACAACCAATTAACTATAGACAAAGTCACAGTACAAGGAAGGAAATGCCATGAATATTATCAGACAAAAACACACAGACTTACCAAGAACCTGTAAAGAAACAGTTTGGATCATGTTGTTTGGGGAGGTGGTGAGGCAGCTGTAGCTCCCCACACCATCCAGGAAAACCCCATGCAGAGAAATACTTCCGTTCTCCAAGATGACACACACCCCAGCCAGGGAGCCCTCCTCACTGAAGGGCGTTGGACGGAGCGGCTGTCTTCTCAGCACTGTTAGAATGTATTAAGATTGACTCATGTTCAATGCAAACAAAGCGTGTGTGTGCACATTGCATGGGGCTGGCTGGCCTGTGTGCACGGTTGAGACTGGGACAGGAAGTGTGTGTGTGTGTGTGTGTGTGTGTGTGTGTGTGTGTGTGTGTGTGTGTGTGTGTGTGTGTGTGTGTGTGTGTGTGTGTGTGTGTGTGTGTGTGTGTGTGTGTGTGTGTGTGAGAGATGGGGGGGGGGGGGGGTACTTACCAATAACATGCAGTTCAACACTTGCCTGAGTTGGGTTGTCTTGAGACGTGGCCTTGCACAGGTAGCTACCATTAACCGGAATAAGTCCGTTGACAGCGATACTTCCATTGTGCAGGATAAGGCACCGTCCAACAATTGCAAGAGACTCACCGTTGGTGTGTTCACCTGAAATCGGAGAGATGGAGAAATGCAGTTAGGATGTGTGTTATTATATACGAGTTGAGCATATAATATACAGGCCAATTGTCTCAAATCAGAGTTTGACACTCACCCGAAACATACAAAATAAGTTGAAGGAAAACCGCAGCGATAACAACCCTCATGATCGCTTCCCTACATATCGAGAGTATTAAACAAAGAGTCGCTCTTCCAGCCTGTCGGACAGGTCTACTAGCGCTCTATACTCAATACACAAGTTGCATTCGTCGTATGCCCATTATCAAATAAAACCGCCACACCAGGCTATACTACATACACACATTCGCACATTTTACATGTCGGTGGTGCTGTCTACAGTTCTCCATTAGTTATTTACCGAAGCACGTTATTCCGGAAACTTTGTGATACCAAACCACACCCTGGTTTCACCTGTTTAAAGGTACAGTAGGGCTCCCTCTCTGCCCTGCCTACTTTTCTCTTTGCTGTCAATTGTCAAGTTGGCCAGAGTGAACTGCAATCATTCATGTAATTTACTAGATTCATTACTTTTCTCATTTTGCGAAGGTAGAATATATCGCCTCAAGGTTGTAAAAACAAACCGCACATATAAATCAACGTGACGATGATTGATTTATATGCACTTTGCTGACTGCACGCCTGCACGGCGCCCTCTTGTGGATGACATAGGCACTACTGGTTCTGACTGACAGAACAGAAGTGTGCTCAATTTAGGAACTGAACTTGGTTAAAAATGCCTGTCGATCTAAGTGAGTGGACCGGGCCCCTGGCATTGACCGAAGTGGAGGACACGCCTGGACAGATCCTGGTGGTTAAATACGGCTCGATTGAAATAGATGAGTTGGGAAAAGTGCTTACGCCAACCCAGGTTTGTTGTCATTAGCTTGCGAAGCTAGCATGCTGCCTGGGCTCAAAAATCCATGTGGAATTGAACCTATGCTTCTGTGTAAACAACGTGCATTAAGTCAGAATGAGAAGCTGGGGTATGCTATGCTGTCAGTGGCCCATGCCATTAGTGATTAGAGAAGCTGCAGAAGCTTCCTCGATTTTCCCACATCATAACGCATCAATATCGTTGTTTTGTTTGGCTCCTGGTTGACGTAAAGGTGCAGAACCGACCGACTTCAATTGCATGGGAAGGATGTGATGCCAGCAAGCTATACACTCTGGCCCTGACCGACCCAGACGCTCCTAGCAGAAGTGATCCGAAGTTCAGGTGACAGGACAATAAAAAAACAAATGCATTCGTGGGGACGTTGTGGATTGGAGTAGAATAAATAGCCAACGTGAAACACAATGTAAGCATAATTGACATAAGCTCTCTGACATAAAACACCCTGGACACTAGCTACAAAAATGTGACTGGCACTGCCACCCATAATAAATCTGCAAAATAAAGAAGAAAAATGTATGTGGCCTGGACTCCTATAGGCCAGCCTGAGAATTTGGACATGCCACTGCTTCTAATCGATACTGTCTCCATCTTCCCCACAGGGAGTGGCACCACTTCCTGGTGGTTAACATGAAGGGGAACGACGTGTCCAGCGGCTGCGTCATGTCTGACTACGTGGGCTCTGGCCCGCCCAAAGGCACAGGTAGGAACACACAGAGCTGTATGTTCACAGCCCATTGAATATTTAGGCCTTTTGTCAACCCATTCAACACACATGTCCATCTGTTGAATTTAGATGATCTTGCTTGCTTATAAGCAGCAATTTAAATTCAATACTGCTTATATACTCCTAAATAGAAAGTCTATTTCAAAAGTAAAGTGTTTACCATGAGGTAAGTCTATTGACAGCAGATACGTTAGCACGGCCACATGTTCGGTCATTTACACCAATGACACCGCAGCGGTCCACTCACATTACCCCGGTATTTCTCCCCTGCCACCCATCCACCCACCACCACCACCAGGCCTCCACAGGTACCTCTGGCTGGTCTACGAGCAGTCCGGCCCTCTCTCCTGCACGGAGCCGGCGCTGACCAACCGATGCGGAGACAACCGTGGAAAGTTCCGGCTGCAGAGCTTCAGGCAGAAGTACGGTCTCGCGGCCCCCGTGGCGGGCAGTTGCTACCAGGCTGCCTGGGACGACTACGTGCCCAAGCTCTATGAACAGCTTGCAGGGAAGTAGCCTGGAGCCTGGCCAGCGACACGAATATGCAACATCCAGCACTAGGGGTTCACTAGGAGAACCCCCATCCCATCAAGCAGTGGAACAACAATGTCCCCTCCCGAGGACAACGCCCTAGTCGAATGCCTTGTTTCTTGTTTACTAATTTCCACTGTTAAACACGCGGTTCGCAATAAACTTTGTTTCAGCACTACCATGGTGACTTCCTTTTTGGGCAGTTGTTAATTATCATAGACTAGATGTGAATTAACTAATAGTACCGTTTGTATTTTAATGGAAACCCAGGGTTAAAGTCAATATAACAAATATTATTTAATAATAGTGCATACCATATGCACTACTGATTTTGTAGAGGAAGCCCGAAGTCTCTTGACTAACAGTAAATTCTCTAACCAATGGCTAGTTTTTCCTGTTCTTAAAATAACGCTTTCAGGTTGTGTGCAGGGCTGCATCAGTGAACGCCCCTTTAACTCACTTTCAATAAGTAAAGGACAGGTGTGTTGCATCAACGCTTAATCAGCAGGTACCGGAGGAAGTCGGTTTATACATGCAGTAGCACGTGTTTAACCGCTAGAGGGAGACATCCAAAGCAAACCAACCTACAAGTGGTGTTGGACTGGTTGTCCGTGTATTGGGATGGGATAAGGGTCCCGTTTTCTTCCAGTTCTCTGGATTTAAATCATAATCCACAAAGAAAACCCAACTATCGGTGAGATGAGCACTTTATTTACAAATATAATTAAAATCTCCTGACAGTCATGCTTTCCTTTAACCTGGAAATGAAATTAAAGTGCATGCATTAATAAAGCATCATACTGGTTGGGCGTATAAGAAAATACACCGCTTGAATTGGGGTTAAAGCAAGAATGAAATAAAAAGATTTCACTGAATTTTCAAATTAAAATCCCATCAACAGATTACTTGACATCAATTAATATACAGGAATGTGAGAGGAGAAAAAGAAATCTTTAAAAATCGGATTTGCGTAACATTTAAAATACATTACGAAAATAAGTAAAAGCTCTCGATAAATCCTTCTATACACAAAATACATGTCCCCTCGCTCCCCCCCCCCCCCCCCCCCCCCAACCCCCCCTGAAGCCCTTGTGCCTGCTGGGAGTTGGAGTTCACGTGTAATATGACTCACATTGGCGGCCAGTTCAGTGAAACTACAAAGAAACACGGAGAAGTAGCATAGACCCAACCCCTCAGTGCCGCAGCCAGTAATCAGTAATCCACTCAAAAGAAAATCATATTTAGTAAAAATCTACCGACTCACAGACAATTTTACTTGTATCAAATTATTCAAACGTTATATAAAAAAATTGTGACGACTAAATACCAAAAAAAAAGCATTTGAAGCAGCTCCAAACTGTTTGCAGTACGATTGGTCATTGCTTGAGATCAGGGTTGTGTTAATGTGTGTGCTCTTGCCTCTTCTTTCTTTGTACTGATTGAGACAAACCAAATAATGTTACCCTTACAAGAGTCACTGCTCAACAAGCCAGCATCTCCTTCAGCCCTCCCTCCAGCTGTGGAAGTGTTTTCATCGCACAAGAAACAAAGAACACCTACAATGTTATCATTCTCCATTTTACAAAAGACATGACAACTACAATATTTCATCCAGCATTAGGTTGTCATCATGTATTCGCCGCAAGGGGGCATACAGGTGTGTGTGTGTGTGTGTGTGTGTGTGTGTGTGTGTGTGTGTGTGTGTGTGTGTGTGTGTGTGTGTGCGTGTGCGCGCTTTCGGGCTCTAGAATCTGTGGTCGCCTCTCGCAGACCCGGCGGGGCCGAGCCCCCGGCTGTTCCTAGAGGCGCGTGGCGTGGACGTCTTCAGGACAAAGCGTCCCGCCGGGCTGGACGATGCGTCGGAGGAGGGTTGGGGGGCGGGTGTGTGGCGGACGTCGGCCTCATCTGTAGTCGTCTTTGGGGTACTCCAGGGCCCCCAGGTTCCCGAAACCCAGCCGCAGGCTCTCCATGTCGAAGCTGTCCCCCTCCCGCTCCTGGCGCTCCAGCAGGTGCTTGATGCGGTCGGTCCGCTCCTTCTGAAGGGAAACCAGCTCCTCTTCAATCTGGGGGGGGGGGACCATCATGTTATGACGTCATCTACGCCCCTAACCCCTGCCTGTCTGGGGTGGTTTACAACACACTCTGGTGGGAAGAGAACCATCATGTTCATATGTTATCTATGCCCTAAACCCTGCCTGTCTTGTGTAGTTAACAACACACTCGGGTGGGGAGAGAACCATCATGATACGTTATCTATGCCCTACCATGCACCTGTCTGATGGAGTTTACACACTTCCTGAAGGCAACAACCCTGACGTCATCGAAGCACTCTCCAGGTGCAGACAAAGGAACATGAAACGCAATACGGTAATCTTAGAGAACG
The DNA here is from genome assembly GCF_026213295.1 of Gadus chalcogrammus. NCBI lineage: Eukaryota > Metazoa > Chordata > Actinopteri > Gadiformes > Gadidae > Gadus > Gadus chalcogrammus. Next base: position 16,246,165 of record NC_079417.1, read on the forward strand.
ACTGAGCATGCCCAGAAAACTCCACCACCTTCTCTGACCAAGAACGGAGGAATACTGCTTCTAGAAGCATGACATCATCCTTATCTCAGGGCGCAGAGCCCAACGCAGCCAGCAGGTGGCGACAACACCCCGCAGTTTGAGACGGCACCACCGGGTCAATTGGACTCCTGAACGGCTTGGGCTTCTTCTCTTTGTTGTCTTCTTTCTACTACCGCAGCGATGACGTCTTTGACTCAGAAAGCAACTCTTGTTGAAACCTAATCATCACATTACGTGTTATTGTTTCGAAGGGAAGATGACTAAATGATGGCTAAAGTAGGATGTGTCCTGGCAAGTGTTTAATGTGCGCACATAGTTGTATAAGAGACCAACGTTACACAACAAGTACGCCTACAATAAGAATATGATTTGATAATAGATCATGAGATCATTTATCAATACAAATGGGACACAAGGATCTTTACCACGATGGTACATTACATTTAAACAGAATTACTTTCTATTTCGTTGTGGACATTTAATCTCACCTCAGTTTTAAGAAGCTGACTACTGATGAAATGAGACCACAATCATACACATTACATTGTATTCATATATGTACCCAATCACATCTCAGGCGGTTTATGTACATGATAAAGTCATCACTTAATGAGTGTGTCATTAACTAGGGCATGGTCCCCACACATGCGCACATGGATGTCATATAAATGTACTGTGAACATTAGCTGTCCAATGAGGATTAGATAAGATGTACACATACAAATGACATCTGCTCTCCGACGAAGAAAGCATGCCAGTCTCACCACCACCTGCGGCAAGCGAACTGTGTGTATGTGTCTAAAATGGGGGTACACTACCCCTATGGGTACTTTGGAGTACTGCAAGGGGTAATCAGAAATTAAGAAAAAATAAATAAAAGCTAACCATATATTTTTCTCACCCAGAGCAAGTTTTAATTATTAAAGCTAGACAATAGAAAATCGAGAAAAATATGGTTGAAAGATATACCTGAAAACAAGGCAGAAGGAGAATCTGTGAAAAAGAAAGCGCTTCCAGAAACACCACAATGTCCTAAATTTCAGGAGGAATATACATTAATGGGATTCCCCTCTACATGCTCTGACCCACCACTGGCTTTGTGCTTCTTATGTCGGGAGAAATTAGCTAACAGTAGCATGAAGCAAAGGCCCATGTTTCTCACTAAATTGTATTATTACGATAGTATTTGCACCCTTTTAATTTTCATGTTTACACTGCCAAATAGAACGCACATTTATGTTAATTTTATTTTTTTCCTTCTCCCAAAAATTGTATGTGTCGGTGAAGGGGGTACTACTAAGATATCTTAGAGGGGGTACAATAGCACCCCCTAGGTCAGAACCACTGACCTAGGGGGTAGGAGACAAGTGGCTACAAAGTATTAAACTCCCAACGAAAGGTTGTGAGTTCGATCACGTGGACAGATGTTCTCAGTGAATGTGTAGGCATCCTTGAGAAAGATGCCCCCTGACCCCTACCTTCTCCTTAATTACCTGGATCTGAATGCTTTTGGTAAAAACGTACCTCCATCCTTCCACCCACTCTCCCTCCCATCCACCCATCCCACCCCTCCATGTCTCTCTCCCTCCCTCCCCTCTCCCATTCATACCTGCCTCCCATCCCCTGGTCCAGCCCACTAGCCCCCTGCCCCCGCCCCCGCCCTCCAGACGCTCACCTTTTGTTCCAGGTGAGCGCGGCGCAGCGACACCTTCTGCTCCAGCTTCTGCTGCTCGCGGTCGTGCTGCGCCTCCGTCTGCATCTTGATCTTGCTCTGGTAGGCGTTGAGCAGCTCCATCTCCTGCTGCAGCTGCTGCCTCAGAGCCTGGCACTCCGCTTCCTGGGCCTCGTCCAGTCGCAGCTGGAGTGGGCCCAACCGGCCAAACCACACGCACAACGCACAACGCACAACGCACAGAGAGATGGAGGGATGGAGAGAGAGAGAGCGGAGAAGGCCAAGGAGAATGATAAGGGAAGCCCAGTGGAAGAGTTGGGACGGACAAGATGGAGGACCAAGGGAGGGGGAGAAGAAATGGCGGGAAAGGGGAGCAGAGAGAAAGCGAGAGAGATGGAGGAGAGGTGGAGAGAGAGAGAAAGAGAATGGGAGAGAGAGAGAGAGAGAGGGATAGAGAAATATAGATGGACATAGAGAAAGAGAAGACACACAAGAAACCAAAAACAAACCAAGATTGAGCAACAATTGGAACCCCTTTCACTCATTTCTAAAATAAAATTTTGCCCAGAGACTTTTTTACAGAAGAAATAATAATAATCTAACTGATATACACACAGTGATGAAACAATGATGTTGTTTCTTTGTTTAGCGCCATGTTCATATTTTCATCAACCACTCCATAAAAAAGGCCCCCACCGCCACCACAACCCAGACACCACCAACCCAGCCCCGCCACCACCCTGGGCCAGCTCACCGCCTGCGAGGCCATCATCTCGTTGATGCTCTGCTCGTACTGCTCGGCCAGGATGGCCAGCTTGCGCGTCTGCTCCTCCTTCAGGGCCTTCAGCACGGCCTTGTGCTCCGACTTGGGAGTGACCTCCATCTGGTGGTGGCGCAGCGCCTTGTACTGCTTGGTCTGCACCTTGCACGTGTCCTGGAACTGCTTCTTGATCTGCAACTCCAGGGACTGGAGGGGGCGAATCAGAGGGGTTCAACGTTTCAAAGATCATGAGGATAATGGAAACAAGCTGAATTAAATAGTTAGTGGTATAATCATGTTAGCTAGTGTTGTACTCTAGTTGTTGTTAATAAGTGTTATACTAGTTAGGGTTTTAGCTAACACATGTTAGCTAGTGTAATACACATGTTGGTTAATTAAGTATGCTCCATGTACTACTCAAAAAGTAGAGTTGAATCAACGTTGGATCATCCATTGACACAACAAGCTACTTTATTACAGCCCTTCAGTGTCCAGTGTCTCCCTCTATCCTGTCTCATATTTGTGACGCGTCATCAAAAAGGACAGAAGGTCGCAATGATCCATGTAAACATTGCAGTTAAGTTCCCTAAGCAGTGCTGTCTTCCAAGCATCCAGATCCACGGTCTCCAAGACCAGCGTCAGACCCTGCTGGAGGCCCGGTGTTCAGGCTGCGGTCGGACCGGCGCGAGGCCCACTCACCTTGAGGTTCTTGGGCTGCTGCCGGAGCTCCAGCACGTGCTTACGGTGGAGCTCGCGTTCCCGCCGGTTGTTGTACTCTATCTGGTTCTCCAGCTCAGTCTGGTGCTGTAGCCGGATCAGGTCCATGCGCAGCTTCTGCAGGGTCTTGAGCTGCCGCTGCTCCAGCTCCTGGGTGGACTCGTCGTGGCGGATCAGCATGGCGTGCTCCATCTCCTTCTGGGTCTTCTTCTTGTTGAGCTCCTGAATGGAGGGGCGAGGAGGCAACGCTGATCAGGATGGAGGAAAGGACAGCAACGTAATGGTGCTATAAATGACATGGCATTCATAAATATTATTGTTTTTTCTACTTTTCATTTCCTATAATTCTTTTTGTACATCTGCAAATTTTGTCTATATTAGCATTTCCTTACCAACTTTTGTGTCTTATATTTGCATGCAGCGCCCATATTGACCCCCACCAATGAATTGTATCTAAACAGCATGCAATTACTGATATTTATAAAGTCAATTGATAAAAAAAAATCACATATACTAAATTATAATATATTATATATATTCCCAATAACTATCAGATACCGATGCAAAGCTTTAGGGATATTGCCGAAAACCTCATTAAAAGTTCAGGCCGATTGCGCAACAGAACCCTTTTGTTAAATTTCCTTGTATTTCACACAAGGAGATTTGCAGATTACTGCGTTGGCGCCTTGCTTATTCGCTAATATGCTTACATTCCTCTTTACCCAAGTAAACACCTTAAAATATGGCATGCAGCAAACTGTGAGAAAAACTTCAATTTGTTTTTGCCAACTTCTATTTGGCTGCAGTGGAATTCACAAGTTAACTGCTCCACTGTCCATTCATCCATCCATCCATTCATCCATGTCTCGTGACAAAACATCATTATTGTGTGAGACGCCGGCCCCCCCCCACCTCGCGGATCTGCTCCTGCTCAAAGTCGTGCCTCTTATGCATGACCTTGCGCTTGAACGTGCGGCAGTTCCTCTCGTAGAAGACCCTCTGCTGGCCCAGGAGCAGAGCCTCCTCCTCCGCCTGCGAGTGCTGCATGTTCTCCTTGTGCTTGGACAGGCGCTCCTGCTTCTCCTTCTTGGGTGTGCTGTGGTCCTCGTTCATCTCCTGGTGGGACAGGGTGTGGGTGTGGGTGTGTGGTGTGTGGTGAGGGGGTGGGGGTCGGGGGTTGAGGTCGCAGGTCGGTGTGGAGACGAGGTTGGAGAGACGAGTAGAGAAGCTTGGGTTAAGGATGTTTTGTTAAGCTTTAGACTTGGAAGTTCAATGAAACCCGAAACGAAAACGGGCATGTTCGTTCTACCGCTGCATTCTATTGGTCAACAATACAATGTTGAGGATAATGTCAGTATTTGATAGCTGCAAATATTTGGGGTCTGTAAACTATGGATAATGTCCTGCTCAGTGTTTATTTCAAGTCAAACAGTTGAAGTCTTGCTGAGATTGTGAGGGATAAGGTAAGGCGAGTGTACTTTGGTTTGTTAAAGGACAACAGATTACAACAAAGCCTGACTCAAACTCAGATCAAACCTCATTGACTGATCTGAAAGAACATCGCTATCAAGAACGTTAGCAGGGAGTCTATCTGGTAATTTATGCAGATTATTTGTTCGAAATGTTGCTAAATCACTGTCACTACATGATGACTAGTTCAACCTCCCACGCACATCGTTGTGTCAGCAAAAAACACTCTTTGTTATGTACAGCCTCAATAAAAACTCTACACTGTTATGGTATGTTACGGTTTTGTAGAGATTGTGACTTGATTCTTGACGTTAGCTGAACCTAAATTAATTTCAACTTTTTAGTTGTGTCTCTTGTGTTATCGCCAGCCGTTTATATCATGACCTGACTAGAAGACTTCATATAGAGTTGGGCCACTCTGTTCCCTCTCTCTCTCCCTCCCTCCCTCTTCCTATAAGTAATGTGTTAAACATTCTCTTTTCCCAAAAGAGAACGGATGATGTCAATTTAGAAAATATTATATAAAAAAATAAAATATATAGTAGTAAAGTATATAAAATAACCATCTTGTCCATAATTTGTCTTAGGTGCGGGACTGAACGTAAGCTAAACTAATATATTTAACATATAAGCCTGATCCCATCACTATGGGGAATTCTGATTGGTTGGCGAGAATCAGTCTTTGATTCTAATTGGCCGGGTCTCTGCAAGCCATAGATTATTTGATACCCTAATTTGAGTCTCATGTCAGCCCACACGCTGCATCACACTCACACACCATTATCTGCACTCATTATCTGTTCTGTTTCACATATATGCCCTGCGCCAATGTGTGGACGTGTGTGTTTTGCTGTTAATGCGTCTGTGTTACTGTTCATGTGTGTGCATTGCTGTTCCTGCGTTTGTGTTGCTGTCCATGTGTGTGTGTATGTGTGTGTGTGTGTGTGTGTATGTGTTTTGCCGTTGAAGTGTGTGTGTGTGTGTGTGTGTGTGTGTGTGTAGCTGTTTATGTGTTTGTAGCTGTTTATGTGTGTGTGTAGCTGTTTATGTGTGTGTGTGTGTGTGTGTGTGTAGCTGTTTATGTGTGTGTGTGTGTGTGTGTGTGTGTGTGTGTGTGTGTGTGTGTGTGTGTGTGTGTGTGTGTGTGTGTGTGTGTGTGTGTGTGTGTGTGTGTGTGTGCGTGCGTGCGTGCGTGCGTGCGTGCGTGCGTGTGTGTGTTTACATGCACGTGTCTGTAGGTGCAGGGTGAGTAGGAAGGGTGAGTCAACGGAGGTTTCCAAAAACAGCGTGTGTTGGTGTGTGTGTGCCTGGAGGAGAGCCTGATGGAGCTCTGAACGGCACACGGGGCTGTGTGTCACGAGCGGCAGAGAAGGCGGAGATGCAAGAGGAATTGTGGAGCTTGTGGAAGAACAACAAGAAGAGAGAAAGGCCAAACATGTATAGACCTCCTTGATCTTCTCCTTGCAGAGCTTGTACTGTTTCTTTTGGGTGTCCAGGAAGGTGGTCAGCTCCTTCCTCTGCTGGGCCACGATCTGCTGCTGGAACTTCTTCTCATCCGTCAACGTGGTCTTCATCTGAGAGAGGACACACACACACACACACACACACACACACACACACACACACACACACACACACACACACACACACAGTGAGGGCTAGCTTATAGTAGCCTGAATTGGTAAGCTAACCAATGTAGACTAACTGAGATGACTAATACATCACCAAGGTTCACACGTGATTATTTCATTCAAAGCCTCATATTAACTCTGAAGTAGTTGTAGTGTGTTGGACTGTATTTTTAACCAAAATCCTATGTTCAGATTAAGATAAGCTAATTATACAGTACACTCCCTTATATTTAAATAGCAGCAGTTAACTTGTGATCCAAGCAACTCCTAAATATGTAGTAGTAGTAGTAGTTCTAGTGTAGTCATCTGTCCTGGCCACGTGTTGTGTGGATGGATGTTTGTGCATGTGAAGCCAGCAGGCGGTTCCCTTGAGCAGATGTTCTATCACTGGTTCCTTGTGCTGCATGCTTATCACAGAGATATGCAGTTTATTTTCAGCCCCTATGGCAGCGGTCCCCAACCTTGGGGTCGGGACCCGGTACGGGGTGGTGACTCATGTGGTATCGGGTTTTGAGAAAATAATAAATAACTTCTCTTATTTTTGTTTAATTGTTGCTGTGAAAAGTAACTCAAAACCTTAACATTCACAAAGCAAACTTGTTCAGAAAAAGGAGATTTGTTTCATCAATTCAAAATAGAACGGGCATTGACATTGGTGCCTGGTACCACTATCTTCAATAGCATATAGCGGTAGCTACCTCAATCTTGACGAGCACATAGCCTTAGGTACCTCTATCTTTACTAGCACATAGTGGGAGATGCCACTTTCTTCCCTAGCACATAGCGGTAGCTAGCACTAACTTCACTAGCATATATTGATAGCTACAACTCTCTTCACTAGCACTTCTTGGTAGGTACCACTATGTGTGCCAGGTGAGATTCGGTAGTGCAATCACCATTGCTATCATGAACTTATTTTTTAGTACCCCAGTTGGATAGTTGAACCAAGATGGCGAGCAGTGGGAAAAAACCCTGCACTCTTTCTTAATTTACCCAAGGCTGCACGGTGTATATAACTGAAGCATGAACAAACCCTTTGCCCCATGCCAATGGAACAAGCCTCAGTGCTGGGATTCACTTATTGGGACGGGTGGGACTCACTTATTCCCACTAACGCAGGACATATTGAATATTGATGTGAATGTGAATTTTCCATTAACTGGCTATCCTTCTCCTCTGTATGTTTCGTACCATACAACATTTATTTACGCCCAACCGGGGGAATCCTCCGATCGCTTGTCTTCAGGATGTTATTGATTTGGTCTGTTGGCTGGCTGTCCAGCTGTGATGGCCTTTACTCCTCCTGCACACTCTGGTCATTATCAGCCCCAAGCCTCCCCTCACCTCCCTCTCCGTGTGCACGATGTGTCGCTTGGCCAGCTTCTCCAGCTCGATGTAGGCGTTGTTGGCCTGGGTCTCCACCTCCTTCTGGATCTTCAGCCGGTGCTCGTCCATCTCGGCCTTCAGCTTGTTCTCCAAGGCGATCAGCTGCTTCTGGTGCTGCCGTCGCATGCGCTTGTAGCCGGACATCTGCTCCCGCAGCTCGCTCTCCTGCTCATGTTCGTGGATCTGCTTGGTTACCTGGTGGTGGGGGTTACAGAACCAAGGGTTAGGGCGCAAAGGGTTAATGATGGAGCATACACACCTCGATGATTGTGAGTGTTCCTCGTTGCCAGCGTTGACAATGTATTCCTGTGGAACTGAGCGTTGAAGCCCAGCCTGTGTTGACGCTACCCTGGGCTTCCGGTTCCCCACCTTGGTGCTGCGCTTTAAAGTTAAAACTATTTCAACTTTGACCTGCTTGGCGCTGGCCTCTCAAAGTCTCCAATCATAGCAAGGCTTTGTTTCCAACCGAAAAGCAATATAATCTAAACCAGACAGCTTTCTTCATTTCTAAACCGAAGAACACGTTGAATGAGTAAAAACAACTGAATTCCCATATTGGGTGGCTACGTTCCCAAATGTCCTGCATCATCATGGGTTGACCGCTTCAGACTGAAGAGGTGTGAGATGAAGACAAACTAGACCCGTCTGGACCCTGCCTACGATGGCTTTCCAGAAACAATGTTGCCTAGGATGACAGGATAACTGGCAATTTGGAGTTTTGTTGCCGTAAACTATACAATTGAATTAATGTCTATAGGTTCGTAACTTTGAACACACATATCATATAGGTGCCGTGAACATAATTCCTGGGAAATTTAACAACAAAAGGCTCACGACACACAAAACAACCATAGATCTCGCACACGCACACGCGCACACACACACACACACACACACACACACACACACACACACACACACACACACACACACACACACACACACACACACACACACACACACACACACACACACACACACACACACACACAGCAATGACTAGCAGGTTCTATGCAAAAACAAATAAGCAATGAACAAATAAACTAAAATGAAATAATTAACTCAAATTGAAACATGCAATAGTTTTCCATTCTTTCTAAGAACCGGTTGCATATCAATCCCTCCGCATTGCCGTCGAGCTTAACGGTTGAGCTGTCACTCCAAAACTTTCCCCACAACAAACAAACAACAAAAGGGGGCAAAGGCGCCCTCACACCGACCTGGGCGCAGAAGGGGTTCTCCACATCCAGGTAATACTCGCTCCTCATCTTCTCATAACTTCCCCCCGAGCTCTTTAGGCCAAACATGATGGCAACGTTAGCCCAGCGCGCCAGCATCCAGAGGCTGTGTGGTGCATCCTACGCCCGTCAGACCCCAGTCTGAGCTCTGATGCCACCCAAGATCCCCACCCCCACCCCCACCGTCATACAAGGATCCCCCCCCCCCGCACCTTGCGCCCCCCTCTCTCTCTCCCAGTCCAACGACACCCTAACCGGTGCACACCCCGGGCAGCGGCGGTGGTGGCGGCAGAGGCAGGCGTGTGAACTGTGAATGAGGCTGCTGGGTCCACGGGCCAACGGGAGCACAGAGCCGCTCTTCAGTGGCGCCCGCGCTGAGAGGCGGGCAGCAGGTGGGTCACATGAATACCTCATTGAGAAGGAGTCCACACCGCGGGGGTGGGGGTGGCGACTGGGTGGGGAGGGGGCTGGTGACTTTAGGGAGGGGGGGGGGGGGATGGGGGATAGGTGGAGTAGAGCCGTAATCTGCTGCTGAATCAATACCCCTACTGTAATAGCTTCTCCTAATCCCAGTCACTTGCCGCAAACAAAGCGCCAAGTCAGGTCATGTGATGGTTCTCTTTTTTCCCCCGCACAGGGCTCGTCGAACGGCGTTCTGATCCTCTTAATTTTTTACAGGAATACGGAAAGTGAAGGAGAAGGTTTTGAGTTCAGTTTTTTTTGCACTTTTCTTTTTTGGAGACAGCATTCAAAATGTTGGTTCCATGTGGTTATGTCTTCAGGCTTTGAGTAAGAAGCATAATATTCTATAAACACTCATATTGGGTGCCTGCTCTCTTCCTGTGGATGTAGCAGTGAGCGGTAGGGAGGTGGAGCTGATCGTCTCATCTCCCTTGTTCAGGAACTGTACCGAACTGAACCTTCTAGATATGCACACATATCTAGAAGGACACCTTGTGAACACTAGTATACTGGTTAGAATTGTGGTTTGTTTGCTATAACCTGGTGCTTAGATTAAGGCTTCAACCCTTGCCAATAAGCGAATAAAAGGCCTCAACATGAGGTTATTGATGCTCTGCTGCTCCAGGAGTGTGCGAAGTGGAGAAAATGTACAAATTGCTGCATTGGGGTTCGTTCCTTCATTGGTCTACACAGTGGACTTCACCATCCACTATCCTATCTTCATCGTGTCCTTCATGTTTCCATCATTTTCCTTCAAGACCCCCTAACTTCCCTTTGAATTGAATGGTAATGTTCTTTTTTTTTTTTTTTTCAGCTCTTTATTTTCCGGGCTCCCTAATCGGTTTACAATAAAACAATGGAGGTTTAGGGTTATCTACGAGATACAGCATATACTGAAAAGAGAAAAGACACAATAAAAAACATGATCAAACTAATGGTCCCCATCTCTCTTCAAATCCCTTTTGTTTAAACGTTGATCCTTCAATTCCCTGGTTTGACTCTATTTTGCTCTCCTTTTTTTCTCTCTCCCTCTCTGTCGAGGCAGTGATGTCAGTGATCGCTTGGTCTCCTGTGAGGGGCACAGTATTTCTAACGTTGACATTATATACAGATCATATAGAGGATGGCCCACACACACACTCACACACAAACTCGCACACACACACACAGAAGGACTTGAGAGCTACAGGGGTAGTGTTGCTTGGAAACACGTGTTAATTTGTATTTAGACGTTTGCACACACAAACAGAACCATCACTCACATCTACCTACACACACGCACCACATTTACTATTGCTGCCTGCTTACTAGCGCCGCAACCATGACAACAGACATGGGAATGGAGAGGGTGGGCGGGGGAACGGGTAGTAGTGAGAAAGACAAGGATGAGAAATCCACTAGCAAGCATCACAATGCAGAGTACAACCTGGAAATGGTGTGTGCGCATGCGTATGTGTGTGTGTGGGAGACAGACAGACAGACAGACAGACAGACAGACAGACAGACAGACAGACAGACAGATAGAACAGATAGAACAGATAGAACAGATAGATAGATAGATAGATAGATAGATAGATAGATAGATAGATAGATAGATAGATAGATAGATAGATAGATAGATAGATAGATAGATAGATAGATGGAACAGATTGATGGATAATTGATATAGATAAATGGATCGATATATCGATGAATAAAGAACGACAATCAAAGAGAATGAAAGAATAACCAGGAAAGGGAGAGCGGTGAAGGCTGTAGAAAGAGTAATAAGAAATTGAAACACATAACCGAGACTAAAAGGAGAGATGGGGGGGCCTCAGGGCTGTCTGACTGAGAGATACTCCGTCTCGACGAGCAAGCTCAACGAAACAATGTTAACCCCTCTACGTCTTTTAGAAATGTTTGGAAAAGAGCCAGTGTCTTTCAGCGAAGAAGCAACAGTTCAGACTGAAGGACCTCCAGACTAATGCTGGCAACTCTGCATCCTCTTTATTGAGTGGCCTTTATTTGGTACTCATTTTGTTTTATTTGTTTTCATACAATGTTGCCCAGTTCTTTCAGATCTTCCAGTACACAAGCCAACTGAAACCATGACAACCGCATCCTTTCGTAGAAGCGGTCTTTCATGACACAACCAATGGCATACAGTATTTCTCCTTGCTTCCTTCCTGAACGTTGTTATGCTTTTGCTGAAGATGGATTTCAATCAAGCCCTCTTTGGATACACAGCTCCTTTCAATCCTCCCAGGTCGTTGTTATTATCAATAAAGGTGCTCCTGTTTGAGCTCACCAGTGAGGCTGACTTAATGGTGGCGAAGCGGCCTTGGTTTCTGTAGTTCTGTCCCTCGCTGCTCCGGTCTGAGGAAGACGACCTCTCCTGCCGTTGGTCCCTGTGGAGCGCTTCATCCCAGTGGTCCTGGCACACGCCAAGCACACGCACACGCACACACACACACACAATAACATTAACATAAAGAAACAGTTTGTGTTTTGTACAAACTAGAGTGACGGTTCTATGTGGGATAACTAGCGGTACTACCAAGATGTACAGCTCATCCTCTATTTGTCTCTTCTGTTCCTTTTCCCACATGTCAATCTGCCTCGTTCTAGACATGCCCCAAAACTCATAAAGACACAATGGCTGCCAGTTTTCGACATGACACGGAAATTCATGCTCACGTCAAAACCACAAAGAGTCGACAAAGGACGAACTTGCCTGTCTTTTTACTTTTCTTCCTTCAAAAGATACTCAAGGCATCAAGCGCCCTGTTTGACCTTTGTCTACAGAGATGGGTTGTGCCTGGGAGGGATGTTGGAGAGCATGTGTGTGTGTGTGTGTGTGTGTGTGTGTGTGTGTGTGTGTGTGTGTGTGTGTGTGTGTGTGTGTGTGTGTGTGTGTGTGTGTGTGTACGAGTGCGTGTGTGTGTGTGTGTGTGTGTGTGTGTGTGTGTGTGTGTGTGTGTGTGTGCACGAGTGCGTGTGTGCTGGATGAACGAGCAACGCGGCACTGTGTGTGTCTGCAGACATGTGTCTTTGTTCTCCCGCCGTGAATGGCCTCGCTGAGGAAGCCGAGGCGATGCAGAGCCAGGAGTACGTCGATCCGTTTCCATGGTTTCAGCCCAGAGACAACAAGGTTGCATGTGTTCTTTAATACAGTCTGGAAAACCTGGAGGGCTTCTCCCCCTCTGTGCGGGTCTGTGGGTCGTTTTCTATTAATTGATGGCACAGTTATCCCTCGGGGACAGCCTGTGTGTGTGCGTGACTGATGGAGAGCCAATCAACTGCGTTCTTGAATGCAGGGAAGTACATCTGGTGAAACACTACTGAGTTGTGGGATCATCTGGGTGGTGGGGGGGCTTTGAGATTGTTGGTGTGAGGGTCAGCATGTTTGAAATCAGGATGTTTACATTTCATTTATATCTGAGGTTCACTCTTGTCTGTTTATCTCCAGTCTTCCTGACGAAGGCAAACCCTTCAAAAGTGGCTGGCTATTTATCTTTTTTAAGTCCAGGTGCGCGCATCATATATTCTTCTGGTTATTTATGTTGCATTTTGTGTTTCAAACTGCTGCACCATATATTGAACTCTTCATCTACAAGTGATCAGCTGTTGGTCTCCTTGAGTTGTTTTCAGTGTTATCACTGTTGGGCGTGAGGCTTGACAGTGACCCAACCCATCACACCTTTTTCCTCACACACATCTCTCTCAGAAAACCCTCAACTAAACCCTGCAACTCCCTGTCTCCTAGCTCCTAGCTCCCTTCTCCTATCTCCCTTGGCGCTACCTTCTTGGCTTGAGGCGAGGAGTCCAGGGTGCTGTCGTAGTCTTGGTGCAGCATCATGGTCATGTCAGGGCAGCTGTCCTCCAGCATCTCCTGCATGCTGTTGACGCTGCTGCTCTGGCTGCCCGTGCTGAGCGACGTGCTGGGGATGGAGTGGTTGCTCCCCAGGCTGTTCCTCTTGCAGCTCGCTGCCTCACTGTCCTGCAGCCCAGGAGGCCGAAGGAAACAAGGAGAGGAAGGGAGAATTAGAGTCGAAAGGTGGCAAAGGGAGAGGAGGAAAGAGAGTCTGTGTGTGTGTGTGTGTGTGTGTGTGTGTGTGTGTGTGTGTGTGTGTGTGTGTGTGTGTGTGTGTGTGTGTGTGTGTGTGTGTGTGTGTGTGTGTGTGTGTGTGTGTGTGTGTGTGTGTGTGTGTGTGTGTCCCCTGACATGAATGGTCTGAGATGTCTGATAGCCTCATAACTGGTTGGGACCGATTTGGATTGGCAATGATCCACACATCCACACATCAGCCCCCGTCTAGGCCACAGGGTCTCACCCCGGAGCCTGAAGGCACGGCTCTGAGATGGGGCCGGCAGGTTTAATGTCTCCATTCATTTGAAGACCCTCACACACACGTAATTTGCATTCAAGCGTAATGTATGGCCTAATGTATGGTTGACTGTGCTATCCGCCGCAAACCAAAAATAACTTAATCACGCTCACAGGTCTTCTGACACTGAGTGAATGTGGAGAGGAGGCTTGGTCACATTTCTGAGATGTGTTCAAGCATTCGCTCACAGGGACAGTGTGAAAGGGAAGAAGTGTCCACCATGTCTCCGTGGCTGTAACCCCGGGCCAGGTCCAAGAGAGGACAGAGACCTATCAGGGACCACCAGAGTGCAACGAGAGGGGCCGAGGTCTGGAGTGAACTCGACAAAATGCCAAAAGAGGTTGACTGCAGGTTTTAACAGTCCAGTAGTGTCTTCAAGGGAAACCAGCAATGTGCAGTTAAGTGTTTTACGAGCAAAATCCAATTACATAAACACATTTTACCAGCGGCAAATTATTTCCGCTGTTGGAGATGAAACTAGAAAGATAAAAAAAATTTTTTTAGAAGTGGCGTCCCCCTGGGATCCATCTCATTAGCTCATCAACATGGCGCCTCACAGTAGTGTTGGAGCCTCACAGTATGATCTTTGCCCTCCTCCTCGCGTTCCTCCTGCTAACGCCTTACCTCCTCGTCCTCCTGGCTCTCCCCCATCAGGCCGATGTGCTTCTCCTGGTACAGGATCTTCTTCATCTTGCGGTACTGCAGGTTGTCCAGCTCCCGCACCGCGTCCTTAGTGCGCTGGATCAGGTCCATCAGCACCCGTGGAGGCCGCTCCCGCCGCACAAAGTCATGCTGGGGAGAGCAAGAGAGGGTCAGGGCGAGGGCCAGGGTCAAGGTCAGAAGGACGGTCAGGATGAGGGTGAGGTTGACGGTTAGGGATGGGTTCAAGGTCAGAGGGATGGTGAGGGTGAGGTTGACGGTTAGGGATGGGTTCAAGGTCAGAGTGAGGGTCAGAGTGAGGGTCAGGGTAAGAGTCAGGGTTAGGGTCAGCCAGGGGTCGGGTGCGATGGAAAAGGGATTTAACGGAGAAGAAAAACTAAATATGCAGAAATAGTGCTGAAGTGAAATGATCTTCTCATATACACACTTGTTTTTTTTGTATTTTTTGTAGATTTATTCAAACCATTTCAAGAGGTACAGCACCCTAAATGTGTTCAGAACGATGGTGTGTATTGAAGCGCAATCCTTCAAACAGGCACTAGAGGGAGCCTGTTAGTTGCTTAGCCTGTGCGCTCCTTGCCTCCTTCTCTCCATTCTATACTACTACACATATGCATCTGCTTGCACATGCGCCCAGACACACACACACACACACACACACACACACACACACACACACACACACACACACACACACACACACACACACACACACACACACACACACACACACACACACATATACCCACGTGCGCACACATGCACACCTTCCCGCTTGTTCATTCATAAAATATAAATGACTTAAAAGGCCTGTGTGGTGACACGTATTCATCCCACAGCTATAAATACATACATTGCGACGGCCACATTTTAGATCATATAATCCCTCTCTCCCTTCTGGACTCTGGCTGTGATAGATGCTTTCATAATGGGACGGTCAGGGCAGACCGATGACATCATCAGCTCAAAATAGACCTTGTTTTCCTTTCTGAGACGACGGACGCCAGAGACCTGGTGAAGCTTGTCCAACACGGAGATGGGGAGAGAAGAGGACACCCTTACATCATCTCTCAGGTGGAAACGAAGAGCTCCCCGTGTATGGCACTGCACTGTGATACTATTAGCACTGCACTGTTGTACTATGGGTTAGACAATTAGCTCTGCTCTTATCTGTACTATTATGACCACTATGTTGTAGCATGAGCTCTGCACTGTTGTACTATATTCTTTACACTATAGTATGAACTCTACCGTGTAATAGTACTAGGAACTTTAATCTGTAGAACTACGAGTTCTGCACTGTAGTACCATGAGCTCTACACTGTAGTACTATGAGCTCTACACTGTAGTATGGGCTCTACACTGTAGTACTATGAGCTATATACTGTAGTATGGGATCTGCACCATATTACTATGAGCTATACACTGTAGTATGGGCTCTACACTGTAGTACTATGAGCTATACACTGTAGTACTGTGGGCTTGAAACTGTAGTACTATGGGATCTACACTGTAGTACTATGAGCTCTACACTGTAGTACTATGAGCTTGACACTGTAGTACTATGGGCTCTACACTGTAGTACTATGAGCTATACACTGTAGTACTATGAGCTCTACACTGTAGTATTATGAGCTCTACACTGTAGTACTATGAGCTTGACACTGTAGTACTATGGGCTCTACACTGTAGTACTATGAGCTATACACTGTAGTACTATGAGCTATACACTGTAGTACTATGAGCTCTACACTGTAGTATTAAGAGCTCTACACTGTAGTACTATGAGCTGTACACTGTAGTACTATGGGCTCTACACTGTAGTACTATGAGCTATATACTGTAGTACTATGAGCTATACACTGTAGTACTATGAGCTCTACACTGTAGTATTATGAGCTCTACACTGTAGTACTATGAGCTGTACACTGTAGTACTATGAGCTATATACTGTAGTACTATGGGCTCTATACTGTAGTACTATGATCTATACGCTGTAGTACTATGGGCTCGACGCTGTATTACTATGAGCTATACGCTGTAGTACTATGAGCTATACGCTGTAGTACTATGAGCTATACACTGTAGTACTATGGGCTCTACACTGTAGTACTATGAGCTATACACTGTAGTACTATGAGCTATACACTGTAGTACTATGAGCTATACGCTGTAGTACTATGGGCTCTACAATGTAGTACTACAGGCTCTACACTGGAGTACAATAGGCTCTAACAGTAATATAATACTGTTCTTTGATGAAGATTTCACCTTTGATTTGATCATCTCCAGAGAAGTGTACAGATCATGAGGAAGTAGCTAGTGGTTCCATTGCTGGGTGATTAATAATAGTAACCTGTTTGTGGTTGGTGCCATTAATGTTTTACTTGAGCTACACAGTAAGGACTGGATGTGTGTGCATGTTTCTGCGCGTGTGTGTGTGTGTGTGTGTGTGTGTGTGTGTGTGTGTGTGTGTGTGTGTGTGTGTGTGTGTGTGTGTGTGTGTGTGTGTGTGTGTGTGTGTGTGTGTGTGTGTGTGTGTGTGTGTGTGTGTGTGTGTAACCTGAAGCAAGAACAGCTCAATGGCCCGGATTAGTGACCTGGTTCCCCTCCCTTAAAGAGCTTGGAGGTAGGAGGGTGTGTGTGCGTGTTGCCCATGTGCCTGTGTTGGCCGTGTGTGTTTTGCCTGTGTCTGCGTGTGTGTGTGTTGGCCGTGTTTATATGTGAGCGGTAAAAAGTGAGGGTATTAATCATAAGCTATACACAACATGCCCCATCACATGAAACAAAGAGTGTTTGGTATTTAAACCACCATAATGGTGTTTCTACTGAGATGTGGATCAGAGGTCTTGGTACACAGACTGAATTTCAATGCTGGGGTGATGCAACTGTGAGGAATACCCTTTAAACCCAGCCCATCTGCCCCCCTGACTCACATTTGGATGGCTTGGCCCTCTCCAGGGGTTGTGTCAGACAGAAAATACAGGCCTTACAGCCAATGTGATACCTGAGTGTTGCAAAAAGCTAAAAACATCCTGTAAATTAGACAAATTATTTCATCCAGATGTTAGGAAGTGGAGGGGGTTTTGTTTTGTTTTTAGTTTGTATACAAAGGTGATTGGGCCAGCTGTATTTTGGTGTACTCTCCAGTATGTGTTGGTGTGATTTCGTAGTATACACATTGCTTATAAAGGCGTGAAACAGGAAGGAGGAAATGGTGAGCAACCGAGAGAAAGAAAGAGACAACAACTTATTCTCCGTTGGGTGCACAATTCCCAGTTTGACTCAATAACTCTGTCTGTGCCTGTGCGTCCTATCTGTTCGTGTGCATGTCGTTGTGTGTTTGTGCGTGCCTGTGTTATAATCGGGGAGCCGTGGGTGGGATGCAGTGACTCATCCACGCGGGCTGACCGAGACAGGAAGTGAGGTCACAGTGGGGAGATTAAACAGAGGAAGAGCGCTCACTTTCAACAGCTCCCCTGATGAAGGTCGGTCCTGAGGAATCTTCAGTAGGCAGTAGTCCACGAAGCTCCGGAAGGGATCCGACCTGGAGACAAACGAGGAGAGAGAGGAGATCATTCTATTGGTCACACTGAAGGACACGTGGCCTATGATGAGAGAGAGAAGCAACAGGACATGGAGGGTCAGGTGGATTTGTATGACAATGTTACACCCTGTAACACCCATATAACTTGCACTCAAGTTATATGTAATAATGTAATGCTTCAACCTATAACAGCATGTTACAGCATGTTACTGTGATGTGCCATGGAATGTTAAGGAACAGCCTGTAGCCTTACCACGCTGTGACATGCTGTCTCCTGACATCATTACATATTTACTGCATACTGTTACGTTAATTACTACACAGTACTGGCTTCTCTAATTATTACACTGTAACATGAAATTGTAATTTACAGTGTAACCGTATAATATAGGCACCTCCATTACAGCAGTGTAAACTATAACTTAACAAAACACAATTCAGATTCTACCATAGCAAAAGCCCTTTTTATTAAGTTTTACCGATGCGAATATCTGTTCCAGGATGACCATGAGACCAGAAATCGTGGTTAAGTAGCATCACTAAATCACGACAGCTCAATCGCCCATAATCTCTTGAGTGTAGTCACCGCTGAGCGATATTTGGATTATGTAAATATGTGGAGCAACGTAAATGTAGGCCACTGGAGCCGCGACACATTGTCCCAGTGACTATGCTCTAAAAATGAGGCTGTGGCGCCACACGTACAAACGCTATGAAGTCTGCTGAGAGACGCACACAACAGACAGCCGTAGCCGCTCAACCACCGTGTCTGGGCTACGTGTACTGTACTGTTTACATCGGCCAAGGTCAACACACAAGTGCTACCTGACCGCCAGGGTACGGAAAGGCAGCCCGTTAAAAAACGATGTTAAAAAGTGCGTTAACAGACATTTAAACCTTATCGTGTCGATATAAAAGTGGTTAAAGATTTACGACAATACAAAATGGAAGGAGCAAAGTGAGGACACCAAGCCAAAAATAGTGTAAATCTAAGTGAGGAGATCATTAATAAAATGAAATAAAAAGGGGTCCAAGGAGTAAATCTAATCTAATATTAAATTAAGTTCCTTCATATGAGTGAAGTGAAGGTTGTCTGGTAATTCTATGAAAGCCTCTGTAGCCTGAACCGGTCTCGTCTAGCCTGGATGAGGACGAAGATGAAGATGACGATATGCCCTGGGCTTCTAAAAGCACTAATAACAATAGCCGTACACCCCAGCACACACCAGACAGCTCAACACTAAAGCACAAATCCTGGATTCACAGTAATATCCTGGGTTCAAAAGGCTGAATCTGGTGGGTAAAGCAGATCTACGTTCCCAGTCCTTCCAAACATTAACTCAGGGTTCTCATCCCGATAGCTCAATGTGGGCCACTCACATTGTGTTTAATGGGGAGCATTAGAAATGGTTGAACAGATAGAAGAAATTGATTTTATTGTCTCGGGGCGATGACAGGCAGGAGAACGCGTGACGCCACACACCTCAGATGTAGAAAGACCGTGAGACTGGCTCAGCATTGTTTCCACACCACCAGAAGAGTGCTCTCTTCTGATTGGTCTGCATCCCACCGTATTAAATACAGGGTTAATGTTTAATGAGTGCACCCTACACACATGTTATAGGTTTGAGCAGCAGCTCCAGTGGATGTGAGGAAAGGTGAAATCATCGCAGCCAAGGCTCATCCCAGCTGTAGTAAATTTGGTGACAGCCCAGACAAAACATGAAGCTTTATTATAGCATGGTGCGTGTGAATACACAGCAGTAGATTCATATGCTTCTGATTAGTGGGAAGATTCAGGTTTAAATTGTTACCCCCATGATCAATTGAACGGAATGCTCTCACTGAAGCCTTTGATGTTAGCTCAATGATAGCTCCTTGAAGTATGGTACCCCCATCACCATCAACACCTCCACCACCACCGGCACCAATACTACCAACACCTCACTCACAACCACCACCAGGCACCAAAACCACCACATCCACCTCCTCCATCTCCTCCTCGAACACCAACATACATCTCCATTTATAAAATATGGAACACTTCTACTTGGCATGGAGGGACGTCCATGCGTATATATGGAACAAAGCTCTAGGCCAAATTCCATGCCGTGCATCATCCTATGTGACAATCATTAAGCAACCTTCTATGCCTCCATCTCATTGCACCATGAACACATTCAAAGAACGACACGTAACATTGATAAAATGACAACCGTTATGTTTAGGATCGATGCACCGCCTCTATTAAGGTGGGGGGAGGTCATGACACCAGGGACTTAAGGGCTTGTTTTCACACCAGTACCCGGGCAGAGATCAGAGGGTTTAAGATGACTCAGATCAGAGCCCTAATGGCCATACAGTCAAGGGATATCAGACGCTTGGCCTGTTGATGAATCACTGGAGACGGCTATACATATTATCAACACATGCCAATAGAGATATTACACGTGTTTAGCACAGACTCATTTGGAGGTTCTTATGGAAAAAGAAGTGCGCAGATCATAAATGATCATAAAACAGGGGGCCGTATTCAACAGAGAAGGAACAAAAAATGCAGGGACAGTAAACACGTGTTGACCTTCAACTCACCATTCGTTGGACAGCAGCGTGGGAGAGTCGTTCTGGGCAATGTGATATAAGGCACTCATGGCATTCATATTGAACAATGGCGGCTTGCGTTCCGCTAGAGAATGGGAAGAGATGGACAAAGAGAGAAATAGAGAGAGCTGTTACAGAGAATAGTGATGCAGACCATCTTTACACCTTGTTTGTTCTGCAAACAGGACAGGGCTGGTCAACCAGGAGGTTAATTTTCCACTTCTCCAAAATTGCTACCACAACTAAATTCATTAAAAGTTGAATAATTGATTCATCATCATTTCTAAGGTTAATTTGTTTGTCAACTACAAACATAGCTGGGGGACTGACTGTTATTTTTCAGGGTTGTCAGTCAAATGAAATCAAAGTGTGGTACAACGTGGTTATGTTGACATTAACTCACCAAGTTCTATGCAGGTGATCCCAAGGGACCAGATGTCCACCTTCCCCTCGTATTGACCTTCATCCATGGCTAGGATCACTTCAGGAGCCATCCTGGAGACAAAGACACTGTCCTATTAGAGCATTCAGGCAATAAAGGACTATTAACATCATCAATTATTGTTGCTTTGTTGTGATGTTATTTTCCTTGAACTGAAACATTGATTATCGTCATCGCTTGCACAATGCAAAGATATCAGAGATCAAGCACAACCAAGGTGAAAATGTAAAAAAGTGGGAACCCCGATATTGTGTTCTGAACCAGTAAGGGTTCCTAGTATGAAGTGTGAACCATGTTATTGTGTCCTGTACCAGTAAGGGGTCCCAAGTATGAAGTATAAATCTGGTTATTGTGTCCTGTACCAGTATGGGGCTCCTAGTATGAAGTGTAAATCAGGTTATTGTATCCCGTAACAGTATGGGGCTCCTAGTATGAAGTGTGAAACATGTTATTGTGTCCTGTACCAGTATGGGGTTCCTAGTATGAAGTGTAAATCAGGTTATTGTGTCCCGTACCAGTATGGGGTTCCTACGAAGGAGTTGGCAGGGGAGGCGATGGATGCGGACCCAAAGTCAGCCAGTTTCACCTGACCCAACTCCGTCAGCAGGATGTTACCGGCCTTCACATCTCTGCACCGCGAGGGAGCACACAGGCAGCACAGGTTAGGACTCAGTAGACATTAAGGTGCACCTCTGTAGCAGCGCTCTCATGATGCAAAGACATAGAGTCAACCACGGGTGTATGCGTATTGAGCTCGGGGTTAAGGACATTTAGGAACAACGCGTAAAGAATAAGCACTTTTTCCTGATTTGTGATACCTTTCACACCCAAGATTTTCACATTTTCCGCATAAATGACATGACCAAGTCCATAAGAGGACAATATTAAAGAATATGTTAAGAGCGGGAAGGAAATCGTCCTTAAAGCAATAGACACACCAAGTAAATAGAGATACGTTGTCTCCTTGGTATTTTTATAGCAAGGACACATTTTTTTCCCCTTCCGACACTGTGCCAATATAATAGTAAAACCTCCTGTGCAGACATCAGGGATGGGCAACTTTCATGATAAAGAGGGCCACATTTTTCATCATAACCATCAGAGGGCCACATGACTGCGCACTTCAACTAAATGTAAGATGAGAGAAGCTACAAAATTTTGAATTTGGTCAATTTGATTTCCTGTATTCTGGTGCATTTTGGGTATGGCCACTACCTAAAAAATCTTCCAGAATCATAACTCATGTACGGTATGTTAATTGAACCATCATACATTAATTTCGTGTTTTCCATGCTCAAACAGCCACATGAATGGTTAGTATTTTCATCAGTGCAAAGGTCTCACATACATCATCATTCAATGATGTCACAAAACTGAAAAACAGTGGCCCAACATTAAGTGCAACAACTCTTGTTGCACTTAACTCGATAATTTTTTTTACTGATTACACTTTTTTTTTTTTTTTTTTATTATGTGCGGGCCTGACTGAGCGAGGATATGGGCCGCCAGTTGACCATCCCTGGCATGCATACTTGGCAATAAAGCTATCTTTGATAGCTGGTAAAACAAATTAAACCATTCATTTTTATATCTAATGGGTCGTCAACATTAATGAAAACGTCGTCATCTATGATAAAGATCGGTTGTAAATCACTCAGTATTGCATGGAATGGAGCCGTGTGACAGATTTTTACAACGGAATTAGAATAGAGGGCTATAAACTCTGGGCTGTTGTCCGTCTTTGACCCATGTTATGTTCTTCACATTTATATTCCTATTGGGACACAAAAGTAGGATACCTCACCTGTGAATCATATTATGGGAATGTAGGTAAGCCAGTCCTAGCAAGGCACCATGGGTAATGGCGGCAATCTCAACCTCTTGGAGTGGTTTCTTGTGAACTATTGGGAGAAGACGGAAAATCCAGTGAAGATTGTCGGAATGACTTGCTGTCAAAAGGCAATACATCTTTTGTGAGTTTGTTTTCCCAAAATGCTGTGGTTGGGCGTCAACACGTGTTACAGTGCGACTACTATATTAATTTAGCTTCGACAATATATTTGCTATTTGCTAAAATAGCAGTGATTTGAAACTGTGGTGGACAGCAGGAACATAGCATGAGCTGATAAAGCTTAACAATAAAAGACAATCTCTTTAGATCTCCATTATACTCATGCAATGACCTATAACATTGACTTGCGTGGGCAGGTCAATAGCAGAGGTTGAAACCCAAAGCGAAAGATCCATAGGATATTTTAAGCTGACTCATATCGGAAGGTTTAGAGTCTAGGATGAACACCATCAGCACGACCATGATTTATAATGTGCATCTCTATTAGCAGATACGGTTGAAGGGAAGGGAATACATCTGGTCTACAATACAATCTATATATATATAGTCAATATATAGATTATAATTTCATGTTCAATGCTTGTGTGTGTGTGTGTGTGTGTGTGTGTGTGTGTGTGTGTGTGTGTGTGTGTGTGTGTGTGTGTGTGTGTGTGTGTGTGTGTGTGTGTGTGTGTGTGTACCCTCTAGCAGATCTGATGCGGAGCCGAGGCAGTACTCCATCACCAGCTGTGAAGATAGGTACACAACATTGATAACCAGATCCTCACAAGATTACATTTATTAAGATTATTGCAAAGCTAACGAACGCAAACACCAAAAGCAGAGATAAATGCATCAATTTTTTGTAACTGTATGAGATATGAGGAAAACGAAACGGGATATGATGGATAAATTATGAAAAGTAAAAAAAATATAGAAAGTAGAATAGAAAGAGTAAGTAGTGTGAATGCTGCAGTGAGATGAGAGCGATGACCGATGTATACAGCAGTAACACCTATATTAAGGGAGGGGGTGGGAGAGAGACTATCCGGGACGTACCCAGGCAGTGTTGTCCTTTAGGTAGCATCCTTTGTACTCAATGGTGTTTGGGTGGCGTAGCTGCTCCAAGAACTTCACCTCCTTTATGATGTCCTGCCACTTCTGAAGACACAAAACACATTAGATGCAATTACATAATTATGTTGTATACCAGTTTTCTATCATTCAACTCGTCTTGTACAGAGTGATTGCTTTCCACCATGGTCATGGTGATCATAATATTTAATATTTTACAATGCGTGCGCGTGTGCGTGCGTGCGTGCGTGTGTGTGTGTGCTTCTCACTTCAGTAGTCTGTTTTCCATTGTAGGACATCTTCTTGATGGCCACCACCTCATTGGAGTAGGAGTTTCGGGCCTGATGGAGAAGGGACGAAGAGAGGGGTCAAACTCAAACACAGGGGAATGAACACTTCCATGAACATCTGCCCTCAGAACAACCCCTCGACCTTTAACCTTTTCTATTGAGTTCATCAATAAAACCGGACACTATCTCGCTAGGAAAGTATTTAAGGAAAATGGGTCATAAATTAATACTGCATATCACAATGAGCAATGCTGTGTCCAATGCCTTCAAATTTTAGATATTGTTTGAATAATATACTGTAAGAGTATATCTGTACTTTGATAAATACAATGTTAATTCATCCACAATTTTGAATTCATATGTAGGCAGTTTGTACGCACCCAGATGCATTAATAAGCAAGTACTTTTTTTTTTTTTTGAGGGAAAATGCAGAATACACTGGCAAATCATTTCCACAGAACATATATTTGCTCAATCATTAAACATGGGGGACTAGACGTCGTAAAGTAAAAAAGCAATCTACCGCTAAAGCAGTAAAACAAAATAGGCTTTTGCTGTGGAGCCGCACATTGAAAGTTAAGCAGTGACCCTGAACACCACAGACTGCTAGCAAATTAGAGCTGGCTCGTCGTAGCTACTGTGGAGGCTTGAGCTGCTTTACTTTATCCAGAGCCCCCCTTGTTAAACCTGCAGTGTTAACCCTGAGGGCATATGGCCTCAGGGTTAGCAGCGATGCAGCTTAGCGCTAACCCACGTCCACGTCCACCCCACAAATGGGAATTTCATGTCGGGAATCAAATGGAATTACAGCCCCAAAGAGCAACAGAGATCTCCCATCACATGCAATGCCCTGTTCAGCCCAAGGACCAGCCTGTCATTATAGGTTGGCTATTCCCAGCGCTGGAATGTGCGGATGGGCTGACTAGGATATCACGCATTGTGTCTTGAAATATTGAAGTGCAGTTAGGGCTT
Organism: Gadus chalcogrammus; assembly: GCF_026213295.1. NCBI lineage: Eukaryota > Metazoa > Chordata > Actinopteri > Gadiformes > Gadidae > Gadus > Gadus chalcogrammus. The sequence goes on from NC_079417.1 coordinate 16,271,327, forward strand.
GGGGGGGTATGTCGATGATTACAGAGGGTTAATTGATTCAACACTGCTCTGATGTTTGATGTGAGCTCTACTGCAGACACATTTGTAAAACCGACTTCTCCCCTCAAAATAATAACTGTTTCCTGCTAAGGGGCTCACTGTATGTGGTGCACTACAGTGCATCTGTCTTATTTGCCATAAGTCATATGAACTCACAAATCTATACTTTTGCTTTTTACCTTGAGTGCTCCAACTCCCATTTAACCTTCTCTTTTAAACTCTGAACTCAAACATTTGACTTACGTATAATTACCATTCCACAACCAAAACACAATTCATTCGTCAACAAATGTGTGTCTCTGTCCCCTGTTAAACACAGATCTACGAGATGAATACACAACAAATGTTAAATAATGAAACTTCAACTTAACAGCACGTAGTCATTAGCAATGACACCTTTGATGTGACACAAAAGTAAAACTGAAACCTTGTTAATAACAATGGTTATGTTTAAATAATTCAAGAAGAGGGTCAGGACAAACATAGCATCCCTAATTATTTCCAGTATTTTAAATATTCATGATTTATGAGTCAACTTTGGTCTGAACCTAGCACACAGTACATGTGTATTTCCAGACTGTAGCTGGCTCACTAGCATACAGTTAATGTGTATGTCCTAGCTGTAGCTGGCTCACTAGCATGCAGCACATGTGTATGTCCTAGCTGTAGCTGGCTCACTCACTAGCATACAGAACATGTGTATGTCCAAGCTGTAGCTGGCTCACCAGCATATAGCCCATGTGTATTTCCTAACTGTAGCTGGCTCACTAGCATGCAGCACATGTGTAGGTCATAGCCTAAGCTGGCTCACTAGCATACAGTATGTGTAGGTCCTCGCTGAAGCTAACTCACTAGCATGCATACATTTGTGTGTAGCTAACAGCGTAGACAGTAGAAGTGTGTCAGTGAGCAGATAGGACATGTGCATCATCATCTTCAAGGGCTAAATACTGGACCAAATGAACTACACCAGCTTGACGCAAGGGCTACGTGTGTGTGTGTGTGTGTGTGTGTGTGTGTGTGTGTGTGTGTGTGTGTGTGTGTGTGTGTGTGTGTGTGTGTGTGTGTGTGTGTGTGTGTGTGTGTGTGTCAAACGATAGATGAGAAAAGTAGTGCCCTGCCAGCCTACTAAATCCTGCCCCCTCTATTGCCAGCTTCTCTCCCCCCACCACTATGAGAACAGCTGTCCTTGGGAGGAGGAGTAGAGGCTTAACACCCAGTCTTGCATCTGGCCATGCTGAGAAAGGGGTGTGCATGTGTTATGTGAGAGAGGAGCGGAGGGGAGAGGAGAGGAGGGAGGAGTTTATTTGAGATACTGGACATTTTATAGTACTTCACATTTGACTATATATTTAGCATTCTAATATTTGATATGAATATATTTTTATTTTATGTTTTGACCTCCACATTTTTCAACTGCTTTAGCCGTTTTACCATTTGTTTCTCATGGCAATAAAGCTTGTTTTGTTTTGAATTTGTGTGTGTGTGTGTGTGTGTGTGTGTGTGTGTGTGTGTGTGTGTGTGTGTGTGTGTGTGTGTGTGTGTGTGTGTGTGTGTGTGTGTGTGTGTGTGTGTGTGTGTGTGTGTGTGTGTGTGTGTGTGTGTCACACACACACACGCACACAGTGACAGTGACAGAGACAGAGACTAAGAGGGTTGAGAGGGGTGAAGAGTAAAGTGCAGCACGGTGAGAGGAAGTGTAGATAGGGGTCAAGAGAAAGCATGTCAGGGGTAGTCTGTGGGAGAGAAGACAAGGATCGGACGAGATAAGCTCCTCAGTCTCTAGCGCTCTATTTATTGCCATGATGTTCTTCATCACCCTCTCAAGCAACACTACCAAAGGACAGAGATTCTTGTTTAAAAGCGTAAAACATGCCTGTATTTCCAGTCCAACATCTGGCTTTGGCTCATTAGGACAACGCAGACGTATAGTGAATAAGTGAAATCAGCTGTCTCATTGCATGAGTGCTGCAAAGTGAAGGCAGGAATTTTAATTTCTGAACACAGAATGTTCCACTGATGTGCCCTTTCCCCCGGCACTGGAGTCAAAGGGGCGATGAGTAATTAGCGATGAAAGGAATAAGAAACGCAATGGTGAGAGCAGATCTGTATTCATAATAAATAATCATTATAATATCCTTTCCCAATTGTGACTCACACTTGTCTCACTCATTTATTTCTAATTTGATTAAAATCTGAAACAAGAGCCATTCAGTTGCTTGACTAATTACTAGGGAGAGCGTTGCATGTACTTCCTGATTTCTAGTCCTAGCACACTCAAAGCCTATATGCCTGCTGTTGAGGTAATCACCTCACCAGACCACCAGACCACCAAAACATCAGACTAGATGTTTTGGTTAATATTTGAATTCCAGTTCATTTCCATCATTTCCATTTTATACACTTTCTCTTTTCCATTTTCTGATCGGAAACTCTAAAGGGCCCTATCTTGCATCCGGCGCAAGTGACTTAGTCACTGGCGCATGTGTCGTTGCTAGTTTACAACTGGCGCAGAGCGTTCTTTTCCCACCACCGCCACTCGCCGGTAAATTAGGGATTGATCATGCGCCCCAAGGGGCGGTTCGGCGGAAGGAGGAGGCGTGTTCTGGCGCAAACGGTATTTTGCCGTTTCTGAATACCATTGCGCTACTGACCAGGAAATACCTGGTTTAAAGTCAGCGGCGCGTTGTTCAGATGCTATTTTAAGGGCGCATGCATACATGCGCATCATGCTTTGCATACGGATTGCTTGTGCACCTCGCACATACACTTTGCTTCTCTCATCTACCTAGCCGCACATTCTTGGTAAATTATTTGGGAAAGAACAGCTGATGCAGCGGTAATAAGTTGTACTTTTAAATCAATGCATCTGCAAACACCGTATAGCAAACACATATTTTCTTGACACAGACATCGTGTAGGCCTACATGCCCATAACTTTTAGGATTGATGAGTATTTGATCGTGAAAAACATTGTTTTACCGCGAGTGAGTGTTAAAAATAATGAATGAATGCGGGCGTGCGTGTGTGCTCTGTTTAAACACACGCAAACTAAACACGTAACGCATAATACAATCAATGGCAATGTCTATTACCGCGGGGACAATGGCATATTAGGATAGCATACAATACTGATAAGAAACAATGTTTATAATGTATTGCGTAGATCATTAAATAGAACCACAGTTGCCGCATATCATATGTTATATCATATACGTTTTCTTTGCCGAAATGTATTTGAGGACTCAGTATTTCTGAAGTTGTGGAAGAAAACCCCTTATGCCATGTGTGAATTAGGCCATATTATTTGGCAATAAACTGAGCCATTTGCAGTTTGAAATTCATGTGCATCTGTCTCATCAGAGACTGCAGACGCGCTGTCCAAATATCAACTCGTCCGATTCAAATGCGCTCATGGCTCTTAAAGGGGATGGGAGCTGGCACTCTCATTGGTTTGTTGGACGTTACGCCCAAACCACACCTACGGGTAATTAGGCTGCTTCAGACCAACCCTTTTGACACTTGCGCCGCGACGCAAGTGTCATTTATCCGTCTGTAAAATAGTGAAAGCGCCGTAGAACCGCCCACAAAGCTACTTGCGCTTTGCGCTTCCCACTTGCGTTTCAGACCGTTAAAATAGGGCCCTAAACCTTTGGCATTTTATTTGATAGCCTTTTCATTCAGGCCTTTAGAGACTAGCATGTAGTTCCTTTAATGATATTAATGTGGTTCACTGAGAGCCTAACATGTAGTTCCTCTAAAGAGCTTTTGGTTGTCACAATAGAGACTAGAATGAAGTTCCTTCTTAGGAACTCGAGTTGGTTTACTGCTGAGCCTTACATGTAGTTCCTCTAGTCATCATTCTAAATCAACAGGAATAATGTGATTTCATTCTCATAATACAAATCCAATAATATTTTTCTTTCGATTCGGTTTAGATCTAAATGGCTAGTTAATCTCTATATTAAGTACTTTTGAGGTCCTGTTTGGCAGTTCTATCGCATTAAGAAGTTATTAAGGTTTGAATATTAATGCATTTTGGCCATAGACTGTTACCCTGAATGTGCTAAATATGTATCGTTACTGCTGCTGGTTGAATACATTTTGAAATGTTCAAATCTACAACCTCAATAGGTGCCGGACGCTACGCCTAACATCTTTACAGTTGATCATACAAATAAAATGGGTGAAGGCGACGCAGTGAAAAGGTTCCTCACAAAGTAGACCGCCCCGAAGCTCCCATGTCCAATCTCGTGCAGGTCGCAGAACACGTCCTGGGGGTCATCTTTGAAGAAGAGATCGGCCAGTTCAGGGTCCTTCACCGCCCCTTTCCGCGTCGACGACGGCATCATGGGATGCACGTGCGCTACGCAGCGAGGAGGGCGCTCACACACACACTGATGCTAGCACCACCGGACGTCCACGATGGCCACCATAGTTCCACCATTGGCCAGCTGGACCTGTGGGGAGAGAGAAGGACCATTACTCACACATCCAGAGAACAGCCTTCAACACACAAAGGTCCCACACATGAAGTCATTGTCATAAACATACACAAACATGACACACAAAGGTAGATTAATACATTATCTATCTCTTTTTTCTCAAATGTAGCACTTTAGGTTGTTGGCGTATTTTAGTAATTTTATGAACCCGCATGATCCTTGAATTTCTGGGTTTTATCTGATTTAAAGACGCTTTGGACATCAACGTCAGCTAAATAAATGCCTTGTTATATAATGTGCATACATTCAATGTAATACAATACAATAGAAAATAATGAATTTAATACAATATATGTTAATTGTCATACCGAGTCAGATATTTGAGCCCTTCTAGAAAATGTGTATCTAGGCCTAGTGTCTACAGTCATCATGTCCATGTTTGCTGTGTTGTTTCAACAAGAAAACTAAACTAGACTGCTCCAGACAGCAGAATGCAATACACCAGACTCCAACAACCAAGAGAGAGAAAGATCCTACTAGTTGGAAACCAAATGGATCTTTATTATAAAGAACCCACCTTTCCAGGTATACTGTATAAACACATATATGTTTTCAGTGTGTTAACTGTGTTGAGTGGAATCACAAAATGGTGGCCTTTTTTTTTCAATAAACAGCTGACTGTCTGGCCCTGTTGCTCATGCAAGCAGAAAGTCACAGCATCCCTCTCCCTGCGACCCCCACCACACACTAAAGCTGAGTCATTCGTGCATCCTTTTTACGCATGCAGTTTCACAAACATGCATGCAAACACATACACAGTGGCCATAACACAGACACACTAAAGACCAATGGGCCACAGACAACACTACTAGGGTTAGCCTTACCACTGACACACACACACACACACACACACACACACACACACACACACACACACACACACACACACACACACACACACACACACACACACACACACACACACACACACACACACACACACACACACACACACACTTCCTGTCCCAGTCTCAACCGTGAAACAACCATGCACACAGGCCGGCCCCATGCAAGGCGGGCTGACGTATAGGCTGAGACAGTAAGACACATGGCCACACAGGCTCAGACACTAACCATCAGCATCATTCTGAGCCCCCTGCTCTTACAGCAAACCCAGCCATCATGCAGACCTCAAATACACCTTCCCCCCTGTCCTGCATACACAACAGCAGAGGAGAGCTGTGCTGCTGCACCTGGAGCCCCCCACCGCTGAAACGTAGTCCAAACACCCCTGATTCAAGAAGAAGTGACCCATAAGCGGGCAAGGTGTTCGACTGGCTGGAGGCGCACAATGACTTGTTCCTCTCTCCACTCTTTCAGTAGCTTTCAAAGTACTGCTGCTTGATAGGAATTTGTTCCCCTGGTGAATCATTCCTGGGACTGAGCAGAACAGGCCTTTACGGGCAACGCCCCGACGGCGATGTGGTCGGGTGGTCCAAGTACGGTGCTCTCGGATGCCATCATTTGGGTCTCGCAAACTTCATTTTCAAACGTCGGAAGTTGTTACAGCCATTTTGCTGCTTTATACTTTTAGCAGATTCCAGCATTTAAAATGATGATTGCTTACATTGAGACTCCATATCAAGAGGCAACAAGGAGGGGAGTTTTAAAACTGAACCAATTCTGTTGAATAGGACATGGGGGCATTATGAATAGGACACAAACATGAACTAGTTTGGCAAGTTTTAAACAGAGATGTTGGAGACTAAATCAGGTCTTGAATTGTTATCTATCCTCAAGCAGGCCTTTGTTCTGTTCAAACTTGCCGACCTGATCCTTGATGTATTATCTTCATCTAGGACACTTAAACAATAATACGAGGTGTTGTACGTATACACACACAAGGTACTCCGGTTGTGGGGCAGACCAGAACTGGATGAGCCGGTATAGAAAAAAGGTCTTACATTCAATACCACCCAAAATGTATTTCTCCCCTTCTCATAGACTTGAAATCAAAAGTTACCCATTTGTTAAAATTAGACAAGGTTGCCTTGTATACCCATTGACATAATTATAAAAATCACACATGCAATGTGTTTAGCTTCCATTCATCTCCTGCTCCAGGCAGACATCAACAGATATTTGTTGCAAGTAGGTGCGAAGAAAAAGGTGTGAGGTTTCACAACTACAGTATAGTAAAGAATTGCCAAGCGCATGTACACATAGGCCTGCAGCTGGAATGCAACCTCGGTTCAATAAAAAAAAAATGATTTGGTCGTATGCGATCACATCAAGGGCATTCCATCAGCCTTGTGTTGGGGATGGTACAAGAGGTCACGTTCATCACAAATATTCAGAGAGAAAAAATATAAATGGGGTAAACACGGAAATCTGACAACTAAAACTGACAAATTGGGTCCATGATCTACTGGACCCAAGAATGAAAAAAAAATATTTGTTATATGTGTATCTGCTTGTTTGAACAGTTTGTTTGTCCCACAGTATATCCGATTGCATCAGCCTGTCTGTCTAGCTCTCCCGATGAGCTAAAATCAAATCAAGGAGAGGGGAACGTCGAAGAATAAGGCCCATCATAGTCGAGATGAACACATGAAGGTTCAACAGAGATACAATGATTTAATAGAGCCTGGAGGAAGTAGTAGTAAAGGATTTATACATACATATGAGAGCGAGAGAGAGCGTGAGACATGCAAGAGAGATTTCAGCATGCCTTTAAAAGCAAAAGGAAGAGCTGGATGAGTGAGGAATGTAGATAAAAATGGAGCAAACGAACAGAGTCACATGTTTCCTCTGGGGACTCACAGCGTACCGCTCTAAAGCCCCTCTCTGATGTGTGAGGTGATGTAATGTGGCATCAACAGGTTGTAAGGCTGGCACTACACAGAGATCCCAGCAAAGTGTGTGTGTGTGTGTGTGTGTGTGTGTGTGTGTGTGTGTGTGTGTGTGTGTGTGTGTGTGTGTGTGTGTGTGTGTGTGTGTGTGTGTGTGTGTGTGTGTGTGTGTGTGTGTGTGTGTGTGTCGCTATAACACCCATCCATATGTTGCCTTGAACCAATAGGAGGGTGTTATGGTGAGGGATCTGTTATAACAGATCCTATGGGATATTTTGATGGTCCACGGTTTTCATGGGCACATAACACACCTCATCCATGCCTGTGCTTCCATCATTAATTAATGTCCACGAGCCCTGGTCGGAGGAAACCCATAAGGCTTGTGAACATTACAATCATCAAACCCACAAGGACAAATCAGATCACCAGACCAGTTTAGCTAGCGGTGGAAGTGGGGGGGACAGTACATGCACGATAACACACACATTGAGACATTTCTTGAATCTGAAGGAGGATCAAAACGAGAAAAAGATATAGAGACAGAAAATGAGAGAAAGAAGAGTGAGGCTAGAGGATGGTGGATTTGTTCGGATAGCCAAGCCACGAACGATATGACTTAGAGAGAAGCATTTCTACGCATGCATACATAAGTCGTGCGCTGAGAGCAACGTGTTACAGTCAGATGGATGGAGCGGACAGTTCTCCTTCTCTCAGGACACCACTGTGTGTGTGTGTGTGTGTGTGTGTGTGTGTGTGTGTGTGTGTGTGTGTGTGTGTGTGTGTGTGTGTGTGTGTGTGTGTGTGTGTGTGTGTGTGTGTGTGTGTGTGTGTGTGTGTGTGGCATTAGAAGCTTATACCAGCATCCCCCCCTCCTCTCCCAGCTTTAGGCAGGAACATGAATTAGGAAGACATTGGGAGTCATATACTGTTCAGCATTAATCAAACATTAAAAAAATGTCTGAATCCTGCCAGAGTGAGTCACAAAGATCTGTGAAGAACTATAAATCGGTACAAAAGAGGGAGAGAGAGAAATTATGTAATAATCTATTCCACACTACTGCTAGGATTTTACACAGACACACAGACAGAGAGAGCGATTAGAGCTCTGAGGCTGGGATTGCTGTGTGTGTTAGCATGTGTGTGTGTATGTGTACGCACGTTTCCCTTGCTGAGATCCTGCCAAAACATTGTTTCAATATCATAAAGCCCTTACCTATCAAAGGCATAAGTATGGCAAAAGATATTGTCACATTGAGCTAGCATGTTTGAGAAAGGAAGAGTATTGGAATCTAAGACACACTGTGTGTGTGTGTGTGTGTGTGTGTGTGTGTGTGTGTGTGTGTGTGTGTGTGTGTGTGTGTGTGTGTGTGTGTGTGTGTGTGTGTGTGTGTGTGTGTGTGTGTGTGTGTGTGTGTGTGCTGTGTAAATAGGTCACCCTCATTATTAATACCATTCTATCGTCTGTCAGTATGTTATGTTATCAAAATGCCCTTAATGTGTTAGCGGTGATTCTCATAAACGGGCACTATAACTTTTCCGAACGGTAATGTGACTAAATAGGGCGACACAGGTAAAGTTCGTGCAAGCTCATAGAGGCACACACAATACATGAGAAAACAACTTGGGTGACCTAGGGTGGTCAGGTGAACTTGGGTGTCTTGAAAGGCGCCTCTAAATTAAATGTATTATTATTATTATTATTATTATTATTAACTTCATACAAAAGGAGAAAGCTATAAATTCATAAATAAAACAGATTAAGTCCATGCGCCGATCCGATGCCATCACGTGACGAGCCAATTTACTGTACAGACAGAGAACATCACAAACACCTGCACGTATTATGCTGCATTCATTAATGGAGGAGGTTGGAGGTTGAAAGTCGGAATGGGAAACGCGTCATCTCTGACCTACATTCGAGCTACCAAGTCGGAAAACATGGATGCCCCACGCTTAGCTACAAGAATACAAATGTATATTCTTATCATTATAGATTATAAATGGAACTGATCTAGATATGAAGTGAACAAGCTATACATTGTTGTCATCTTAAGAAAACACTACAATAAGAAAAACTGCTATTAGTAGCTACAATGCTAGTAACATCAGCATCTAGCTGATACATACAGCTAGATCCTGTGTGTATTGGTATTTATTCAGAATAGGTATCGGGAAGGAAAAAATTATATCGGAACACCTCACACAAACACGTACACAAAAACCCATGTCAACGCTGAGCTATTGTTGTGACAATGGAACGCTGGCGGCGACTGGGCCATGCACCACTTGAAAAGCAGGTGGGGAGGTAACACACACGCACGCACACGCGCACACACTGTACAACATGTAGGAAACCAAGTGACCTCTGCATGAGCTGATTACTTCCTGGTTTAATATCGACATAAGTGCCACGCCACTACCCATCGCTTCCCCTCTGCCACAGTATCCAATGAGGGCCAGTCCTTCTGTTTTCATTACTTTCATCCCCGTCCCTCTTTCTCATCGGGCCAAGTGGCAGATTGGGTGTTGAGGGGAACCGCTTTCAATAATAAAAGAGGAGATGGAGAGGGTAGGGGTGGGGTGGGATAAAAATGTATTGTGCTGCCCGGCGAGTGTCCCTGAATGATTTATAACACAAACTGACGCTTGCAGGAGCCGCTGGGAGAGTTGTGGCCACATCTCTCCTCACGCTTCCTCTCCCTCCCCTTACCCTCTGTCCTCACTCGTCCCCCTCGCTACTCCTTCTCTGCGGACTACTTTTCCCTTGCGATGGAGCTTGAGGAAGGACATGGAGGAAAGGCCGAGTCCCCTGCGGACAACGAACAAACATAAGAACCACCTAAATAGGAATTTTCATTGTTAAATGCATAGAGCACAGCACACTCATCAAACTAAGACATCTCCATTTGAGTCAATTAGACAATTAGAATCATGAGTCCTGAATCATGAACCCTCCCTCGGGGTCCTTGGGTCAGTTTAAGTTCAATGGATCCGAATCCACACGTGTACTGCACCACATCAGCATATCCTCCAGAGGGAAAGCCATTCACTTTCAACCAATGGGTTGCATCGTACCAACCGATGGCTTGGTTAATCATACCCAGTGTAGGATAATATGCCAGACAGCATTGAGTTGTTATGAGGAAGACTACAGCAAATGGAGATGGAGCAGCAACAACATAAAAAAAAAACGGGTTGATGGGGCAGTCAGACAGAGACGTCATGTTGGAGAAATGGAAGAATAATAATATCAAACATTCATTATTCAGCTGAGCACCTTTAAAAAACAACGTTCACAAGATGCTTTGACTCTTTGATAATACTCACAATAACAACAATGGAGCAATAGAAGCAGGGAATGTGGACAGGAGAACAAAGTTGGGGAAGAAGCAGACATCAATAAGAGGAGTAAGACAAATGCACACATAAACAAACTAACCTCCATACTTCTGAACCGTTCTGAGCCCAGGGAGAACTAGCATGTAGAGGATTGAGAGAAATAGCTGAAACAATGCCAGACAGAGGGGTGAATCAGAGAAGGGATTCTCAGTTTGTGGTTACACAGGTAGGCACATGTACTGCAGTGCTTGCAATGCTAACAATGACTCCACACCTGAGATGTGTGTAGGCTTGTCATTGGAAGGAGATTCAACTTTATGTTCCTGAATCACATACACCTTGAGTTGAAGTTCTAATGCAGCATTTTTATATATGTGTGGTAGTGATGTACTTTAAAGTGTAAGTAAACTCCCTGTTTAAGCTCCAATTCTAAGACTATTAGATTAAAGAGTTTTGGGAATCTAGGAAGGAGGGGGGATAGGGCATTATCCCAGCGTTTAAGACCCATGCATACATTTTTTAAGCTACTACCGTCGTTGTTTATGAGCGATGTTGCATATGACAGGTACCACACGCCTTGGCAATACAGTAATTGTCTGGAAAGCTTAACCCTCTTTCGCACATGGCCATCTACATCAACTGCAGTCTGTCCGACGTCACGAAAAGAACGCAACTTGAGAGTAGAACGTACACAAACTGGTTGGCACTGGACATAGAACAGTGACAAAATGAAATAGATTACTATGTTGAAATTTACATATGACATATGAAAGATATATGGATTTTTGGTTCAACTCCCCTTTAAAAGAAAATATCAGTGGTCGGAGATCAGCTACTGGAGAAAATTGAGACATATGATTTTGTACATCACATTTATTTGTTTATTTCTGTTTGGTTGTAATGTTAATGGCTATAAGAAACAAATCGCAGCTGTCCGAATATGGTTTGATGTTTTCAGTGTAAAGCCATTTAGAACCATTTGCAGAGAAAAAAAGAGTTTGAAAAAGAAAGGCAAAGGTTTGGTAACTTTAGAGGGTTAAGGTCCTTCTGATGGGGTTTGAAATGATTCATAAAGGCTGGGAGGTGTGGTGTAGATTATTTTATTATCTGAAAAGTGCTGCTTTAAATCCCCCGGGATGAAAATCCAGAGATAGAAAAGCACGGAAAAGCTAAAAGGTGTGTTCAAGTTATCCTGCAAGCTCCATGGTGTAGTATTTTATTTTAGTAATGACTGTCATACTTTTCATACAACCCAAACAAAGTGGGATTTAGAGATTCTGAAGGCTCGATTCGCCAGAGCTTAGCGACGTCATTGAGACACACCACAAACTCACACAGGTGTCAGTGGATTATGGCAGAATTAAAACATGCTCCATTCGCTAACGGTAGCTTTTTAAAAAATGAGTTCCCATGTTGCATTTACAAATTCAGGATTAGCCTTTAAGAAACTTTCATTGACAGTGGTAAGAAATGAGTTACAGAAATATGTTATGTTGCGATGCTTACATAATGCCCGGGACTTTAACTAGCAAAACAGTGTTTTTCTCCAACCTATTGGCCTTTGTTGCTGCGGTTTACAGTTACAGCTCTGACCTCATGACGTATTCATTCTCGCTCTATGACCCATATACCAAAACAATTATGCAACCAGAGGTTGTTCTTCTCTGCCACCCCACCGTCACCACCGGCACTCATTAAAAGTTACCATTGGAAAGCAGGCCATGCCTTTAAAAAGGTGCATGTTTGATTATTCTATGATCTCAACACAGCTGCCTGATAATGGCGCAATAACAGTAACTATCGATCTCAGTATTGAATAAAGCTGAGGTGTCAACTTGTTATCTGATCTTTAAATTAATCTTTACCACAAACTACTACCATCCACTAGAAAAGGCAAGCCAATTCTGATTACTTGTGAGGGTCAGGAAAATAGTGGGACAACTATAATTCAACATTAACAGATCCGATCGTCAACCAGGCGGATGATATAATCTTCATTAATTCCTATACAGGCCCATTCTAAATGAACACACTAATAGCATGTGGGTCCCATTAGACTACATGTTTTCAGTGCATTAAGGAGACAGTGACACACACACACAAAAACAGAAGCATAAGAAATAGAGAGAAGTAGAAGTATAATGGGGATCTACACACGTCACGAGTACACACACACACACACACACACACACACACACACACACACACACACACACACACACACACACACACACACACACACACACACACACACACACACACACACACACACACACACACACACACACACACACAGTTTCCGTATGGAAGCCCAAGCTCAGGGGAAACAGCCTTTCCAGACTTGTCTTGAGGAACCATGTCGAGGTGTGGGTTGTATTTACACATGCAGACACAAGAGACTTTGCAAGTGTCCAATATAGAGATAACATTGAATACTTATTAATATGATTGAATGCATACATAAATACAGATGGATTTTGTGTGCATACTGCATTAAACCTGTATGAGTGTGTGTGCGTGCGTTCATGATTGTGTTTGAGGGTAAAAAAGCAAACCCAGGAAGAGAGATAAAAACAGACATGAAGGTATTAATATGTTGATTTCCTCATGTTTAATGTCGGATGGTAGTAGGCCTCAGAGAAAAATATTCTGATACTTATAAGTATCAGAACTAAGAAGACAACACATTTTTGCATTGCTCGACTTGCTTAGTCACTAATTAAAGAAATAAGCCTTGACCAATTTTGGTGACTTGGATGTAATTTTAAAGAATCCTTCGAAAAGCAGGATTTGCACTGCAACAAGTTGTTCACAATCTTTCACTTATCTTTACCATACTGGTGGGGGAGTGAAGGCTGCAAGCAGGAAAGATTAATAATTTTAGAAGCCTTTAACCTGGAGGTACGATCTCCTCTAAATGAATCACTGGACATTCACACACAGTGTGTGTGAATGTCCAGTGAGTCAACGTGTGTGACACACATGTGGAGCAGACGTCCCCCTACAAGATATTAAAAACATCCTGGGTAATCTGGGACATTTTGCGGTATTTTTTGTGTTTGCGTGTCCCACCATGTGGTCCAGCAAATCAACGTCGCCTGGAGGTAGGGAGGAGGACGTTGCTAATTATAAATAAATCCCCATGTTGACCCCAGGGCTGGTGATTGCCTAGATGTTAACTTATCGTTTAACATAGAAAAGTACCACAGAATCATAACCAGCATTTGCAAATGTAGGCTACAGAACAATGCACTCAGATTTAGATCCTTCACGGCTAAATGGATGTGATGAAGGTGGTGCTGTCGACCTAGCACATCATGCCCACTAATCCTGTTGGCTCAGCATGAGTGATGAGTCTAGTAGGGGGGAAGTTGTGCCGTTACAGTTTTGACAAGAGCGTCATTGCCATTAGATTGACTTATTGTGTTATGCCATTCTAGTAAGTTTTTCATTTTCCAGTGAAGCTATTTCAGTTGGTATATTTCACTTATAATAATAACTCATGGGTTAAACAGGATTGAAAATAAAATAGGCTAATAAGTGTTAAAAAAAGACCAGTCAATAATATGAATCATTATCTACTGTGCCAAATCAACCTGTAGAAAAGGTTCAATGGAGACTAAATAAGACAAAGAGAATTGCCAAAAAAATATTCTACAAAATTTAACGATTCCAGACTGGGAGTGCATCTCATATTGTTCAGGTATATGGTCTGGGTTATATCAAGAAGACACACACGGCTTTATAGAACATGAAAGAATGGTGGGAGGAGTGCAGATCAAGGTAAAGGTTTGTCCATATAAAGGTCATAACCACAGGTGGGAGCAGGGTGTGTCCATCTAGGAACAAACAAATTGAGATGAGATGAGAACAACAGACTGCATCAATATGATAGGGCCAAAAACTCACTGCGTGGACAGACAGACGATATTAGCTGGTAACTCCATAAACAAAGCAGTGTATTTTTACTCCAAACAATCAGACCTCCATAAAGAGAGATATTGCTGAATAGCAATATCTCCTCTTACTATCAGTTTTAATGTTGGCCTGCTAGGTTAAGCTCATGTTCAGGACTTTCAAACCAGGGGTTACATGCAAGTCAATTATCAATTCATTGCATTGTAGCCCTTTTCAGACCTGTGTCCCCGCTAAAGCATATTACAACTGTTGAAAATTATAGTTCCAACACTTAGCTAGGAAGGCCATGGGATCTAACCTCCTGAGCCACTGCTGCCCAATTAACAGTACCAATAACAGAAGCCACATTTTATTGTTATAAATATTGTTATGTCCTTGCCTTCTCTCATGTTTTGGCGGGACAGTTCAAAAAAAAAAAAGATTGGCCCTATAGAAAACTAGGCTTAATAAACAATGAACTTTTAAACTCTTAGAAATATTCCTGACCTCTGAGTGGGGCTTGAACGTTTGACAAGGCCATAAACACTCAGATTACAACATACTGATTTTCATCATATCTGCACATTACCCAATCACAGAAAGGCTTCAAGCAACAAAAGATTGATTGGAAGATAAACAAGATGGCGAATAAATCTGGCATTGTTGCACCAACACAAAATGATTGCTAGGGAAAAGAAAGGCATGTGAAACACATGCACTAATACAAAGTAGGCCTCAATGGTGTGGTACAGAGTGTGGCTTTGAGAGTGAAGAGCAACGTGGTGTGTGAGATTGAGGACACGTGAGTAGCCTGTATGGATTAACCATGATTTACACCCACTGTGTCGCGTCTGGCATTTCAGCCTCCATATTAACTGTTGTGCTTCTGCCAAGATCAATGCGCACGTTGATATTGAAATACATACTATACATTGAAATACAATGTATTTTAGTGACCTCGTGTTGGGTTGTTTGTAACTATGCCATTGACATCAGAGCAAGTGCCTGCAAGCTGAACCATCTAGCTTCGCAAAGGTGTCAACATGCATGCAATAAATATTAGGCAACATGAATAGAATAGAATAGATCACACATAGACAAAGACAGATGTGGATGTTTTTGGTAGAGCATAGAGAGGGGCTTGATGGATGTGTGTGGTAGTGCATAGAGAGGGTAGTGTAGATGTGTGTGGTAGAGTGCATACAGAGGGGTGTGATGGATGTGCGTGGTAGTGCATACAGAGGGATGTGATGGATGTGTGTGGTAGTGCATATTAGAGGAATGTGGACGTGTATCTGTGTACGAACAAACAGATGAGGGAGGAGGAGCTTTGGTTAGTGCCATTTAAAAAACACAGCTCCAATGCCCAACAGGACTTTCTCATCAGAGAGCGGTGGCAAGATGAATGGAAACATACTTGCATGCTCTGTAGCATGCATCGTGCAGGGGAAGAGGGAGGGGAAGCCGCATGTAGAGTTTTGTGGCATAAAATATTGAAGAGACAAATGAACAGACAGGCAGTGATGGCACAAGCCCGACACAAGCTCCGGTGCGGGGAACCGCGGAGTCACGCTGACTCTGCCCTCACGTGATCATGGCTTTCGCCACTTCATGAGAAGCAAACTAGGGCGATCTGGAGAGTCAAGTTTCCCCTCATTTAGTGCTTAGCTACGGATCATCCTGAGAGACAGAGGGAGTTTGCTGACCCAGGACCACAGTCTTATTCTTCTCTGAGGCTCTCTTGTAATGTTGAGTTCATCTAGTCCCATCTGGTACTCCATAGCCATTGACATGCTAATCTCATCATAGAGTCCCATATAACTCCACAGGAAATGCTTCTAACCTGTAACCAAGAGGCGTTTGGAGAGAAATGGCAATGAGTTTCCAAGTACAAAAAATATCAGTAAATATTTCAATCGGGGGACGGAGGACGGTGGCCATGTTCGTTTCAATCTAGGGTTTATACAAACATTTCCGGGTGTAGTGTGATAAAAGTATTATTTGTGACCAAACTGAGAATATTCAGCACCAACCAAATTGTGTGTAAAAGACATGTACCTGCATATTCACAAAAACATATTGTGCAACTCGTTGCTGTTTCTAAGTTACAGGTTAGACCATTTTCCATGAAGATAGAAGGGACTCTATTCTAAGATAAGCATCTTAATGGCCCGAGTACCAGATGGGGCAAGAGTTTATCCAGCACAGGCCATATGAAATAAAGCAGGACGGTCTAAACAAAGCCTTGTAAAAGATGTCCTTGAGTGATAGATTGATGATGATTTTCATAATACACACCCACATCATGGAATTTATGATGTTTGCAATCGTTTAATTTATGTTTTAAATACACACTCGCATCATGCTATTGGTTGACTTTGCTGATCACAGTAGCTTATCGTCACAAAAAAAACAGACACAAAACAATTTAGTCACACTACCACATTTACTTTCAGTAAGGGATACACACACAATGTCTCAAATTGCAGTTTTATTTAATCCTAAATAACGGATTTTGCTCTGTTTTGTATCTAAAATAACCAGAATTGGAGATGACCAATCAACCTATAAATCTATAAGATATCGATGGCGATTGTCAATCAACGGTTCGGCCCCTGGCTACTGTCAACCTGCATGACGTGGATGAGGTCTGCCTACCTGCTGGAATAGGTCAACCTCTCTGAGCAAGGCACCCAGGTGAGACATCCACACTACACAGGATGAGGACCTCTGTTAACCTAAAAATACGATGTTCTTCATAAGACAACAATGATGTCATACCCAATTTCAGGACAGTGATGAGGAGGACACTATGATTCACCGTTACATTTATAGCAAGGACTCCCAGGGCGCTGGGAACCATTTTATTCAAAGCATGTGATTTTTATGTTGGAGGGGAAAAGGACAAAAAAGGGAGGTTTGGAGCATTTCAGACCGTCTCAGGACAGAATGCCTCAATTATTCTCATCTGATCAACCAAACGCCAGAAGAGGCCACACTACACTGCATTTGGTGGATGTGGTATGCCTACATACAATGCTTGTGAAAGTACTGGTATGTGTAAATGTGGCTATATGTAGACGATAGCTAGTTAAAACGGAAGTGCACATCTCTTAGCCTAACTTGACTCTTCCTTGTTAAAGACGTAGGATATCAACCAGCAACCAGCAGAGAGGATGAGGGAACGAGCAAGAGATTAAATCATGCAGAGAAACTCTAAAAAGGAAACATGCATCTAGGCCAATGAGTCATTTCCCTTGTGCTTTGCCTCCTCTTCTTCTTCAAATACGCACACTGACTGTATAAATTATGTACATCATCACTGGTGTTTACAGGGAGTGGGAGTGGACCCATGGGTGTTAGGCCCTAGGATTTTTCAGCTTTTTATCCCCCGTTAAGTCTGCCTGCAATTAATTTGGGAATTAATTCAGTGCACAGAAATGAGCCCCCTACCCCCTCCGTAGTATGGCATAAAAGAAAAAGGATTCTCTGAACAAATTAATAAATAAATCATTTATGAACGGCTTGCCCTCAAATAGCTTCATAATCTTCACTAATGGGGGCAACCATAGGGCATTACATGTATGACAATGCATTATGCAAACTATGCATCAAGATGTTTCCGTTAGCCTCAAAATAAATAATAAAAGTATGAAATAATTGTAGGTAACAATGTGATTTTTCTGTGCATATCTTTGCTGAGTCATATATGGCCTTTAGAAAATGCTTTCAGGTGTTTTCTTTCTGGGGCTTGGTAACTGTTTCTGAATTGAAGGGACGTTTACAGTCTATTCAATTCACTTGCAATTAGAGGATAGGTGTGTCGAATCAGCACTTAATCAGCAGGTGACAACTTAAATAAATATATCAGCTATTCAGAGGTTACACATGCAGTAGCATGTGTTTGAACTTTAGAGGGAGTCACCTAATGCAAGCCAATGTACGAGGGGGGTTCTCCTTTAACCATAAGCCTAAGTACAGTACTTAGCGGCTAACATGCGCACATTTAGATGAATGTAGTCTTAATAAACTCCAAAACGTGTATGACTAATTATTGGTGCCAGCATTCAACTCAAACAAGACACACACAATGCCAAGCAGGCTACATCTTTAATTAAAGTACCCAGTAAGTCACAAAACAAGGTATCTCATATGAGACTGGTATTCAGGCAACATATGCATAGTTTGATTGGATAAGAAATGTCATGTGCATTGTTATGCAGCTCTACATCTAAAGCATCAAGCCTTAAACACCTTCAGGCTCTATTAAGGATAGTTCTGGTTACTATCATGTTATTTCCATCACGTTGACAGCTGCTTGGTAGCAGGATCATTACAAGCTGGGTAACTGGCCCTGTATAGAGCGGGGGCTACATTATGGAAGTAATCTTTCAATGGCCATCTTTGAAAAAAGAAATATGTATCCTAAATATCACCAAATACAATAACCCTATTGTCATTGTCGTCCTCTTCAACCCTCGTATTGTGGAACACAGGGTATTATGCATTTGGAATGTGTTGGAGTTGGAGATGAGATTTGGGCAAGGGCCTGGACACTTCGAAATACCAATGTTGGCTACTTTAGCCCTGCACTCACAACCCGAGCAGACACCATGCTCATGTTCCTGTGTTCAGCCAATCCATAATTCATTGGGTAAATCTCCTTTGTACTGTACATATTTGTTTGTGGAGGAGAGAAAAAAACTGCCAGTACTTGACTCTGAGTAGAGCCTTGCATATAAATAAAACGAGAGGGTTAGAAAGAAGACCTCACAATATGATTAAGAATTACAAACTGTAGCTCTGCTGTCCCAGATGATGTTGTGTAATGGCATCTTGAAATCTATTGCACGGATATGGCTCATTGTTTTGTTTTTCAAATATATTCAGTGACAAGGTCTTTGAAATAAATTTCACCTTGATTACCCCTAAAGAGAGTTGAACAACCATTGATGAAGCAACTGCCGAATAAATGTAAAGAACGCCTAGTGCAAGACATCTGCAATGGCCGACCGGCACCCTTCTCAGAAAACTGTCAATCTTCAACTTCCTCTTCTCCCAGGCAGTGGCAGTTGACGCAGGTCAGGCAGGCTGCAATAAATAGCCAAGTAACTTGTGTGAAAGCATTTTAACTTTCTAAAATAATCCTAATCGGATAAGAGAATCATAACCAACAAAACCAAATGACAGCAGTTTCATCTGTGTGTGTGTGTGTGTGTGTGTGTGTGTGTGTGTGTGTGTGTGTGTGTGTGTGTGTGTGTGTGTGTGTGTGTGTGTGTGTGTGTGTGTGTGTGTGTGTGTAGGCAGAGAGCAGAAGTAAGTGTCAGAGGGCAGGGGGGGGTCTGGGTTGATTGTGGTAGTTATCTGAGTTTCACATTATAATTAGAAGTATTGTTTTATTCAAGCTCACGCTTTGGGCGCTCACAAGGACTCAAAGACTCACAAATCCATCCTTATATAGACTGGTGACAAAAGAAAAGAAAAATCAAATCCTAATTTATATTCCCCCCATTATTTCACAAGAAAGTGTGTAAACAAACATCCTGAAAATTATTTATGGCTAGCTCCATGAATCACAAACCGAGTGAGTAAAATAATCTCAAGAGGGATTGTATTAATGCTTAACTGTGGACTGAAGCTACTATTGCTCAACCCCAATATCAACAGAGGGAGGTTAACCTCAGATTATATCTGGCCATGCATTATAAATGAATAAGGCCACACCATACTGAATTTCAGCCACACAATTCTGTTGGGATTTGAACAGATACGATTTCATGCTGATTTAGAATACAACCTAATTTAACTTGATTTGGTTCTGCTGGGAGTACAGCACCATCTCTTCAAATTCATTCCACAGATTCATCAGAAGCAAATCTCCTTTTGACCCCATGGAGTCCATCCAGTTGGAGCATTAGGGATGTGCTTGAGCTGAGGCTTGAATGTCTCGTTTGAAGGGGGGTCAGATGGCTTTGCACGCACTCCGGGACTCCCGCAGATGAATACATTGTCAAGTGTTAACGTCGGGTCCCTAAGCAGCTGGACCAGAAAGGCTGTTTGCTATCTCAGCAAAATAGGAAGGTGACATCACCGTAAAATGCGTCACATCAATCTGTAATTGAAAGGAAAAACAGCTTTTCAGACACATTCAAATAATCCTATGGTTGACCCACACAAACATGCACACACACACAGGTTGGCTTCCATGTATGGGCTTGACGAATTAGGTTTTACATGTTGGATTGAATATAGAAATCCTCGCTTCTTGTACACAAAAATCTATGCACAATCTATGCTTAACGAAAAAAGGATTTACTTTAGCATATTGTTGTATATTACATATAGATTCAGTCATGCAGAAATGATTAAAAGAAATGAGCGACAAAGTTAACAATTGATGCTCTTAAATACAGAGCTAGTAGAAAATACGTTGGACCTACGAGACACAAAGAACATGGTACTGGTGTTATTGGACGGGCACCAGAAGCACCCGAAAATAGACGACCTTGGCAAGATGTATCACCCTAGCTCAGACTCGGACGTGTCGATCACGATGATGCACCTTAAGCTGGTCTGACACGCAGTTCTGGCCAGGCCGGATGTCTGCGTTGTCATTTCTTTAGCAGGTTCAGTGCAGGGGAGGGAAAGCAGCAGCATGGAACCCACACCGTAGGCCCAAGAGATGATGCTTTCAATATTTTAAGAAGGCCTCAGTCACAGTTACAGCAACGAGAACATGCGATTCCAAAAATATTCCAAGGCCTGGTCTTTATTCCTGATTCTGCCAAGCTAAATGAACTCCCCGAAAGGAGACAGGGAGTGGGCGGATGTATGAAGCCACGTGAGCCATGGTGAGGTCTCAGATGGAGAGATGATGCTGGCCCTGGTGATGCCGCGGAGTTTCAACGTGGCGCGAGACAACTCAGATTTCACTGGGAATAGTGAGGGGGGATTTTGGGCATGTACAGGGCCGGATGATCAGAGTTAGGCCTACATGTGCTTTAAAGGACTATAATTACAATGCTCATGTTGCTTCCCCACATCCGGAAATACCAACCTGCCAAACCGTTTTTGTATGATGACAAGCTAAAATAAATAAATGTAACCAAGACCGTCTAACAGAAACATTGCGTACCAAGTGATTCACACCAACATCTTATTCACACATGTCAGGGGGTCATAAGCATATCAAGTCTTTATGCTTACCAGTAAATAAGGGAACTAGCAAAGTGCAGAGGGGAAAAGTGTACCCTACATGTGGAAGAGAACACCACAAATATGTCAGGCTGCACAGGATTCAAAGTACAGTATGTGGTGGGCTGGGTTGGGAGGTGGCTGCATCGCACAGCACCCCAAAGCTCCTGAAGCGCAGTCCTGAGATTAAGATAATCACTGAGATGCTGAGGGATCTGTAGCGGGTCAGCCGGTCACTGAGCGATAGAACAGCAGTACCCAGACAGACAGGTCACAGTGATTGTGACGCCATCATCTTATTGGACGTCTGTTAGGCCCCAGCTTCTGGCACCTAGAGCGAGGACATGCAGTCCACACAGGCTATGACTCAGGTTTTATACAAGCTGCTGGGCTAATTTAAAAAGATTGCTTTCACACTTTTCTCGTGGTAGATGAGAGTAAATGCCCACTCTTTCTCGTAGCTCGAAGACAAATGAAGATAGAGAGGTTAAGGGCATTCAACTAGAAGGCCTGTATATTTCTGTTAAAGACATTTCCTGCATTACTACATATTTAGTACAGGATAAATATATCCCGCAACTTAATAATAATAATAATAATAATACATTGGTCAGAAGAAGGAGCAACAATATATCACTGTCGGTACAGTAGGGATGTTCAAAGAACCATGTGCCAAGCACCAACAATTGCTTGGTTAACCCATTCCCCGTATACAACAAAGCTAGCAAAGATAAGATGCTACATAAATAGTACTATTTTTTATTTATTCTTTTAGTGCCAGAATATACGACATACAAGTGTGTGTCGTACATTAAGTGGCAGGACGCACAAGATACAATAAGTGCGTACATTAAGTACCAGGACATACAAGATACAATAAGTGGGTAGATTAAGTGCCAGGACGGGAGATACAATAAGTGGGTAGAAGGGGTGGGAGGGGGTGGCTATGTAGAGTCTAGGTGAACTCTGAACAAGTGAGTCTTGAGTCTTTTGCGGAAGCTGGTGAGCGATTCTGCCGTCCTAACATCGGCAGGGAGCTCGTTCCACCACTGCGGTGCCAAAACAGAGAAGAGGTGTCACTTTGATGATCGACGTTTGCTTGCCCTTAGCGATGGCGGTACAAGACGTCCAGCTGAAGTTGTTGAGCGGAGTGCTCGAGCTGGGGTGTGTGGTCTGACCAACGCATGAAGGTAGGCAGAGGCAATTCCGAACGCCTAGTAGGCCAGAACAATCATTTAATCTGATACAAGCTACTACAGGGGGCCATTGGACTGTGGAGGTCCAGGAAAAGGGGGGGGGTCACATGGGAGAATTTAGGTTGGTTAACAAGAGTATGGCCAGATTAAGAGTCCAAATTAATTTCAGGAAAAAAATGTTTTCAGAAAATTTCACAGAAGATAAGAGTTCAAGGTCTACTTTTAAATATATTTTGTAAAGACATTTAGGTTTAATGACAAAACATTCTAACTTAATAATCACAAGTAGATATAGATAGTGTATTGCGTGAAGAGACATACATGTTATTAATAATCGAATGGACACTATTCTTTAGCCAAACATTTGTGTTCCTTCAGTGGTAAACTTCAGATCTTACAACCATGCAGCTCAGCCCAGTCTTTTAAAGTCTTGAATAATCGTACGGGTGAACCGCACATCTGCTTGAGTAGGAGCAACGAAAAGGGGACAGGGGAACGGAGGTCTAGGCATAAGTCTCACCAACTCAGACAGCGTTCTTATATTAGACATGCTAAACCCGATCACTGCAGAACATTAAGCCTGACAGCAGCGCTTTAATATTTGACGAAACCAACTAACCGCTGCAGCAACCGGCTGAAAAACCCAAGCGACTTTTATAGTTCTCTTCTATTTCTCAAAAGGGGGGCCTGTTGTCACGTGGCTGACAAACAGAGACAAGACGAATACAAGACCTTCCTTGGAGGGGATTGAGGAGCATGGTGAAGTAGATCAGGAGAAAGCATTGCAACATTACTCTGAAGTCCTATGGTTGACACTGAAAGGCTATTAACACATATATTTCAACTGCTACTATAGTCAAGTTGGTAAGTAATTGTGCACTTAGTTCCAGAACATATTGTTACAATGTGATGTTAAATGTTAAAATGGTCCACTTGTAGGCCTGGCAACCAACCAGAAGGACTGTTATTCTGTCATGGATTCAACAACATCACTTTGTAAATCAGTAACGTCGACATCCATGACCCTCATACTTTCTGCTAAATGTAAATGTAAATGATCACAACGTGGAACATGGTCTCCAACACTTCCAATAGTCATTTGTAGTTGCACGTTGATCTACTAGGCACTTGGCACTTCAATCTGTTTGCATTCCATAAGAAGAGTTGTAAAACAACAGCAAAGTCAGGAATATTGAGGTCAAGGCTGCCCACTAATCAGACTCCTCCCATTGATCAGGGTCCATGGAAGCACTGGTTGCATCTACAACCTCCCCAAAGTTATACTTTTTCGGTTCTTCGGATTTTTTCACACCCTCTGAAGTTTTTGGGAAAAGGAACCTCTGAAGTGAGGCGGTTCAAAAATAAGTCCACATTTATCCAGCATCAGATTAACCAAAGCCTTGTTCAGTGAAGTCCAGGTGCTGAATTTGGTTTATGCCTCCTGCTCTGATTCATGGTCTACTGCAGGAACAGTCTTCCAGTCCACTCCTCTTTTCTCTGACAGTCAAATCAGACCGGTCAAGAACAGCTGATGTGCCCATGTTCTCATGCTCCCGTGAATTCACACAAACACAAAAGGCAAACAGGCAACCTATTCTTGATGGGATTTGTGCAGATTCATGAATAGCACAGTGGTGTTTGTCACGAGAAGCTCCTACCTGTCCCTAATCTGCTCATATTTGCTGTTCTAAAGGTGAGCATCTTGTTACTGTCTATGAATAGACCCAGGCTAAACATTATTCATCAACTATTCCAACACTAGAAGTAAATAAATACACAGAGAACAATCAATGAAGTGTCTTAAATGCTATCTCCTTATTTATGCATAGTCTACTGTTTTTAATAATCAAAGTCACAGAACAAATGAAAGACATACCTATTGTATTTACTCTTAATTGATAAAAGATGACCTACTCTTGTACAAACACGTTGCTTGTACTATGCCGTAATACTTCAGCCCAAATGATTAGTTAAATGTTTAATTAGTTAATGTTTTTAACAATGAACATAATGGCAAATATGTGAGTTCTGAGGATGCACACAATCTTTTTTTTCATATCAAATCCTGTGACAATAAGAACCAGAACGCGGCTGTCAGCTCCTCCTCATGCGCGATACACACTGGAGGATGACATCATGTTTGGCCAGATTGGGTTTCAGTACCCTGATCAAAATCTGTCATTTTCAGCGCGTCACGTTAACCTACATTTGATTTATACAATACGGAGCAAAAATATTGAAGTGATAATATTTTACAAATGTATAGCCTAAATTAAGTGCGGGTTTAAGGTATATTGTTGTATTTGGGACTATGATGTTAAATGAACCAACTCGGGGTCTTTTGAGAGACTGATCTGAAACAAGCAGCGGGGGAAAATCGTTCTGATCACAATAACGCGAAACATTGAAAGAGAAAAAACGGTTAACGACGGGTCATGTGGCCGATACATCCTTATTGACCATACGACCTTATTTGAACATATATGTCCTTATACATCATACATGCCCTTATTTACCATGATGTCCTTATTAACCAGCACCGAGTCATCGTGTGGCGATTGTAGTAGGCTACTATTATACAATGTGATGGTAAGCCGTATTACACAATGTGAGTATAATATACACAATGTGATCATAATCCGTCCTAGACAATGTGATTTTAACCCGTCGGACACAATGTGAAGATAGGCTACACAATGTGATGATAACCCGTCACACACAATGTGATGATAAGCCGCCTTGGAAAATGTGATGGTAAGATACACAATGTGATAGTTACCCGTCATACACAATGTGATGATACACAGATAACCCATCATTCATAATGTTATGATACACATTGTGATGATAACCCGTCGGGAACAGTCTGGTTTAAAATTACCTCCTGCAGTATGAACAACATGATCTGTCAATGGCATACTGTGCTTAACCGTTAAGCCAAAGCGACATATCAGGATATACTATAAAGGAAAATATGTAAATATGATTTCAATGTCCAGGTGCATGGTGATGTCCAGGTGTAGACCTCAGCTGTCCAACAGTACTTTAGTGAAACCAACACTACGCACTTAGCGGACGGCATCGGACGGACGTGTAAAACAAGCAGCAATTGAGAATGTGGACAACAGCGCGCTTTAAAACACGTCGCAGAGCAAGGTAGCGTGCTACGACTTGAAACTAAAAAACATGTAAACCATACGGTTTGGGCACTTTTAGTTTGATCAAAGCGTACCTCGTTGAACCCACGAGGAAGTGTCGTTGTGAATGAGCGAGGGGTTCAGGGCTCAATAGTAGTACTAAGACTGCAAGCAGAACAGCAGCAACGCATTCTCGTATTATTATCGAAAAACAAACACTTACCACTTAAATTCGTGTAGCTGTTGAAAAACGAACGCTATCCAACACATTTAGTCCAACGCTGAAGATGTCGGTGTGACTTTCCGAAGTGCTGTCAGTAGTCAGGACTTCCTGGTGCTCCTCGTCCCTCCAGCAGCAGCTGCTCGAAGCGGTTTGTTTGACAGCTACTTTGACAGGCGGAAATAAGTTGCGTCTACTAGTATACTGGTCTACTTGCCTGGACTGTGTAGCAGCCTGCAAAGAGACATGGCGCGTATATTTAGATCAAATTCAACAAAAACATAAAGATCATAACATACGTAGGCTAAGAAGAGTCTTTTTTGTCCAATGGAAACATAAGAACATTGTAAATGAGTGGTTGCAAAATAATTCTGCTAGTAGTTGAATTATGGAAAATAGGAATTATTTTTCCTTTGAATAATTTCTACATTAATGGAGGTCGGCTTTTATAGTTGTATTTAAACTTAAATAGATATATGCTACCTTTGGAATAGACGATTCTATATTGCACTACTGCCCCCTTGTGTCGTAATCAAATCCTTGTCATTTGCAGACGTAAAAGTACAGTATCCTGCTTATTTTGGTTTGTTATTTGTGTCTATCATCAGAGTCAGTGAGTGGATGATACAGTCTATGTACTAGTTAAGAGCATAATTTGACTCCTTGAAGAAGTTACATTTCGAGAGGATCCTGATCCCATTGGGCAATTAAACTTTTGGCAACCAGCCACTACCTCAAATATGTCATTGTGGCTGTCCTGAAGTCACATCAGGCAGCAGATGATTCATAACATCACCTCAATCAAGCATAGAAAATCTTGCCAAAACAATGGGCTTGAGAGGGAACTTGGGAAGTTCCCTTCACAGATTTATATGCAAAGCAGTAATCTGCGGAGTGCAACAATAATAAACTGTGGGTAAGATAAATTGAATCTGGTGCCATGGTTATTAAAGAACTTCACAATATTAACAATATCTAGAATGAGAAAAACATGGGAATGTCCCTATAGCTCCCACTTCTGAACTAGGAGAAAGATTCTGAATCAATTGCAAAGAAAAGAGCAATGCGTCATGACCCTTTAGTCCCCTATACTGACCAAAGGAGAGAGCAGTGTGTTATGACTCTTTAGTCCCCTATACTGAACAAAGGAAAGAGCAATGTGTTATGAATCTTTAGTCCCCTATACTGACCAAAGGAGAAAGCAGTCCCTTTAGTTGCTTATAATGACCAAAGAACAGAGCAGTGTGTTATGACCCTTTCGTCCCTTATACTTAAGGAAAGAGCATTGTGTTATGACACCTTTAGCACCTTATACTTAAGGAAAGAGCAGTGTCTTCCATTTAGTCCTTTATACTTAAGGAAAGAGCAGTGTGCTATAAGCCTTTGGTCGCTTATACTTAAGGAAAGAGCAGTGTCTTATAACCCTTTAGTGCTTTTTACTTAAGGAAAGAGCAGTATGTTATATCCAGTTGGTAACTTATACTTAAGGAAAGAACAGTGTTTTATAACCATTTGGTCGCTTAAACAGAACCAACCTAGACAATCCAAAAACGGTCCAATGGTTATTTGGCAGGCTAACAGGTAGTAGTATTTAAAGCAGTTAAACAAACACAGCAGTTAAACAAACACTTCTATCTACACACGTGGCCGATAACTGTTCTTAGTAGTTATCAGGTAGGCCTAATGCTGACTTATTGGATGAATTCTCGTCACACCAGTGTGGGATCATCCGACAATTTAGAATTTGGTCTTTGTGAATGCATAAACTAATACAAACCATTGTTTGGAAATAACAGACGCACTCCAAGTTCCAAGTGTCCTCCTTTCAATTTCAGTGTCAAGTTCTATTTCTAGGCCTACCTGATGGATATAATGGACAAAATAAAATGCGTTATCAGGAGCACTAGAGTTCACCTTCCAGTCAGAATAGCAATGCATTTCATTCCTACTTACTTATCACATTAGGGTTCAATTATATAAGAAACTGTACAATTGATACACATATAGTAATAAATATGATGGGATTGATTTAAAGATTTAATTCAATTTAATTTAGTCATTTAAGCATTACGATACATCGTTTTTTCCCTTTAGGTTGATTCAAAAACACAAAGAAATAGGCCAGAGTTTATGCGGTTATCAAATATATGCCTGTAGAGATTTCAAATATAACTCCTATTTAATATAAAAAATAAACTCTCATATTGTATCAAATAAATAATGCATCATACAATAATCTAAACGTATTCAATATACATCAGAGAATTGCTATCATTAACGTTGTGAACATTAACATTTTATCCAGGCAAATCGACGGGCAGCTTTGTTATCGGTGGTCCTAGAAATTGTAGGCGCTGTTCCAAGCTGCAAAACACAAATCGATTGTTTGGGTTTTTGCATTTGTTTACATCTCACAAGCAAACAAATGGCTTCAACTTTGCTATCACCCATGGTAGACTATTATAACGATGAAGAGGAACTCGACAGTGTGGAGGAGGAGGATGATAGGAGCTTCAGAGGAAGAGACTCAGAAGAAGGTAAAGGAAAAGAGAGCAGAGTAAACACCAGCCTGGCTCGGTCTACTTGCTGGGGATGTCCAGATGTATATAGAGCACCGTTCACCTAATATGGCTTTGAATCACAGCAATTAAACGTTCAATTAATAAAATAGTTTACAATGTGTACTTCTAGCGACGTACAATAAGAACGGCTCCATGTGGAGCTTAATGATGCCATTTCTGGGAGCAAGTTAGCCCTACAGGTAGCTGTCTGGGAGATAAATAGTACAACTCCTGTTAGCCTTACGTTTAGCTGTCTTAATGTTAGCCCTAAAGGCAGCACCTCTGGTCGGACTTCCAACCCGTGGAATAGCGCGTCTCTTATATATAAACGTGTGTCGTGAATATATACCCTATAGTAAAACGCGGTATTTGCAACACCTCTTTGTCTTTTAATTGGCAATGTGGAGGGAGAACCTCTAACCATATGTAACTAACCAGTCCCCGTTTGTAACCCGTAGACGGTTTTAGACTAGCAACTAGGCAGTCCCCTTAGTAACCGTATACTGTCTCTATTAACGAACCAGTCCCCCGGAAGGAAACTAACAAGTCCCCCATAGTAACCCGTACAGTTTTATGCTATTAACTACCCGGTCCTCAATAGTAACCCGTATAGTTTTATACTTTCACCTCAGCAGTGACCTTTATTAACCTGTATACTGAATTATACTAGTATCTATCCCAGTTTCCCATAGTAACTGGTAGAATGTTTTATACTAGCTTATAACCTATTCCCCCCATAATAACTGGTTGACGGTTTTTTACTAGTAACTAACCAGTTCCCCATAGTAACAAGTAAACGGTTTTATTATACTAACTAACAAGTCCC
This sequence comes from Gadus chalcogrammus, assembly GCF_026213295.1. Classification (NCBI taxonomy): domain Eukaryota; kingdom Metazoa; phylum Chordata; class Actinopteri; order Gadiformes; family Gadidae; genus Gadus; species Gadus chalcogrammus. The sequence continues at coordinate 16,301,033 of NC_079417.1, forward strand.
CCATAGTACCTATAACTGTTTTATACCAGCAACTAACCAGTCTCCATAGTAACCCGTAGACTGTACAAAACTATAAGTAACTAACCATAGTACTGAGGTACCGGCTGGTTACGACGTAACGTTAACAGCGAACACTGACAGGTCACCGAGCCCTGCGGTGAGTTGGTCCAGCTCTGCCCTTCCAACCAGTACACTATACCCGACCTGGGAGTGGAAGGGTAAAGGACAGAAAATACAGGATGACAACGCTGAAAGGTTTGACATTTTCCTCCCCGTCCTCCCAGAGCCACCGGAACAGCTGTGGTTGACCATACTTTCAAACGGATAATAACAGCGCCCGGCTCGCCTGTTAACATGGCGATGCGCTAACTGAAGCTAACGCGTCGATGCTATCGGATCAGAACTACCGGGTCAGGCTGGTACGAAGCCTGAACCCTTTTTATTCTCTGTCGTCTCTGTGAGTTAGCATTAGCTTAGCTGCTGCAGCTGAACTTGAATGGCAAGTTTTTTTGGTCCATACATCGCGACGCCGATGCTCCGATGCTAAGTTAGCTCAAGCAGCCGCTGTGACGGGGTGAAGTAGACACGGACCAGTTGGAAGGACCGTCAGTAGTTCCGCCATGCAGCAGACGCTTGACATCCAAGTTAAAGCCGAAGGGGACGAGCGCCACATTAACAGTAATGTCAGGTTTAAAGATTAAGAGGATCGTGCCAAATTGTACTTTCAGCTTTTGCTTGTCTTAATGCTACTGTTCTGAATTGTGGGTTATTTCACTGCCTCATTTTGTGAGGTTAGCCACCGGTCCGAGCCACCAGTACGTCACCATTAGCCTGCCCATGCCACGCATGTTATCTGATCCAGGGCTTTTCTTTGCCACCTACCTAACATACTCGCTGTGGGTCTGGTCCCTCTATTAACCTGTTGGCGAGCACATGTTCGGGTGTGAATTTCTGGAGAGGGTTTGAATGGAAGTTAAAATATTGATGAATGCGTCATTATACTTGCAACATTAAGTGTAGTCCTCTTGTTTATTCAATGTGTCCGTGTTCCAAAACCTTTCAGACACAGAGGATGCCAGTGAAACCGACCTCGCCAAGCATGACGATGATGATTATGTGGAAATTAAAGAGCAGTGAGTTTTGATCCATTATGAGTTAATAAAGAGATGTAACAATACATTTCATAATTTATCCCCAGAGGAGGACAAAGTACTTATCTGTATCTCACGGACTCAGTGGAATGATGATTAAAGTTTGTTCTTTCATTCTCTTATAGGATGTACCAAGATAAACTGGCCTCCCTAAAAAGACAGTTACAGCAATTACAAGAAGGTAATTTCTGGGTTGTTTTTTTGCTCCTTAGAGTTGCCAACAGGAATGGGGACTTTTGCTGGAATGAGTGTCATGTCGTTTTCTTTAAATGTGTAAGTCGTCATGATTGATCCTTTGATATATTGTGTTAAATGTTTACCTAGTCAACGACCTCTGTGGTTGCAGATGTTCTAATATAGATGTTCTATACTACAGAATAGATCCTTATAATGCTTGTTTGCCAAGTCTCAGTTGCTTCGTAACTACTCAATTTACTTATTCAACCTAACACACTAAGTTTTTCCATTAGCCATGTATTTAGATTTCTCAGTGTATACGTTGAGGATGTAAATTATTTATGCATGTCAAAAACCTGTTCAGTGAAAGCTAATATACCCATAGCTGAGAGGAATCTGCAAAATTATGATTGAAATAATAATTTCTCAATTTAACTGTGCTGAATATAATTTGATTCATGACACGCATTGTTGTCAAACACGACAATTGCAGCAATGACATACAAGATGTTTAACTATGGATTATATGAACCATAGTGCCCTAAAAAAGTCTATATTAGCCTGGCGATCTTTTAGAAGACACTTGCGTTTCTTATCATGAAGCAATCACACAAGTTTATTAACAGTGGATTAGCTAATTGAGGTAACAAACAAAAAAAAGAGTCTAAGAAGTCAATAGACCTTACGTGTAATGGACAGCAGCCAAAATTTGTTTATAATGGTGATTACAGATAGGCATTACAAGAATGTGACCGATGACGCCTACAAATAAAAAAGTATCGATGCTGGGTCGTCGGTTTGGTTTTCTGACCACAGCTTCTTCTTCCTTCTGACACTCTTGGGGTAAATAGTGTTGTTTGTTGTAGTAAGTGAAAGTGCTGTTTTTTTAGGGTCACTGCAGGAGTACCAGAAGAGAATGAAAAAGCTGGACCAGCAGTACAAAGAAAGGCTCCGCAATGCAGGCAAGATGTTTTTTCTTTTTAGAAAACATTCTCGTATTCCTGTCTGTAACCTAGGATGATGTAAATTATACATGAATTTGTCTGCCTGTGCTGGCAATGTTCGTTAACAAAAGTGTCTTGTATTGCTCTCTCCCTGTAGATCTTTTTCTCCAGCTTGAGGTAATCATTATCATCTTTTGAAGACTCCTGCATTTCACATACCTCAGATGTTTTAGAAAATTCTAGATTTGCTTAATTTGAAACAGTATAAGAATGGGAGCCCACTTATCGGTCAAGCTTAGATTCACAGATAGAATTGGCTTTAATGACAATTTATGTTGAGTCATGGTGACCACATTTACCTCTTAAGATGTGGCTAGTGTATAGGCAAGTGAATTCAGCTTCCCTCAGGGAAACTAAATATCTTTGCATCGAAGAGTATAGGAATATATCTCCAAGTAATGATGTTTTGTCAATGTTATTTTTTAATTGTTAATCTCCCAAACTGTCTGGGAATAGTGTACATTTTCATAGACTATATGAACAACATCATTCTGACTGCTGCATTGATTCATTTGTTGCAACCGGAGGAAGGAAAAAAGCATCTTGCAAGCAAACATGTTTGCGCTCTACTCCACCTCCCCATTGGCTATTCTCCTTATACTCAAGAATGAGTAGACATTCTTTATCTAGGATTTACCAGATGCAGTATATTGGACAGCAGCTCTTTATGCTCAGCCGCTTGATTATTTTATAATGCATGGTACTGGTGCTCCTGGTTGGACCACATTTTTGTTCAAGTCACTCAATGAGAAGATGGAACCACTCTCCAAAACTATTCTAATATGAGACTGGTCAATGTGTGTGTGTGTGTGTGTGTGTGTGTGTGTGAATTTAATCCTAACCTTGTATGGGCCCATGTGAACCTCTGCCCTGAAGACCGAACAGGTGGAGCGGAACTACATCAAAGAGAAAAAGGCTGCGGTGAAGGAGTTTGATGACAAGAAGGTGGAGCTGAAGGAGAACCTCATCGCAGAACTAGAAGAGAAGAAGAAGATGATTGAGAATGAGAAAGTGACAATGGAGCTGACGGGTGGTAAGCGGAGAGCTGCAGCACATGTATGCCATCCCAGGCCCTGTGTTGTGGAGAGATCAGAGAGGCTGTGTTCCTGATTGAACAAAATTCAATTTTTTTTCCTGTTCTGGCCTTAAAAGATCTGAAGGAGCACCTTCCTAAAATAGTTTGGATTTGTGTTGGCAGTATTAGCTGTGCTCATACTAAAATTACTTCTGCTGCGATATGGGATCCCACGTTCTCTTTGATGTTAACCAATTGAAGCCTCCAACTATGAACCTTATCATGGCTATCATTAAGGTGTGATTCATTCGTGGAAAGAGCTAGAGACTGTATTAGGACAATTTTAAATACTCTAGCCCTTTTATTAACCGACAAACACAAACTGGAATCTGTAATTTCATAAATGTTTGGTATTTCAGATTCTATGGAGATGAAACCCAATACGACCAGAAAGCTGAGGAGAAGACCGAATGATCCGGTCCCCATTCCAGACAAACGCAGGAAACCCGCTCCTGATATCCTTTTCTTTTTGAGGAGAAAGTCTCTGCGTGTGTGTTGTTTCTTAGGGTAATGGCACGTTAAGTCTCTACTTGTGCTCTGTGTATTGTTGCTTCTTAGGGTAATGGCTTGGAAAGACTATTTTATTTATTATGCCATATATACAGTACATATATAATTCCTTCTTTTTTTTTTCTCAAAACATTTGTATTTGCATACTCTGTCAAGTTTATGAGCCACATCGAGGTACCTAACTGTAAATATGCTTGGCAGTGAACCTGTTTTTATTAGGAAGATGTACCTTTCATGAATGTATAAATGCTACACTTCCCCTAACTCAGCACACCTCAGTTAAATTATTTGCTAACAGACGAACAGATCATGGAGGATCTGAGAATGCTAAACAAGGTAATTCTGGCATGTCACTTTCTAAAGAGCCAACATATTTTTATATATTTTTGTGTTGTTTTTGTTATAATTTTTCAATATGGTCTCTTCGCAGTTGAAATCACCAAAACGTCCAGGTATGTTCAAGTTCATAAGGCCGGGGAATATGGGCTTAACCAAGGACAATAATTACACTGAATTGTATAATATTAACATAATGCTTTCTAAAGACATCTTCAATACATGATGATGGAATACAGATATTAAACCCCATATTTGAAATATAAATATGTGTTTACAATTTTAGGAAATATCTTGTTAAAATGCCACATACTTTATTTCATGGCAATACATTAACACTCAAACACGACGGGCACAATGAATGATCTGCCTGTTCCATATATTATATCATGTCAGTCCAAAACTTGACAGTAATATGCAGACATGAGTTCATTGTAAATGTGCTCCCCCAGTATCTCCCTCGTCTCCGGAGCACCTCCCCACCACCCCCGTGGAGATCCCGTCCCAGCGCTATGAGGCCCGCATAGAGGAAGGGAAGCTCTACTACGACAAAAGATGGTCTGTTCCCACCGTTGTCATAGTTGTGGCCAAATGTTGCTTCATTGTGTCTCTTGTTGTATCGCGGATGTGTCCCGCAGTCATCCCAGTGTTTGTATAATTAGTATTGTATAATGCATACTGGCCACTAGATGGCCCTATAGGTATTCTAATGCTGCCAGGTGAAACTCTGCGTGCATCAGCTTGATGGAGGCTTTTGTTTGGAAGGTTTTAAGACCTTAGCAAACTTGCTTGTAGGCTTTTTGTTTCTATAATGTCTACCAAGCGCATACGGTGTGAGAACTGGAGGGTCTGCACTTTAAGGGGCTATAAACATGAATAAATTAAAGGTAATGTATCATAACAAAGGCTGGTTGTAGGTTGGGAAAGTCTTGTAGAAAGATGCATTGCACTACCTTCTGAGAACAATGTATGCATGGAAAGAAAATAATTTTAAAAAAAAAGTAAATATGTATAATTTTGTTAATTAAGTGCATTTCCTTGCGACCTATCTAATATAATTTATAATATATTTTTAACAAATATATTTTATTTTTGCTGACTAAATAGCAACCTTCTTACTGTCCTCCATAGTAAATGTGTGTTGTTAATGCTTGTGTATGATCCACTCTTGCAGGTACCATAAGAGCCAGGCCATCTACCTAGAGTCAAAGGACAACACCAAGATCAGCTGTGTCATCTGCTCTGTGGGAACCAATGAGGCAGGCTCCATTTCTTAATTATTTCATAAGTTATATAAATTTCTATGTACTACAAGGGTTCTTGCACTCTTTCATAATTTTTGATTGCACTCATTGGAAGTTGCTTTGGAAAAAAGCCTCTTCTTAATAATTAGCATGTAGATTCAGTATTTTATTATCCAACGAGTATCTGAATTGGTATGAATCCCTGTTGGGAAATGGGTTCCTGAACCAGGGCTTCTTCAACTTTTTCATCTTGGGACCCAAAAGACAATCACAATGTGTTCATGCGACCCGACAAACCCCACCCCACACAATCAGAGCACATTGGAAAGGGTGATGCTTTCTTGAATGAAAGCATTGAAAAAGCATGGTTTCATGTATGCATGCATGCAAAGGCCTCTTTCTTTAACGAAGGCATTACCAATTCTGGTGTGTGTTGAGTGCTCTGTGTGTTGTCAGACCCACAGGGAAAGAATGTGTCTTACAGCTACTGTTGCTCCTCCTCTAGATCTGGGTGCGGAAGACCAGCGACAGCACCAAGATGAGGATATACCTGGGACAGTTACAGCGAGGAGCCTTTGTGATCCGGCGACGGTCGGCCGCGTGATGCCCCCCTTTAACCCTCCAACTCATCTCTCCGCTTGTGCATTGACCGCCCCCAGACTCACTCACTCTCTTCCCCTCTCCTTTTTGTCTGTACCTTTTCAACGAGCAGACTCCAGGGGTCCTGTTCAACGCTCCAATTCCCATTAGAGAATGACTTTGATAAACAAAAAATGGAATGCACTTCGCTGCATTTCTCCCCCACGTCTTTTAATGTACTGTGGGCAGGGCCAACGTCCCGTTGTGACTACTACTGGTTTGTACCTTTCGCTGTGGTCCTGTCCTTCTGCTCCACGAAGGTCTCTGCTCTGTCCAGCTCCTCAAACTGTCACAGCCGTAGCTGTGCTCTTCTGCAACAAAGCAAGTTTTCTCCGACAGTGTTTGTAACATTCCCACCTGCGGTATGGCTCCGTACCTAAAATAATAACATGACGACAAAAGTGCACGCACAGACGTGGGGGGCTGTACCAGATTGAGTTGGGTGGTTGCGATGTAGTCACCAGAGGTTATGTTTTCTTTCTGTTATCGTAAATATATTTTTGATATTATTCGAAACATTTAATTTGGTTGTCAAACTTTGTAAGGATTATTTTGTGTTTTTGTCATTGCATTCATGTCAAACATCAGATTGAACAAATAGCTGTGTTTGTAGGATGCATCCGGTTGTATATTGATTGCAAGTGTTGCCCTTGGATTAAACTGTTCTGTTTTTCCTTTTTGCGTTCTATATACTTTTTTGGGGAAAAACACGATGTGCTAGATTGAGCCACTCCTAGTTAGTAGCAGGAGACTTTCTTTCAGAATTCCAAAAACTCAATAGCAGTCTTCTGTCCACTCTTTGCAACCGAGTGGTACACAATATCAGTTATAGGATTAGGATGTGATATATTGATCATATTATTGAAATCACTATCGATAAGCATTGTCTACAGATATGCCCAGGTCCTTTTAAACTACAGCTTTAACATCCCCATCCGAGAATAATTCTGTCCGAATATTTGTAGGGGAAATTGTCCATCAGGTCAGGTCATTTTAAGCTACAGCCCTAACCTCCCCATCCAAGAATAATTCTGTGAGGATATTTGCAGGGGAATGTGTCCATCTGTTTTGAACTTCTGTCGAAATTAATACTATCGATATTAATGGGGACATTATTTAAGATTAGTAACTAATATACATAATCTCAAATAATGTAGAACGTTTTTCCTAAGTGACCTACAATTATGATTCAGCTACATGTCATTAATGAGCAGCTAAGAATTAGCCAGCACCTAGAATTTTTTCAGCTGCATTACTGTATTATGGAGACCTATACCCTTAATTGTTCCTAACACATTTTGTTTAAATAGCAGCTTTCATTGTCGGCGACTATCGCGAGACTATCATAAGGTTCATCCTACACATTTCTGTGATAAACAGTTGAAATCATGTTGTACGGAATTATGGGAAACCGTTTTCTGTGTACATGTCAAGTCAGTCTGAGCGCCATTTTCTGAGACAGAATCAAGAGACCAACTCAGGCGATCTCTTAACATGGCTTGTTCACCAGTGTTCAACATGGTGTGAGGGGAACTTCAACTTTTGCCTAGTACAATTATTTAATAAATTATTATATTTCTACATCTCAAGTTTTTTCTTCTCCATCTCGAATTGGCTGTTTTGGAATCTCATTTAGAAATTATTTTCTATTTAAACAACATACATTGGTAAAAGACTTAAAATAGGGGTTTGTTTCAATAAGACATAGGAACTACATTGAACCAAAGCAGAGTAGCATTTATATAAAATGGCTCAGGCTCTGGGTATTTGGAATGCATAAGAAAAATGCATGTTATGAAGCCACATTTCCTTCATCATCAAACACATCTCCTGTTTTATATTTTCCAAATAATCTAAATTTTGACTGTCCACATGCCAATTGTAATTGTATAGTATGGATGACTTGAGGTAAATTGCACCTTGCCTTGTATGGTTGTATTGTCTTTTTTTCCTGTTAGAGCTGTTATTTGGCCTTAAACACAAAGGGTCTTTGACAGACCCATTGCTGGTTTATTTTGTTTTATGCCCTGATCTTTTACAGGAGCGAAACATAAAAGTTGTGTTAGTCGCTGCCTCAGACCAATGCTTGTTAAAGCAATCCCTGTTAAAGCAATCCCTAAATTTTCCAGTGTATTAAAGGCAAGTTTTTGCCTAAAGCCTTTGCCTGGGGGCTGACATAGGTGATTGTAATGTACCGTATTTTAATGCTGATGAGCATTCAAAGCTATCAATGGCATCTTAAAGGAGAATGTTACCTGTGGAGACTTGAATCAGTATTGAAAGTGGGTCATATATGTTGTCGAATAGTAACATAAATTTCTAATTTGGTGACTTCTTGACCGAGAAAATGCAGACAGTGACTTTGTGGCGCTTGGATTGAAGACGACAACTCCCACAATGCCAATCAGCGTTCACTCCAGCAACATAACATAACAGCCAATCAGCGGATGACCCGCACAATTTGGATTAAACGGCTTAAAAAGAATACTGTGTCGGACACGGGTGAGGGTCGGGTCGGACGTCTGAACAGCGCGGGTCGGTCGCGGGTTTGGCAATGCCAACGAGACTTCTCCCGTGCTGGATATGTTATTAAGGAGCGGGGGAGTCAACTAAAACCGTCTACAGTGGATGATGTGCTTGTTTTGCACAGCAATCTAAAGCACCACGCCAAACACCCAATACTGTAATTCTAATGTTTTCCTTCGGGCGCGGGTCGGGCGTCGGTATCAATTTATAACGGAAATAAGACCCGTGTATTGATTCTCGGCCATGGTGGAGAAGGAATTGGGGGAAGAAACATTGGCTTTGACTCTATGAAGTCCAGATGTACCAGGACTTCAGATTGATTTGGAAGGACCAGAGACGTTGGAGAACCCGACGCAGTCATTTATTCATAATATCATCCAGAGGCACACACATCTTTCGGCCGTGTGTATTATAGATTTCTATATATTATATATATCATTTAGAAATTGAGCTCCAGGTCTCGCACCGGAGCTCCCGGAGTGTTCTAGAATATCGTATAGAACACCGCTTTTTGCTGTGTGCAGCAGATGATAATATGAATAAACGACTGCCTCTCTGGTATTACATCATTGCTTCTTTAGTACTTGTTTGATCTGACAGTTACACAGTAACGTCAAAAATCCATACCGTAGCTTAAATTCACACCGGTGTACTCTCTATACCGTTTATACCATACACCCCTAAGTCCCACCCACTGGCACTTATCTGTAATGTGCTTGTAGTTTGTTAGAGCCCTTCCCCCTCTTACACTTCCTGCTTTAAATGACGCAAAAATCGTCATTTTAAAACAGAAAGTGTTAGAGGTAGATACGGATCTCTCCCGTATCAGGGGAAAATGAGGGAATGATGCAAGACCATTCAAAAATATGACTGGGTTTCTGACGATACAAAGCTTACTGCAAATGGGTGAAGTGGAGTGTCCCTTTAATGCCATTTGACGTCCACATTATAGCCTTGTTTCCTCACCCTCTAGGGATTGTTTCCTCACAGCAAGGCTTTTCTGATTGGTCCCAGGAACAATAGTTAATCTGGGGGATGTTTTACTGTGACTGGATAGGTCTAGGATTGTGTGGTTGTGACATAATAGGTCTATGATTGTGTGGTTCTTATGTTATAGGTCTGGGATCATGTAGCTGTGACGATAAAGGTCTAGGATTAAGTGGTTGTGATGTTATGGGTCTCGGGTCGTTAGGTTGTTTTGTAGGTCAAGGATTGCATATATTTGTTATATGTCTAGAACGTGGCTATGACGTTAAAGGTCTAGGATGGTATGAGAGGCCATAGAATAGCTCATACTTAACTTCGCTCAACACTATCATAATCCCTCACATTCACTACCATACTCTCATACATTATCATCCTCTCACACACACAATATCATTCTCACACACTCACGTCAATACTCTCTCACATTCAATTTCATACTCTCTTTCTGACACACACTACCATAATCTCTCTCATTCCCTATTATACTCTGACATTCACTTTCATATTCTCTCAAACACTATCATAATCTGCCCTCTATCATACTCTCTTATCTCATTCACATTATCATACTATCTCATGTGCTCCATTTTTCCATGTGTTTCTGACCTTAGACATTGTGTCTTGTGTTTAAAACAATGGTAGTTGACTTCCAGACGTTTGTACAAGGTTTATATACAGCCCTCGGCTATTTTAGGAACACGTTTGAATAGAAAGGGAAAGAAAATATCAACTCAATGCTTTTCAGAGTGAGAAATTAACTTTTGACCATAACGTGTGTCTGACCTTTTATTAAATGTGGAAAATGCTTTTCAGAGCTAACTTATCACTTTTTGTCCATCATGTGTTTCTGACCGCGTCATGTGTTCAAAACTATAGTGCTCCACTTACAGATGGTATAAAAGCAACGTTCACGCTAAAAGCGAATGTTGTGGCCTGTGACCAGACATAAAAAAAGTTATCACAATTTACAGGATCATTTCTTTAATTTAATTTTCAATTTCAGTCCCTCTCCGTTAGTAGATGTTTGGTTAGCTGTCTAATTTGACAAGACTTGGACTTTCTCCACAATATAAACTAGAACTCCAGTTAAACAAAGTAATTTGACAAAACATACCGCATAAGACAATTCAGAACCACAAAGTGACATATTTAGTGACGTCAGATGCCGTCAACTCGATCTGTTCCTGCAGTTTCCAAATCAAAAGCTAAAAGAAAGCCTCAATGTTCATAGCTCCCTCTGATTAGAATGATATACCTGTATATATTGTAATCATATCACCTTGCCACTTGTTAAAAATGCCCCTTTTTCAAGGTTCATAATAACAGCTGAATAATTATTTTTTATAACTTGACTTAATGCCAACAGTGACATGATTATTTTTCTATAATCTATGAATGAATGATGAATAATCATGCTCTGGTTCGCTTTTTGTCTCATTTGGTATTGTGAACTTATCTTGTTATTACATTTTTTGTTGAAAGTTTGCCTAATCATGGTACTGGATTATTGTCATTGAGGGAAACTAAAAAAACAGATCAAATAATTGATCAACCTTCTGAATCTGACTCGTTGTTTATATGACCATGGAGACAGCGGGGCGTAGCAGCGAGTCATAGCCGGGTAGTAGCAGCTCCCTGCTCTGGCCACTCAGGTGCCTCAGGTGTTGCAAAGCATTTCTTTCTCTTCCATTTCCATGATGGAAGATGCTACAAGAAGATGCTTTACCAAACAACCATGTCACAAGCTTTCATTTCCGGACAGATGCTAGGTAGGCATACCAAAACAAGGCAACCCCGTTGGCAAACAGCACTCTGAACTAAAAGAGACAGGGAAACATGAGAGATGCAATCAAGAACCGTTGGAATTTGAATACATTTATATGAGGTCTATGATGTATTGTTGTGTACCGTCTATTCATTTTTAGATGAATGAAATCCAGACACCCTTTTAATGTGAGGATTATGAATAATTCTCATTGTTGTGTATGATTTTATCTTATCTATATATCATTATTTTTATTATATTTATATGATAAAATAGTTAGTTGAATTATAGAGTTTAACAAATTGTCCGGTTGTTTTGTCTCATACAAGGTTTTAAAGATATATTTGCATTACATTAGTAAATAATACTTTTTGTCTGATGTCATACCTTATATAAACCTCATTTGGATTGTTCAACATGCATTTCCATTCATTAACAAGTATAATGTAATTCATGTACATTTACGGCTCCCATTTTTTTTCTCCATGAGCCACAGGTAATCAATAACATTGGTTAAAAAAAAAAGAAAGATAGATGACACGCACCTGGACAGGTACAAAGTTGATGTTGATGAACTGAAAAGGTGTCCACACTCTCCAGTTCATCTTCAGAGCTGTCCAGTAAGTATCTTCCAATTTATTTTGTAGGTCGGCCAACCCCTTTGACTGAAATGAGCAAGCAAAAATTAGTGAAACATGCCCTTCACAAAATTATGCATAAAAAGTAAGAAAAAAAAATACAAATATTTATAATTAAATTAAATGTTCAATTCAATTATGTTAATATTTATCCACTATACAATGGCTTCTGTAATAATGAGTAATAGAGAGATTCAATAAGGTATCCTCCCCCAATGCAATGATACTTTTGACAGGAGGCATCACAATTATGGCACCAGCCTTTTCGAGAAAGGGCTATGGAGGTCTGAGCCAGAAGAAAAGTAAAGAGTAGAACAGACAGTCTGCCATTCTATAGTGTTTTTATTAATTGGGGCTTTTAATGGATTTCTATGTTCCACGGTTTATATTGTTTAATCGTTTTTTTTTTCAATTTTACGACAGACTTATTGTTTTTTTTTCAGTTTTAAGACGGAGGTAGTCTACCTCCGGATGGAGGTAGACTCCGTTTTCCTGTTCATCTCCAGTTTTCCTGTTCATCTCCTTAGAAGATGAACAGGAAAACTGGAGCAAAGAATTTTTTTTCAGTTTTAAGACGGACAATAACTGTCTTATCACAGTGTTGTATCCCTCATATGAGTATTGAGCAAAGTACTAATCTCCCTGAGGTTATGTGCAGGGGGGACAAATCTAGATTCCCCGTTGGAGATAATTAAAGTGTTTTGAGATAGCCAATACAAAGATAATGCTGCTAATACAATGATGGAAAGATCTGCAATGCCAGATAAGCAACTTAAAACAATGCTTTTCCAAGGAAGCATGTTTCTCTATTAAAAATATGTCAATAATTCATCGTTCAACATGGGTTAGAAAGAATGACCCCCAAATAGCTGGCATCAGTCCAGGGCTTGGACGAGTAGGCCTACCCACCTCCAGGGTGTTCATGACCAGGTAGAAGATGAACAGGAAAACTGGAGCAAAGATCAGGCGGTCTAGTAGAAGACGCTTGACAATGTAGTAGGGGTCTGTGGTTGGCATCCACACCTCCATCAGCTGGTAGAAATAGTGGCTGAGTGGCCCCGTTAGAAACAACCTGGAACCAATTGGGACATGTCTGTCCTCACTGTGATTTGTCTTTCTATTTGATTTCAGTCATGAGGTCAAAATCAATGTATTCAAGTCTGGTTCAATGTCATACATCTTAAGGTTAATTTATTTTAATTAAAATGCATTTTCGACCATTTACCCAAATATTGCATAGCGTGTGGCTGCTGCTCTGTTAATCTCTTTCACTGGCTTCCCATTTTTGGCGCTTTTATTAGCTTCCAGGAATTGAGATAGAAGGTTTCCTAAAGAAGAAAGTATCCCGCTGAAAATAAAGGTGCATAATTATTTTTAAAGCAAAGCATAAATACCAATAAAAGTAAGATTATAATATGGATGTTTTTTTGTAGGAAAACTGATTGGTTAAACGTTGACATCCTCAGAACAAGGGTCCATAAGGTTGTAACCACTAAGTACACAGTGGTAGGCTACGTCATAACCTGAACAACTGCAAAAGTATTTTTTTCTAGTATCTATTTATTTAGAATTGTGTCATGCAGAACACTTTCTTTCTCACTGTTTGAAACTACCGCCTGTTAGTTTAAGCTAACTTTTCATAATACAAACACGTGTGGCTGCTGAAACCCACTTTCTAATAAATGCAATGTTAACTAATAAATTACTTATCATGCAGAGTACTGACCTCGTTACAGATTTGGTAAGAATTGGATATGTCTTCAGTAGAAACAAATATTGCTGAAGCAACCGAAAAGGGATGCGAGCCTCTCTAATTGGTACGCTGGCTACAGGCATTGTCAGGTATTTATCTAGACGCGATTCCTAACTTCAGAAAATAAAAGCAGTTGGAAAAAGAAAGAACTAAACCGAGCAGCATACAGCCAACTCTTCCGTGCTCCCGAATCAATGTACGTAATGGCGTCACTCCAGATACGCCCACATCACGTAAAAGCAAACAATTCCACTAAGCTCTATCCATAATAAGTTCATAATGAATAGCAGAGGCTTTGATTCCATTTCAATCCAATTTCCTCATTACATTTCAACTTGAAACCGTGTTGCTCGGTCCTACCAATGCAGTTTATTTCTATGATAATTGAAAGAGTACTAACCACCCTTAACTGCACTGCTTGATTTGATCGGCTTGAATAGATTCTAATAACTTAAAAAAGGTCTTCAAATATATAATTTATTTCTGCATAAAAACTTAAGCAGTTGACATCATGGAAAATAGGTTAATAACAGTTTAATATCCTAGTACCTATGAAACAGCCCGGGAAAAAAACAATCTTTAATGTACAGAATATAATCAATTATAAAATAACATTTTTGTTCAAGTTGTGAAAGTTATATTGACTGAACATGAGTCAACATGGCAGAGTGGTAAAGTGTTTTAAGTATCTAAAACCGACCAAAAACAGCATCATTCCAAAAGACAAATGAAAGCTTATAGATTGGTTTGAACTTGAAAAGCTGTAGAAAATATAGTGTGATTTTCATCTTAAAACAGATAACAGTATAAGGCAGCATAAAGAGTTAGAGTGCTCTCCAGTTTATAGGCTCCGTCCCAGATAGTTTCAGCAGCCCGTTAGCCTTGGAGAAGTGCTTACAACCAAGGAACCCACGATGAGCAGACAAAGGAGATGGATGAACAGCTTGCAAGACATGGTGACGTTTCTGTAAGTCAGAAGTAGATTTAATTTTTCATTGTTTTTCGTAAATAGCAGACTAGAAAAACAATCTCAGAAAAAAATATTTACAGGATGTTTTTCTGAATAACAACCAAGAAGACTAAAAGCAAATAAAATAACTTCGGAGTGAGAACATATACAACTCCTATTCTTTCTAAAATATATATCATCAGATTTAGAACAAATGCGACGGCAACATTGCAAAATTTACACAGGTCACATGAAATAAAATCACTCAATATCACTCATCACTCAATACATAAAAAGTAGGGGTGGGAATCTCTTGGCACCTCACGATTCGATTCGATTTCGATTATGAGGTCAATGATTCGATTCTGAAGCGATTATCGATGCATCTCGATGCAACAAATTTTGTTATGTACATTTCCATGCGTGATTTTCAAAAATATATGTATACATCTGGGTTTGCTACTCGGAGTTTGCTAATCACATCCTCCTTTTGTGATGATCATTAAAGACATCAACAGATGAATTAACGAATCTAATATTTCATAAGAGAGAAAGCTTTTGTCACAAATATGACTTTCTATGAACAATGCAACAATCAATGCAGCTTGCATTATAACACAATATGGAAGCATGCAAAAAATAGGTTTCAGTTTTATTTTATTTCTAATCTTTCATTTCTATATCATTAAAGGAAAAGCTGCTCTTGAATTAGAACGAGTTCTTGTGTCTGGCTGTGAGTTTGCGCGCATGCCATGCATAGGCTGAATCGCAATCGTGTCAAGACAAATCAGATTGGCCAATACACACTGAAGATAAATTGAAGATGAAAAAAATAAAATAATAATATATAAATATTTTTTAATTCCGATTATTAATATATCTGCATCGAGACAGAATCGTTCTAGCGAGAATCGCGATGCATTGAAGAATCGATTATTTTTCCCACCCCTAATAAAAAGGCAGTAGGGCAAATAATACACCCACCCTGTCGATGGTCGCTCCCTTCTTATGGGCGTATGAGCCCCACAACAGGAAGACCACTCCTTCCCGGTTGACGCTCAGCCACTTGATCACAGCGTCGGTGAAGGTCTCCCAGCCTCTGTCCTTGTGGGAGTTGGCCTGATGGGCCCGCACTGTCAGCACCGCGTTAAGCAGCAGCACCCCTTGGGAAGCAAACACAACCATGGTGGTGAACACACTCTGGGGCTCCGTGCATGGACAAGGATGGGCCGCAAGAACATTGTGGCAGTTGGAGTAAATGTTGGTTGAGTGGACTGTATCAAGAGCCTTGGAGAGAAATAATCTTGGTGGGGGACACACTCTGAAGGAAAGAATGTTTGAGACAAAGTAAGCATCACGTAGAGAGGGAGATAAGCGCCCTTCTAGATTAACGAGATGGTTTCTGTGATAAGGGGTTGCAAGATCCAAGAAAACGGTTTACTATAACCTTGGACACACACACACACACACACACACACACACACACACACACACACACACACACCACACCACACACACACACACACACACACACACACACACACACACACACACACACACACACATTCTTAAAACCGTACAAAAATGCTACCTTGTTTTGCCCATCCGCTTAGATCTCCATGTCCAGGATGCTTGAAGCCATCAATGTCGGTACACAATTCTTTGTATATGTTCACGAGACTGAGACCGGAAGCACAACGTTTAATATAGGTCACATCTCTTGACATGATCAACAAGATGTTAGAATACGCCGTCTGGGCAGCGCTATCCTCTCATGTTGGACTGAGGGCAGACTTGACACTGCAGTGCCAGCAATCACCTCTTGTAGTCCAAAGTGATATTACGGGACGGTACGACCCAGTGCTAGCTAGGCTAGTTGCCAACTTAAGTACATATCTCTGCAATACATTTAAGTCAACACTGTTCTTCTTCAAATTCTGTTCATAATTGTATGTATGCATTGGTTATTTACCTGGGGGGAGGGGGAACTGGCTTTTGCACACTGAAACAGAGTCCATGTGCTTGGTTGGGACCGTGGTAAGGGTCCTGGCCTAGAATCACTACTTTCACCTGTACAAACACAGAATGTGTACATTTGTGAGGATATAGTGATGCTTTTTTGGTCTTAAGACCTTAGCAGCATTCGTAACTTTTATTTTCAATGACTATTAAAAAACACAAATTTCAACAGTTATTGCTTAGTTTCTCAATAACGGTTCTATATATTATTAAAACAATTAAAATAATTACAGTCAGTTCTGTCTTCGGCAGAGCAATTGCATAAGACAATTTCACCAAAGATTAATGAAGTATTCTGCAACCAAATATGGATGGCAAAGAATTCTAAAACAGAAAACGAAGCTGTCCTGTATACTTCTTGGATACAACGAAACCAACAGAAAAATTGACCATAATAACTCGACCAGTCATTATATTAACTTGCATCTTGAATGTCACACATCTCTGTCCAACTGAACACTTGATCAGCCGGTGGGTAGACGGTGTGACGGCTCCTCTCATCAGCTACAAAGGACATCAACTATCAGAGATAGAGAGAAAATAGCTGTATTTAATACTTGACACTACCAATTACGGGTTGAAAGAAATGTGATAAGAGTACGACTATTGTCGTCCATGTTACTTGTTTGAAGTATGGCTTTTCAAACTCTGCAGCCAGCTCTCTTCTCCAAGTCTCTCCGAAACCTGCAGGCGTTGCTTTTGCTCTAATCTTGTCAAGCGCTGCTTTCTTATTTTTGGCCATTCTTTCCAGCTGCTCCAATGAAAGCTGTGGTGGCGATGACGACTTTTGTTCCACATTTGAGGACCTCAGTTTCTTCGGCGTTATCTTCATTAATTTAGAAAAACATAAAGTTTGGGGAATTAGTAAACCTGGTAAGACCCGATTTGATGATATGCATCTTTGGCATAACCCTAACTTGAACAACATATTTGCAAGCGGATGTACCAACTGATCCAGCCTTCTTTATAGGTCCATGATCCAGCCACGTGAAACAAACGAGTCACAACAATGACGCTTGTGAGCATGTTAGCAGAGCAACACAGTACTTTTATTACTTTCGAATATACAATGTATAACATGTATAACATCAAACAACATCAATGTAACAAGTATGCTTAACATTAAAAATAAATAAATAAACACGCTCACCTGAACTTCTTCGGCATGCTTTTCGGTTTTACCTAATTCCTTTGAAACTCTCTTTTTTGAAACTGGTGAGAAGAAAGAGTTGATATGCTGTTGACCAATCATTTTTTAAACGTAGGGCTAAAACGATATGCACAATAACGCCGTTTTCCCCTTCGCTAACCAGTGTCAAAGTACTATCCTAAACCATCCCAAAGGCGCCAATCTCAATAAAGCGCAACAGTTTGGTTCCGGGGTTACGCCGCTACCCGCCGTAAAGTCTGACCCCAGGGGTCGCTGTTGCATATTTTCTGTAACATGCACGAGTTTGAAGCGTAGACAGCATGAAGACTCTCACGTGTGGAAATATGCACGGCATGATGATGATGGGTCTTTCTTTCTTGATACAAAAGTTTATATTTGGGTGTGTGTGAGTGTGTGTGGGGGTGGGGGGGGTCTGGTCCCCTGCTAGGGCAGTCTGGCCCCTGCTATAGGCGGGGTCCGGCCCCCTTATAGTCGGGGTCTGGCCCCTGCTATAGGGGGGGTCTGGACCCTGCTATAGGCGGGGTCTGGACCCTGCTATAGGCGGG
>NC_079417.1:16322021-16409521 GCF_026213295.1 Gadus chalcogrammus
GAGCTTGTACATCTGAGATGTTTAAACCGGGCCAGAACAGCTGATTAACATCTCGACCCGTAGAGCTTCTACCCTTCAGATGTTTAGACCACGTCTGACCCTCTGATGAAAAGCTGATGAACATCTGAACCACTAGAGCTTCTACACTTAAGATGTTTAAACCAGGTTTGACTATGTGAACCTACTAAACCTCCTCACTTTAGCATCTGATTTCCCTCTTCGAGGATAGTCGATAATAAACTGCACTATGCAGTTGAGCGTAACCGTTATCCCAAGAACTACACTTTCGTCTGATACTTGTTTATGTTTTCCCAGTGTCTGATCCTGACAGTAAATGGTATTGTTGTGGTCAGATTTAGTTTAGTTGTGTTAAACCTGCTCCATTCTTTCTGTAATTGTTTTTTTATATTCACTATTTCTACCTATTCTGACAGTTTTCGGAATCCTTCAGTTATGTTTTGATGGCATAGTTAAAACCTAAATTGGGCATTTAAAAGTATCTTCTAATTCAATTTAAAGTTTATGTGCAGAACCTTAAACTTGACTGAACGCCTGTCCCTCACGTTGCAGAGAGCTGTTCTCCCCTTCTCAGAAGTACCAGCTCCTTGTGTATCACGCCGATGCCATCTTCCACGATAAGGAGTACCGGAATGCTGCGTGCAAGTACAGCATGGCTCTGCAGCAGAAGAAGGTCATCAGCAAAACATCCAAAGTCCGCACGTCAACGGGCGGCGGGGCGTCTAACGTCCAGGCCCAGGTAGCTCATCATGATTAAAAGAACAGTTGCTGTTTAAATTTCCTACCACGTTTAAGGTATCAAAAAGCATCATTCTGTATGTGTCTTATTAACATGTATAAATTAATGATAACTTTTCAGAGCCTGCCCTCAGAGATTGAGGTGAAATATAAGATAGCAGAATGCTACACCATATTGAAACTAGATAAAGATGCCATCGCAGTGCTGGATGGAATCCCATCCAGACAGAGAACTCCAAAGGTAAGCCCCTTTCTCTGCGTTCAGGGTCTATCTGAGTTTGATCAGATTTAAAGCAGTCAACACATGATGAGTACTAGGCGTTAGGTTGGGAACAGAATATAGCCCTCTGACAGTTCAAACTTTGAATGCAGAAAAAACATGAAAACCTGCCTTTTGGTTAAAAATGCGTTGGTGTCAAGGTTCTGTTGGTTTGAGATACAAAACATCTGATTGGATGTTTCTGAAGGCCCGCCTCAATGGGATCAGTGTATTTGTGTCCAGTGGTGGAGTAGCAGTCCACTACGGCCAGCGTTAACACAAGGCTGGCTCACAGCGGTGCTCCTTAGCAACACACTCACAGCGCTGTACGCAGACGCTGAACGCTCACTATGTTTTGACTGCTTTTGGTTCATTTCTTTTTCATGAGATTTGGCGAATCTCTTCAAATAGTTACATTGTTTTTTTTCTTCTAATGCCTCAGATCAATATGATGCTAGCTAACCTGTACAGGAAGGCTGGCCAAGAGCGATCCGCTGTGTCGAGCTACAAGGAGGTGCTGAGGCAGTGCCCGCTGGCCCTGGACGCCATCATAGGTACGATCGTCTCACCAGCTAGTGATGCATCTGCATCACTAGCAGCCACCAGCCGGTCTGGGTTCACCCACAGTCGTTAAAGTCAGTCCTCTTTCTGGTACCCAAGGCCTCCTGTCCCTCTCGGTGAAGGGAGCAGAGGTGGCCTCCATGACCATGGACGTGATCCAGAGCATCCCCAACCTGGACTGGCTCTCCGTCTGGATCAAGGCATACGCCTTCGTACATGCCGGGGACAATCAGAGGGCCATCAACACCATTTGGTGAGCCACCTTATGCACCCAGCACCTGTCTGTCGTTGGCATCCGTTTGGTTGCTTAATCTCACATTTTTGGAAACCATGACAACTCAATGCAAGTACTGCATTCCATTTCCAACCCAGGTTGCATTTAGAAGGCTTTTTAATAGCATCTCATAGTTTCCTCATCAAACTAACTAATATGGCTGCTAGCTGAATATTGTAGTCTGGCGTTGCATGCAGTCTGTTGGAACTCCCTAAAACCCCCGTCTCCTGCCTAACCAATTCAAACAGGACTCTATTCATGTAACCGCTTCTTATGGCCGCCGTCTCTCTAGCTCTCTGGAGAAAAAGTCTCTTCTGCGGGACAACGTGGACCTGCTGGTGAGCCTGGCTGACGTCTACTTCAGGGCCGGGGATACGAAGAACTCCATCCTGAAGTTTGAACAGGCCCAGATGCTGGACCCCTACCTCATCAAAGGTGCAGTTAGCACTCTAACCCTCTCCCAAGAGGTTTAGTGTCACTGAGTTGGATTGTGATTGTGCTGTGTAATATATTATGTTGTTCCTGAAGCTCCTTATTTGCCCTTTTTGATTATATGGATTTAAATTCGCTACAAACTGCAAATAGCTTGGCAGCAGACCGTTGCATATAGCAGACGTTTCACATATGGAAGAAACGCCAAATAAAATCATCACCTTGACGCTCTTCTCAGTATAGTTCAGAGCTTCAACCCACTTAAAGGATGCTTCACGGAGAGGATTAAACCCAGAACCTGTTGAGCTTGCAGTGGAACACCCTACTATGCTGCTACGACACTATCCTGTCATATCCTACATATTGAATACGTTTCCTGTGGTTCCTTGTGCTGCAGGCATGGACGTGTACGGCTATCTGATGGCCCGAGAGGGACACCTGGAGGACGTGGAGGTCCTGGGGGGAAGACTCTTCAACATCTCTGATCAGCATGCCGAACCATGGGTCATCTCCGGGTGAGTCAGCCAACCCACCGATTGGAAGTGGTTCATTCATACGTACATATTCAGATATTTTAATACATATTCATATATGAGGCTGCAGGTGGGCCGGTAAGCCACATGGTGGGTTAGCCTCACAGTATTTTATCTTTGGCACTGCGTAGTCACATGTTGGGCGATGAAAATGTTAGGCTTTCTGAGCGTTTCTCGTGCATAGGAGCCTGATGGATCTTCTGCGTTCTTTTCTTCCGTCAGCTGTCACAGCTTCTACAGTAAGCGCTACTCCCGGGCGCTGTACCTTGGGGCCAAGGCCATCCAGCTGAACAGCAACAGTGTGCAGGCCCTCCTGCTGAAGGGGGCGGCGCTGAGGAACATGGGCCGGGTCCAGGAGGCCATCATCCACTTCAGAGAGGCCATGAGGCTGGCGCCATGCCGCCTGGACTGCTACGAAGGCACGCCCTCCTTACCTCTGTTAAACACAACATGAAATGCCCTTCTGAGCACGTCTTACTCAATGTGTTTACAAGTAAAAGAGGAACGGAGGGGTTGATATTTTAATCTTTGATTTTATTGGCTCACGACAAAACACTTGGGGTCGAGAGGTCAAATAAGGAACTTGGCAACAGAGGAAGTTCATTGCATGTCAAATAACAAACTAGGTCTCTCCCTCTCTCGCCAGGTCTGATCGACTGTTACCTTGCATCCAATGGGATCCGAGAGGCCATGGGGATGGCCAACAACATCTACAAAACCCTGGGTGCCAACGCCCAGACCCTGACCATCCTGGCCACGGTCTGCCTGGAGGACCCGGTGACCCAGGAGAAGGCCAAGGCCCTGCTGGACAAGGCCCTGGCCCAGAGGCCTGACTACACCAAGGCCGTGGTCAAGAAGGCTGAGCTGCTGAGTACGCAGTAGTAGCACTGTCATCACCAACATGAAACACGAAGCCCTGCTCTATATTTGACTTTTGTGTTTCCCCCCCTTGTTAAAGGCCGAGAACAGAAATATGAAGAAGGGATCGCTCTCCTCCGCAACGCCCTGGCCAATCAGAGTGACTGTGTCCTGCACAGAATGCTGGGCGATTTCCTGGTGGCGGTCAATGATTACCAAGAAGCCATGGACCAGTACAGCATAGCCCTGAGGTAAGAGCACACCCTCTATCTGGTTCAGTTTGGAGTGGGTCACTTTCAGAGGACTTTATAAAGTTCACCAGGCTCTTGACACCATGCTTTATGGGGACTTGGATACTGAGTTCGAACAAAGCATCTGTAATTGTTATACAATGTTGGCGGATGCAATTCGGCCGACACTGATTCATATCAGTTCTCCCGACAACATCAAACGAGCTCTGCTGTGGTTTACAGGGTCCATGTCAAAGCACTGAACCCTTCCCTTGGTCTCCGTGTCTTTGACTTTATCTTTGTGCTCTCTGTGAACAGCCTGGATCCCAACGACCAGAAGTCTCTGGAGGGCATGCAGAAGATGGAGAAGGAGGAGAGCCCTACGGACGCCACGGTGGAGCTGGACGGAGACGACATGGAGGGCAGCGGGGAAGAGGGGGACCTGGAGGGCAGCGACAGTGAGGCGGCTCAGTGGGCGGACCAGGAGCAGTGGTTTGGCATGCAGTGACCCCACCCCTAACCCCAGCTGCCCCGACATGGCCGCAGCAGGGGTCCTTTTGATTCACCGTTCATTGAGCGTGCCGCTGCAGGGATGTGGTGCAAAAGGCTGCTGGCCAATGGCTGCGTCGGCCCCTCGAGTGGTCAAGGGTTTCATGGAGAATGTAACTCAACATGTGGTGTTGACAGTGCCAGGATATGAATTTATTTTGTCATTTTCTTTTGTTTCTCAGCTACAGATATAAAAGAATTACAGGAAATTTAAAGTAAGTCTTGATTCCTAACGCCCAGGTGTTCAAGTCATATTTACCATGTCATCAAGTTTAAAGTCTTGACTCCTGAACACTCGTGTGTTCAGGTCATATTTAGTTTTGTCTGCTTTTTTGACCCGGTTGCCTCTGAACTGTCTGTTTCATGTGTGGTCTTGAATATTAATACATTCTTGAGATTCCCCTCAGTTTGCCTTTGTAAATAAAATGTTTATGTTGGACATTAACTTTTTCAAATATTCTCTCACCCTTTTAAGTGTAATGTTAGTGATTTTGTATTTTTTTTTATTATACTTGTATAATAAATGCTTTACTCCTTGGCTTTGTGACCCATAGTTAATTTAGATGTAACTTTCCATGATTATTTTCCAATATAACCATTAATCAATAGAACATTATAAAATGATGCCCATGCCCATTACAAGTACTTAATGTCTAAAATGTGCTTGCATTTTCTGACAAGCAGCCAAGAGCTGGAAGAGAATCAAAATACAGAGTATTGCATTCTCACATTTAGTCAATCCCCAAATCAATTGCTGACTAATTTCAGTACTACATTGTCCAATACGTTAATCGATGATGCAGTCTTGCTGGCGTTCTCGTGAGCATAAACCTGTACTTGCAAAGAAACTTTGAATCATCTAGTCTAGTTGTTTAAAACGGATGGTAGAAAAAAACCCTGATCGAAGTACTCCCATTTGTCTATAAATCCTAACCACTTCGATTAATCCTGACCTTTAAAAGGGGAAGAAAAACACCACTTCTGTATACGATTTATTTACCTGAAACCACAGTTTGTGATCCTGTACAATTTCCATTTCTGATATCACAGCACAGCAGTTCGGCCAAGATGGAAATAGAAGGCCTTTCTCATGTTAAAATGTATACAACACTGCACCCTTAAGCTTTTCAAATAGCAGGAATCTACCTCGGACACGTCACATCTCAGTGGAAAGCACAGTCTCTCTACAATTATATTAAATTAGGACCGATGTAAAGTATTTCCTTAGGAAAGATGACCGTTGTCATGTTTAGCCTCGTTTGTACTACATGAACAAGTAGTGTTTTACAATTTGCCTACATTATACATCAATGGAGAGCTGGTCAAATGAATGGCTGATGTTTCAGGACATCCCAGAATGTTGTTCAGTGTACATCAACCATTGAAGGATGAGAACAGTCCCCTAGATTGAAAGAGTCTTAACGGCTTCACATGCTTATTGAAAAGACTGGGGACATGAGATCAACTGGTTAAAATCAAAACATGTAGGATTTATAAAAAATAAAATAATTGCCATTTATAGAATTTTCTTAATTGACAGCCAGGTCTGGGGATATGTTTTGTTCCTCTCAACACAAATGCATGACCGAAGAAAATAAGAAAACAGACCCTCTCAGGTCCTGGAAGGAACATAAGATGAGAGGAGGGCTTACTTGGCCTTAGCTGCAGGGGAAAAAAAGGGAGAGAACCAAATCAATAGAATATATGGAACCACAGGTCATGGTGTCTGACCAGCATTCCTTTAAAGGATGTTCACTTGTTTTTTATTTGCTGGTTTAAAAAATAAAGTGGTAAAGGCTGCACCGTTAGCAAGGGGAAAGAAACTGGAGCTTAGAACACCAAAAGAAAGTGTGGCGCTTAAATGTCAGTGTTGGCCAGTTATCCAGTCAGTCATTAGTTTCTTTACAATCATAAACATGGCCAGGTTTACCCTGAGCCAGGACAGACAATGCAGAGGCCTCTGGTTATAGCCTGGCACTTGGTGACATTGAAGGCAATTAATCAAGAAAATATAGAACAATGACTCCCAGCATGCTTTCCTCCAGTAGCGATCTACATTAAAACAAAGCAGCTGTGGGGCAGAGCTTGGTTAGGACCGGGAGCATGCAGGTGGAGGTTACTCACGCAGTCCAACGGCTTGGAAGGCGTTGGAACAAACAACAGCTTTAGGCAAATTGAAGAAAACTGGCCTGGTAATATTGGGGCGATCATGCAAGAAACCTACAGGAACGCTACCTACAAGCCCTCGCATGTTGGAAACTAAACCTATATATTTATACATACATAGAGAATACTTTGTGTGCTATATACAGATAAACAACCAGAGGATGTGTAAACTAGTTGTAGCTATACAGAGTAGTGTGGGTCAACTAGTATCTCCTCAACGTACCAGTCCCCCCCCGCCCGCCCCCGCCCCCCAACTTTGAGTTTGTGCTCAGATGATAACACCCATGGCGTCCATGTCCTTGGACATATTCAAGTACAGTATGTGCACATTAGATATCAATTATAAAAGATTAAAGAAAGTAATTTGAATTCAGACCGAAAGACTGAATTTCTATAAGTGAACCTATATATATTTTGTAAATAAAAAGCCAGAGTGTGTTTCAAGTAAACAAGTTTTAAACAGCCGTTTCTAGATCAAAAACTAAATCAAACCGTCTTAAATGAACAACGACATTTTAACATAGAAACAGCAATTATTGGTGCAAGTGTCTTTAGGCTGTGTCTAATTTACAAAAGCAAATTGGCGCGTACCTCAACAATCGATATGAGAAGAAAAGGCTGTTCAAAATAAAGGATGGTTACAGTCACATCAACAGCATTGAGGTAGCTGTGCTCTGCCCGACGCAGACAACAAGAGGACCATGATTCAGAGCTAAAACAATAAGGGGTAGCGGCTAGTGGTTCATGCCCAGGGAGATAGTTATTCATCTTTACGTAGTTAAGCCTCCCTCTGCATCCTAGACTGAATTAAAGAGTCCATCAACTATTTTAACTTTAATGTCCAAAATTATCATGATCACGGAAGCCACAACTCACGTTCCCTCAAAGCCTTCCCAAAAATTACAAAAACTTGAATCCTAAAATAGTGTAAATTCTCTGTACAGGTGATGACCGCCGGCCCTCTGTGCTTCTTGAACAAAAGGTGAAAACAAAGAAAGGCTTCATGTGATTGTAATGATGGACCTTGAGCAAACGTCTTAAATAGAAAAACCAAAAAAGAATAAAAAAACATGGAATGTGAAAATGTCCTTGATACAAAAAACTAAAACGACACAAGACCTGAAACTCAAGTTGATGCAGTTGGTGTTCCAAGTTAATGAAATGGTGGGGTTAACAAACAGAGTGTGTGCGTATGTGTGTAGGTGTAGTTGTGTGTTTGTGTGTGTGTCGGTGTGTGTTAATGTCCACGTCACACAGGTGCACAGGGCGGAGGGAGGTGAGGGGTGGACCAGCAGGGAGTCACTCAGGGCCAAAACATGGCGGTGGCGTTAGTGTCGATGCTGTAAATCCACACCACCAGGGGGAGGCAGATGGCCACAAAGGGCCAGGACACGCCCTCCACGCATGCACACAGTGGGCGGCCCTTAGCCGCCGGCTCGTCCAGCTGTTTACCAGATTCCTGATAGTTCCTGGCCATGAACTTGAGGACCTCGTCCAGCAGGATGACGGGCAGGGAGATCTTCAGCACCATCACCCACTGGGTGGCGTCCAGGGGCGTGATCTGGAAGATGACCTGCGGGAGGGACAGAGTAAAGAGGTGTAAGAACATGTGGACACAAGCCTGTCTGTTCTAGAACCCGTGGACACAAGCCGGTCCGTTCTAGAACCTGCGGAGACAAACTGTCTGTTTTAGAAAGGCACTGTGACTGGGACCAGTTGGGTGGAGTATTAACAGCTGCTGCGTCTCTGTACTTGGACCGTTTCCATGACAACCAGCCACATTAGTCCCGTAGCGCAACATCTTCGTGAGATCTGCTGATGAGAGTGATGCAGACACAAACCGTAGCGGTCGTAGAGTCCATCGTGGATATATCTATATTTATTATATTGCGTTTCAAATGAAAGGTTTGTTTGACACCCTGAGAAAGGATCAGATGATCCCCCTGAAGTCATCCACCTCCTCATTGGACAGTGAGGAGACAGAGCCTTAAGAAGGACAATAGCAGCAGACTTACGGGCAGCGGCTCCACGTAGAGGATGAGGAAGTGCAGAGACATGGAGAGGCAGATGGCCCCCAGCAGCCACACGTTCTCCCAGGGCGGCATGCGCAGCAGGGACTGGTTCTCAGACAGACTGACGGAGAAACAAAAGAAACGCACTTGGCAGTGAGCCGTTTGTCTCCAAGGACCAAAACAACTTTGAGGATTTACCATCTCTCATTCTGTCTGCATAATCCTGCGAGGCCAGACCTCCGTGTGCAAGTTTGCACCATTCAGGGAGAACCCCGTCAGACTGTGGTCCTAACGAAGCCGGTTCTTTAACAAAGACCTCCTGCCTAGTGTCGGTCCCTGGACATGAGACGAGCTCCGGTCACTGCTCTCCGAACCCATCCTGCAGCTGGGTTCTTCACGAGCTGCTCATCTGAACGATATCCCAGTCCCCCAGCGCAGCGCTCACCTGTTCAGGGCGTTGCACATCTCGATGGTGACCAGCACGGACAGGGCCATGGTCATCGGGTACGGCGACTCAAACACGTGGCAGTCCAGGCCCTCGAAGTCAGGGTTGTCTGCCGAGCATTGGAGGAAGTGGCTCTGGGGAGGAGAGAGAAGGGCGGTCAGGGAGGATTTGTCTTAAACGAAGAGCAGCCAGGAACCAGCGGGCCGACTCACCAGCTGGTACAGGGAGACCTGCGGGCCGTCTGACGCCACCGTGAACCACCAGGCAGCGGCTCCGACCGTAGCAGCCCCCACGTAACCTGCAGAAAAACAGTCATTAAGCACCAGACGACCACAGCAAGTCACAGCCAGTAAAAACCAAAAAGGAAGACGCAAAGCGATATATAAAAGGTTTTAGAGCGAACCTCCAATGGCCAGGTATCTGAAGAAGAGCCAGCCGGAGATGAGGGGCTCCTTGGCGTTGCGGGGGGGCCGGTCCATGATGTCCAGGTCGGGGGGGTTGAAGCCCAGCGCGGTGGCGGGCAGGCCGTCCGTCACCAGGTTAACCCACAGCAGCTGGACGGGGATCAGGGCCTCGGGGAAGCCCAGCGCCGCCGTAAGGAAGATGCTGGGGGGGAGGACAGGGGGGGGAGGACAGGGGACGGGTCAGCAGCCTGACGGGTCTGACCTGCCTGGCGGGCCTCTGACCGCCTGGTGAAGGTCATGCGATTCAACAGGATTCCTCCCCGTGCTAAAAGATTGTCTGTTCATTTGAGGTAAATACGGATTTCCGATTCATACCATAACCCTTTATATTTCACTATAACCTTTTTACATGTGAAATACGCATTGCTTATGATGAATCCTTTTCCACTGGTCTCTAAGCTCCGCTGCCCCCCCCCTTCCCCACCCCCACAAGACCACGCTTGTCTCTAAGCTCCCCCAGCCCCCCACTCACCAGACCACCTCGCCCACGTTGGAGGAGATGAGGTATCTGATGAACTGCTTCATGTTGTTGTAGATGGCACGGCCCTCCTCCACCGCCGCCACGATGGAGCTGAAGTTGTCGTCGGCGAGGACCATCTCCGAGGCCGACTTGGCCACGGCGGTCCCGGAGCCCATGGCGATGCCGATCTCCGCCTTCTTCAGGGCCGGGGCGTCGTTCACGCCGTCACCGGTCTGGGGAGGAGCCACAGGAGGTTAAGAATAACAGGCATCATCATCAACATCATCATCATCATGTAGTCGTCACTCATGTATTCTGATGCTCCTCCCAAACAGCCGGTCAAACGCTCTTCATCTGGTGCGCTATCAACATGATGCTCCAATTCGTTCAGTATGCGAGTCAGTAAGCAGGGAGTCAGTAAGAAACGACCACGGCGTTCATAGTCACCATGGCGGTGATCTCGTCGAAGCCCTGCAGGAACTCCACGATCTTGGACTTGTGCGAGGGCTCGACGCGGGCGAAGCAGCAGGCGTTGGTGACGGCGTCGCGCTGGGCGGCCAGCGACAGGTCGTCGAACTCGCGGCCGGTGAAGGCCAGGTGGTCCACGTCGCCCGTCGCCGGCAGGATGCCGATGCGCCGGCAGATGGCCACGGCCGTGCCCTTGTTGTCCCCGGTGATCATGATGACGCGGATGCCCGCCTGGCGACACAGCTTGATAGAGGCCGCCACCTCCTGGCGGGGAGGGTCCAGCATGCCCACGCAGCCCACGAAGGTCAGGTCCGACTGGGGGAGGGAGAGGAGTAATGAATGGACATGTGGCGATGGTGGCCATATACGGTGTCTAACCCCGTCTCTGGGAGCAGGGATCCCTTCTCTAGGCGTCTTCCATGCTCTTTGGGGGCGAGGGTTAGAGGGGGGGGGGGTCAAAGTATGGACTGAAGACTACAACCAATTGAGGACATTGGACTTGATATGAATTTTTAAGCATGGCTGTGTGTCTGGAGGATGGCTGGATGTCCTCCAGGAGACAGGTCGGCTGTGCTCAGAGACAGGACGTCCTCTATGAGACAGGTTGTCCTCTCTGACTCAAGAGACCCCATGCTACCTGTTTCCGGACAAAGTGAGCCCGGCAGACAACGAGGGGGGCTTACCTCATAGGAGGCGAACTTGGCGGTCTCCGTCAGGTTCATGTCCTCCACTTTGGGGGGGGTGTCCCGGGTGGCCAGCGCAAGGCAGCGCAGCGTGTCCCGGCCTGTCCCGTAGTCCCGAATGGTGGCCAGCACCTTCTCCTTGATGGCCGGGGTGAGCGGGACCTTATTGGTGCCCACGCGCACGTGGGTGCAGCGGTCGATCACGCCTTCTGGGGCCCCCTGTCGGAACACAAACCCGTGATCGTCCACTCCCTTATCCATCAGGCTAAATCAGCCCCCACTACTTCATAGTCCTCAGCCCCCACTGCTCCTTAGTCATCAGGCTAATCCAGCCCCCACTGCTCTTAGTCATCAGGCTAATCCAGCCCCCACTGCTCTTAGTCATCAGGCTAAATCAGCCCCCAATGCATCGTGAGCATCCTTACCTTGACAAACATCTTGCCCAGGGAGGAGCGGGACTTGTTGGGAGTGCAGAAGACCGACATTGACTTGCGATCCCTGGAGAACTCCAAGGTGAACTCCTTCTTCATCAGCTGCTTGATGACCTGGGGGACGGACACGCACACAAACAAACACACACAGACACACACGTCAGCTAAAACTGTAGGAAAAGTACTTTCAAGTGTGGCTTGGATGTCAGCTCGTCAACTTACAGAGTTGCAGGCCATTGCTCGGTCGATCTTGGACAGGTTCTGGACCTCCGTGTCAAAGGGGTTCATCTTCTCCACCAGACAGGTCAGGGCGGTCTCGGTGGCCTCGCCGACCTTCTCGTACACTCCTTTGGCCTGGAACGACACGGTGCTGTGAGGAAGGTGCTAGGTACCTCTCATGGAAACAGAGAGGGGAGAGGCGGAGACCCTACCTCGTTGAAGTCCAGGGACGAGTCGTTGCACAGAGCGCAGATTGTGGCCAGCTCCACCAGAGCATCATACTGGGAGCTTTTAACCAGTTTATCATCGTGGTACCTGAAGTGAAAAGAGGAGCCGTTTGCATTGTGTGCTCACTGCACCGTGTGTGGGGCGTGTGTGGGGCGGTGTCGCCGGTGTGTGTGGAGGCGTGTCTGTTGAGGTGTGTGTGTCGGGAGGTGTTTGTCTGGGGAGGTGTGTGTATGGAGGCGTGTGTATCGAGGTGTGTCCGTGGAGGTGCGGGCGTGGAAGCGTGAGTGTGGAGGTGTGTGTATGGAGGTGTGTTTTTGGAGGTGCGTGTGTTGAGGTGTGTGTATGGAGGTGTGTCCGTGGAGGTGCAGGCTTGAAAGAGTGTGTGTGGTGGCAGGCCGCGTCAGCAACACTTACACGTCTCCTTCGGGGGCGTAGGTGGAGCCCGTGATGGTGAACTCCGTCAGGGAGCCCTCGGCCGTTGGCGCCTGGTTCATGATGAACATCTGACAACACAAGAGGAACCATGGAGGGTTAGAGGACACCCAGAGGCCTGAGGTTCCTGAGCGCTGCAGCAGAGGTTAGGGGTAGAGGACACCCAGAGGCCTGAGGTTCCCGAGCGCTGCAGCAGAGGGCAGCAGAGACTAGGCAACAGGAGCGCCGGGGGAAACGGTTCCAGCTGTAGCCGGCGTTTCTCTGGGGACGGCCTGGGTGGGTTGGCCGGCTACATGTGCTTAGAAGGGCATTACGCTCTCCCTCGTAAATAACGTGGGCAGCGTCTCAGCGAGCCAAAGTAAATATCCCGGCTGGCAGTGGGATGCGTGCCATCATATCACTTGACAAGTCCATTACTTAGCGAATGACACATTCCAGTATGCAGCCGTGGCCATCTTGATAAGGGGAAGCGCACCAGGGCACTGGTGAGGTCTTAATGAGGGTCTAGGACACCAGGGGCGGAACTGAGGAACTATTCCGAGAACTGCATAGTCATCGCGTTCAGGAAACTCATCGCATCGGCCGATAAAGGGATGTTAAGCTGAAAGACTCCCATGTCTTGCGTGTGTGTTATGCTAAGCAGCTATGGGCTGTCACAAGGAAGCTGGAAAGAGGATTAGAAAGAGCGCAAGAGAGAGAGAGAGGCGATAGATGGAAGGAGAGGCTGAATTGCTATGCAGCAGTGACGCAAGGTCAGTTATGCAACAGCACCACTGCAAGTTATCCAACGGCACCCAGAGCAGCTCTAACACAGCCTCCTGCATCACATTTTCATCTTATTGAATTCACCGTCATCCCATTATCTACCGTTTGCGCTCAATAAAAATACGCATCAACTTAAGACATGGATAAAGGTCCCTACAAATTAATATTTGTTTTTTGTTGCTTGGTTGTCAAATATGGTTTTGTGTTTAAATGAGCAGCCCGCAGGAGGAGGCTGACGGTAAGGAGGACAGGGGGCTGCTTGAGCCCCAGAGACTCACCCTGCAGACCGACATCTGGTTGGTGGTCAGGGTGCCCGTCTTGTCCGAGCAGATGACAGAGGTGCAGCCCAGCGTCTCCACTGAGGGCAGCGAGCGGACGATGGCGTTCTTCTTGGCCATGCGCCGCGTGCCCAGCGCCAGGCAGGTGGTGATGACGGCGGGCAGGCCCTCGGGGATGGCCGCCACCGCCAGCGCCACGGCGATCTTGAAGTAGTAGACGGCGCCGCGGATCCAGGAGCCGCCGTGCACCGGGTCGCTGAAGTGGCCGATGTTGATGATCCACACGGCGATGCAGATGAGCGTGATCACCTTGGATAGCTGCTCGCCGAACTCGTCCAGCTTCTGCTGCAGCGGCGTCTTCTCCTGCTCCGTGGCCGCCATCTCGTCACGGATCTTCCCGATCTCCGTGTTGACGCCCGTGGCCACCGCCACGCCGACCGCCCTGCCGGCCGCGATGTTGGTGCCCTGAGGGTTGCGTGGGACCAGAAAGGACGCACATGTCACACGTCTCGCCACGTCACGCATCATCAAGAGGATCTCTAACGTAAGGGACAACAACAAGTCAACCGATTCGCCCCTGGAAGAACCTCTGGGCCAGCAGGAGAAAGGGGATCGGTGCAGAACGCTTACGGAGAAGAGCATGTTCTTCTTGTCCTGGTTGACGGCGCGGGGGTCCGGCACCGGATCAGTGTGTTTGATCACAGAGATGGATTCACCTGAAAGAGAGCAGAGGCGTCACTCAGCACCGCCTGCTTCACGTCACGCTGATCACACCGCGTATTTCCTGATAATCACTAGAAGGTTTCTGAATGAGCAAAGATTCATTCACTAAACCCCAATTTACAATCTGTCCAACAGGTACAAATGGAAAAAAAGGTTGAGATATTTGAGGACCAAAACAAAGTACAAGACGACCCTGAGAATGAGAAGCGGGCTGGAGCCAGCGCCCTACCCGTCAGGATGGACTGGTCCACCCTCAGCGTTGTGGACTTGATGGAAGAGAGACGGATGTCTGCAGGGACCTTGTCTCCAACTGTGAACACAATTAATAAACACAGTTGAATTAATTAACACTTCAATGTAGCAGGCCGCTTTGTTGATCAATTAGCGTGGAATAATAAATATCTGGAGCTCCAAAGATGCTACAAGAGACCAGCATGTATTTTGTGCCAATCCTAAAACAAAAAGGGGGTAAATGAGTGGTCCTGGTTATCAGTAGTTGGGAGTTTTCAGCTACACTGCATACAGAATGAAGCAGCATTGCGTGCCCAAAGAGACTGATGTAAAAGGATTTGCTGCCCTGAGACTGCCACCATTGAATCACATCTTGTTGCCCATGAAACCATCCTTAATGGAGCCTTTATAGAAGGCGGCCCATGATTTGCACAAGCAGGCTTCAGCGTCCGAGCAAGTGACAATGGCAGGAGAAAGAAAGGGAGGAAGGGAATTGAGGAACTTGTGGGCCATTAACAGTCCTGTCTCAAAGGAAAAGGCCAATTCTGGCACATTTGAATTGCAGTGACCTAATTCAGCATCTTGATAGTATATAAAGGCCATGGAAAGTGGGGAAATAGTTCAGCCTGTGCAGCCTGTGCCATAGTTTCATGTGAATTTCTTAGCCTACATATAGGCCTACCTTTGGAGAATACTACCGGATTACCCTAGACTGGGGCAGAGTTGGTTGTACACGCTTCAACCACAGAGAGATGTAGGAAGACCCCTTGACAACTAGCTGAACTAGACCTTGAATGTAGTCAACTAAAAGCGACGAGACTTGAGGATAAAGACTTGTACTGATGTAAGGATTTCCTTTAGGGGAACAGAGACATAGAATGGAAGGAGAAAGCAGAATTCAAAAACATTTCAATAAAAGATCCCCCATGCGCTGATCAAGTTAGGGTGTGACACATGGCACACAAACAGCTGTTAGACTTTAGTCCACCAGCATGCAGAATAAGTTTAGTAGCCACACTGTCGGTGAGAAAGCCCAAACCCATACCACTGAATGCGAGTGGGTAAATCCCCTGGCACAGATTCAGGGATTCCGCCGGTGTGCATTGGTGTAAACTCTGCAACCTTCAAGGGCCGCAATGAGATATACAAGCTGTGACATATTTTCTACACTAGCCATGTTGTTCATGCATCCCTGGGAAGGACCACCAGGTGTGCATGTCAACTCAGAGGTGTACCTACAGTGGTGCCAAGAACTCTCATCTCCCAGTGGGTGTCTGCCAATCACTGGAGACACAGGCTGGTTTTAGGCGAAAGCTGAGGTCAGCCGAGTCTCTGAACATCTAAATACAGAACAACAGACCTTGAGAAGTGAAGCCTGTCTGTAGGGTTTCTTACAGGCATCAAGCAGGCATACTACTTAGTGTGTAATCCATCCTACAACAATAAAAGCTTGATTAGGTTATGCTGCATTTAGACAAAGAAACGTGCATGTTGATTTACAACTTGCTGAGAAACTGAAATCAAACAGAACGGTTTTCCAATAGACTACTAAACTTTACAAGCAGTTTAGTAGTCTAAGTTTTCCCCGCCACAGGGGGCGTGCCAAGAGAAAAGCTCCATGTGCCAGTAAATACTTAAAGCAGTGGATTTAACGATCATGAAAACAACAAGGCAAGATGTGTAGGACATGCTGCAACCCTGTTCCCTGCTGAGTTATGGGCAGCATTGTGTTACCACCAGTTTTGTTACTGTGCAGACCTGCTCTAACCTCAACTAAAGTGAAATATAGGTGTGTATATCATCTGTCCCCCAATGTCAACATCCTTCTTGGTAGCTGGCCAGCCGTCTCTTCAGACATCATGTCCTCTACGCCTCAGACTGCAGGTCCGTGGTCTGACGAAGCCCTCATGTCATCAATATGTGCTCCGTTCAGTTGAGTGCGTCTCAACCAGAGTGCTGGGCGAGGTTGACCCCGCCCCCAGGGACTTGATTGGCACAGCAAACGCTGCTGTGTGGTTCAGTGGGCCGAGGGGAGTCTGCTGATGGCAGCTTCAACAAAGAGCCGGAGGAGGCTATTTCAGACTCCTGGTCGACAGGTGACACGGCCTGCTGCTCTCCACAGAGACTTTCCTCCTCGCTGTCGCCACTAAACCGTCCACTAGACTTCTGTCCCCTGCCCATCACCTGCTGCTGAAGTTGGCAGAGAAACAAACGCCCAACAACTGGCTGGTGGCCAGCTTCAACTTTGGTTATTCAAACAGAGTTTCCTTGTTCCCTCCTTTGTATGAACATCATCTGCTGTGAATCTTAATAAAGATGATTAAGACCATCCGACTCTATAGCAAATCAAATATGGGAAATTTATTCTGTCCTTATATTTGTTTGACTTCTAACAAACAATTTGCACTGAAAACTATTTTGAATTGAATGGCCATCGTCGCTGGTTACTTGTTTTGGGAAGAACCCTCTTGCTAGTCCCTAGTTACTACCACCGAGTCAACATACTGAGAAGCACCACCACGAGTCTTTTGTGCTGTAGAGCTGGACTGTGGACTTTGAACTGGCTGTTAGGATCTAGCACATGAACATCTTGTTAAGCACGGATTCAGGAAGGGAAACTGAATGTAACATCCAATCCATTCGCATTACCGGACTTCACAAAAAGTAAGTACCTTTGAGGCTTTAGTAAATAATATATTTCTTTTTTTTGTTTGTTTTGTTTTTGTTACAAGGACAACTTTGATTGGCTGAAATCCTGCTGTATTTAGACTGCCTGTCCATGTTGGACTGGCCTGTTTATTTGACTTGCCATGTATGATGTATGACGTACAGTAACGGAGTGAGCAGAACTGAAGGAGCAGGAAACCGTTTCAGGGCTTGATATCGTCTGGGAGAAGGAGGGGAAGGAAGCCCACAAGTGTTTCTGAAGTTCTCCAGGCGATGCTCGTCATACTCTGCTGCTGTTGGTCATACATGCAAGGCTGACATCCTTCTCACAAGGGTACTGCACAGTCCGGATCCCAGAACCCAACGTGGGGCGGGACTTGACGTCAACAGGGGATGCAAACATGGCCGTAGTCGGCTATGAGGTCTGGACCTCGATAAATGATAAAATCGAATTAGAAAAATTACATAGAAATCTAAGAATCGGCTACAACCCGTTTGCCTTCGCCACACACACACACACACACACACACACACACACACACACACACACACACACACACACACACACACACACACACACACACACACACACACACACACACACACACACACACACACACACACACACACACACACGTTTGGAATACCAGCCTGTGGTGAGGGGGGCTACAGCCTCTGTCTATCAGGCCCTGGTGTTGGATCGCTGTCCCGAGAGCAGCACCCTATAAGGTCATCTAACGATGCACACAACAGCAGAGGATGAGACTCCCGGCCCCCCCCCACCCCGTCTAGTCCCTCCCTATCACTACCAGACGGAATTATGCGCAGAAGAGAATCAGCCCCAGTGTGCGATGCTCTGCAAGAAGCTGCACATCAAACCACCGGGAGCTTCATGCCCCACTGAAGTCCCAAGACTCACCACCTATACCAATGCCAACAGACCCAACAACAGGCTCTGGCTTTGCTCCCTTTCTTTAAAATGCGGAACAGCAGCGTAATCATGTTTCCTATTTTGGAGGTTAGAAATATTTATTGTTTTACGAAATGAGCAGTTGCAGATTTTAATAGAGCATTCAAGCAAGTGTTTTTGGGGTGAGCCTATGACCTGTAGTGAACCACCACAGCATTCTCACGCCTCCCCGTAGCAGAAACAGGGGACCACATGCACACACATGTGAGCACCGTTCTGTTTCTGCCCGTTTCTGGGGCAATAGGACCCGGGCCGGTTCAGCAGGAAAAACCTGTCGGCTGCGTCACCCAAACCAAGCTACTGGCTCAAACCGACCTTTCTGAACCCTCTTTCACTCAGAGTTGCCATTGAACTATTAAATGGGAATTCATAGAATTAAACTCTAGATGTTCACTACCCACACATGCGTTCAGGAACATTTCCGTCCTGGCCCCTTTCACACATGGCAATGACGGCAAGAATAGGGGACGGACACAAACAATGCAACAGACATTTAACAATCGGACTAAGAGGACCTCACTTATTTCTGAATCAGTCTTGTTTCCATTCTTGAAAGATGGCGCATGTTAGTTAGAAAAATAAGCTGCACTGATATTGTAATGGAATCACCTGAAAAGCATTTGTGGGTAAACTGTCGCAAAGTCACATTCGTCATCCTCCCGAGTCCTGTGATTGGTTGGTATGCCTTACGTAAAAGAGTCTTGCGACGTAAGCCTTAACATGACTCACCTTGCAAATGTGAATATGGCTCGAGCAAGCAAATTGCTTGTGCAGATTTCCCAGAATATCAACCCCTGTTCCCATTCACACATGAAACCATGCGGGGTTAGGTTCTTGAACATTGCAGGGAAAGACTGCATGTGTGAAACAAATCGACATGGCCTCCAGCACTCTGATGATGGAACACACTACTGATGAGCTCCCTCGGAAAACTGTCTCAAAAGAAAGTGCGCAGGTGACGGCAGTTCAGTATCCCTGCAGTCGTGCGGCCACAGACAGTCCACTGCACTTAGCCAGAAATGTTCCACCTCAACTGCATCTCACTCTGCCTCCGTGTCACAATTTGGTCCCTGAAGGGTTGCTATGCTGACGGCAAAAAAAATAAAATAAAAGAGTTACAGTGACCTTCGACCTGACCATATAACTAACCAGGCCTAGTATTGGGCAAGATAAAAACACCCCCATCGGGTTAGGCTCCTAAATGCACGACGCATGTTATATGGATCAACATCAGTCATGAATGACTCACTTCCAAAGGGCATTAATAGGAGGTAGGCAGTCGGCGATAGACAGACATGATGGATCATATTCAGTTGAAACAAACTACTGCCATCTGCAGTGACTCACACAGACGGTGTTTAAGTGCGATGTTGGTAGTCCGCAGAGCCCGGAGCTCCCCACCTCTGTACAGGGCGGTCAGTAAGAGCCATGTTGCGCATGTTGTCCTAGCACTCTCTGTTGGCACGTCGATGGGTTTGCTTTCATTGCTGATCGAGATGACTGCAGAGCCACTGTGCTCTCAGTAGACATGACGATAATATCGATAGATATTCCCCTGTATCCTCCCTCTCGCTCTTTTACCTTGCAGCAATATTTTCAGGATTGTGACCCTGCTATAAGTTCACTACATGTGCTTGACACAAACAAATAGATCTTTAAAGAACATTGCATTTCAAAAAATGTCAAGGGAAACATTTTAACTCGTCTTATTTAGACTCAACGGGCAGGATGTCTGACCAAGTTTTTAAATAATGAACAGAAAATGGGTTGATAGATTCTCGAAATACATTCAGTTCACTGTCTGCCCTCGTCAAGGTGACTTTGGTCCCGCGTCATCCACTGTTCCCTGGGGGGATGGAGAGGGGGGTGGGGGGGGGGGGGGGGGTAGCAAACACCTGTCATCTCCCTACTGTCACTGCCTGCTATAAATACAGCCTTTCATCATCTATACGGCCGATGACCGTTAAAAATACACACTTAGGCTGTGAAACAAAACAACAACAAGACAGCGGAGCGCTGTTTCCCCTCCACGGCTCAGCGGTAATCCTGGACCAGAACCGGATTCAACAACATCTCCCTCTGTCCCCCTCAGACCAGATAGAGAGGGAGGTAGGGGGTGTGTGTGTGTGTGTGTGTGTGTGTGTGTGTGTGTGTGTGTGTGTGTGTGTGTGTGTGTGTGTGTGTGTGTGTGTGTGTGTGTGTGTGTGTGTGTGTGTGTGTGTGTGTGTGTGTGTGTTCCCAAAATACATTGGTGTTATAGAGTGAGTCACCTGTGCAGTGGTAGCCATCCAACAGAATGTGTGCTGAAAGCTTCATGAATATTCATAATCCTTGCTTTACATGAAAAGTCAACAGCAGCTGCTAAAGGATTGCTCATTTAAAAAATTAAATAAATCAGAGAACCCATTCGATCAGAATGTACAAGAGAACAAGTTCTTGTTTAATACACAACTTTTACGCCTCAATAGCTGCGTTTCCATCTAAAAAGGTGATGCGAATCTTCAGAAAGTTCGCAAAAAAGCAATTCGAATTAGGTGCGTTTCCATCAAGTGGTTGGAGCGGAATAGGGTGATGACGTTGCACGTTGATGTCGGCAGGGTTGCTATGGCCGGTCGTTATGCGGAAATCGGAAAGACTGTCAGTCCTGTATGTTCACAGCTGTTCGCTACGTCACAGCTGTTCGAAAGTGTGTTTCCATCTCCCATTTTGCGAATTTACTCTTTCGCATTTCTCAAAAACCACCTCAAGCGAGCGGATAAACCTTTTTGCGAATTAGAAGATTTTAATGCGAATTATGGTGTTTCCATCACCGATTACTGATTCGATACTTCAAGGTTCGCATAAAATCAGGGGGATGGAAACGCACCTAATGTCTTTGAGCATTCATAAAGAAATCCAAATAAGTTACATAGAGGGAATACTGCAGAGGTTTCCTGCTAAGAGTTCAAATCAACCGACTAACCCTTACCCTGCAGCCGAACACAATAGAGGAAAGAAAAGTATGAAGAACAACGTCTCCGGTCTAACCCGTCACTCACCAGCGACCTCCACGATGTCCCCGGGGACGATGTCCTTGGCCTTGATCCTCTGGACCGTCTTGCGGTCCTGCCGGTACACCTTCCCCATCTCCGGCTCGTACTCCTTCAGCGCCTCGATGGCATCCTCCGCGTTGCGCTCCTAGTGAGGGAGCGGGCTCAGATCAGAGAACAAGGCAGACCTGGCCCTAACCTTTAACCCTACCCCCAAAAGCAGACATAGCCCTAACCTTAACCCTAGCCCTAAAGGCAGACCGTAGCTTAACCCTAACCTTAAGGGCAGACCATACCTTAACCTTAACCCTTAAGCCTAAAGACAGACTGTACCCTAACCCTTACCTTGAGAAGGCAGCGAGCCGTGGCTCAGTCTAAAGACCTCCTTGTGATGGGGTCCAGTGGACTCAGATCAGAGGATACCTAAAGAGCCGTGGCTCAGTCTAAAGACCTCCTTGTGATGGGGTCCAGTGGACTCAGATCAGAGGATACCTAAAGAGCCGTGGCTCAGTCTAAAGACCTCCTTGTGATTGGGTCCAGTGGACTCAGATCAGTCTTTATACAGGCTGGATTGGCCGCCACCCATCTTGCACTCCACATGGGGGTGAAAAAAACAGCCACATATATGCCGGCATTACAGAGAACCTAGTAGCGACACTCCACTTCTGCATATTTCAATGATCAATTAATATTGTTTATGGTCTTTTGTGTAGGATCATATCTTCTGGCAAGCTGATTCAATGCTTCTCATAAAGTACAGACAGCAGCCTTGGATTTGATAGAGCTGAATTCCCTACAAGAAACAGCAGCCACAGCTTTCTTACCTGCCAGACACCGACGATGGCGTTGGCTATGAGAATAAGTAAGATGACAAAAGGCTCCACGAAGGCTGTTATGGTTTCCTCTCCCTCCTCGAACCAGGCCAAGACCTGCAAAACACATCAATGAACACTTTTAATCCATGGCAACAAGCTTGCTGATACGAAATGAGAATTCACATATTTGCTAGTCGCTTACTTCACTTCTATATTAGCCATCAAAGGACAAATATCTAAATTGTTGAGTTTCATAATAGTCGTACCTCTGGGCCCAGATGAAAATCCTTTATTAAAGACATTGATGCTGA
Source organism: Gadus chalcogrammus (assembly GCF_026213295.1). Lineage (NCBI taxonomy): Eukaryota > Metazoa > Chordata > Actinopteri > Gadiformes > Gadidae > Gadus > Gadus chalcogrammus. Next base: position 16,344,271 of record NC_079417.1, read on the forward strand.
TTGGCTAACTAGCTTGAGACCCTCAGAAGGGCCTCATTTGTTTCATGGCTGATGAGAGCGGCAAAGGAAAGACATCAACACGTCGAACCTTTGAAATGTCCAGTGATGACCTTCAGTCCAAACCTTCAATTAAAACCGCAAGATTTCCCATTCATTTTGTGCATTGTTTATATGCTATTCATTTGAAAGTTAATTTAACCTATGAGCCGATAAAGCGCCTCCTGAAAATATCCTCAAGTGAATCAACCATTTAAAAGCGTGGGTTTGAAAGCAGGGTGTTCAGACTCTGGATAAAGAACAAGTAATTGTCTCATTGGGTGAAGCTATAATATTTAGTTTATTCAATACACAAAACCCCCAGCCTAGTTTGGCAAGTGTACAGTCTAAACAAAAACACGCCTCATCTAGTGCTGAGCTGAAAGTGGGAGGAGGTCTTTGAGCCGATCTATAACCTCTCAGAGTCTAGGTTGTGTCTGGGCCGTCGGTCCCCGACCCAAATTTGGTTGTCAAGTGCCGTGCCCGCCCCCGCCTCCCCCCACACACACCCCCCTTGTCAGACAGCCGTCGCCGACACCTCAGTATCACCTGACCCGGGCAGGCACAGCAGCTCTGCTTGGTGACAGAGACGCACAGCAAGCACACATCCAGCTTATCTATGACTCCATCCTCCATCCTCCTGACCCTAAGGGGGCCTTCACAACGCCCAGCCTCAAGCCAACAGCCAACTGCCTTCATCCGTCCACTCCGTTGCCTCTCGTCTGACCCGTTCAGCAGAAAAGTTGCGTTGAACCACACCATACGACTACTGCCAACTACACAGCAGCGTGTACGTTCTACGCTTGCACGAGATGCAGGCCCTAGTTTCACGGCGCTAGTCCGCCCCTCTTACACAATGCGCTGATCAGCGTAATCAGCGTCAGCGTGCTAGCTAATCAGCGTCAATGTGTGCTAGCAGCACACAACCATTCAAGAGTATCGGATGGCTCAAATCCTCACCCGTCAACCAAATTCACCTAACCTTAACCCTCCATACTCCTTACCCTCCATACCACTAACCCCATGTCTCCATACTTGTCACCCTAACTCCATCCTGCTAACCCTAACCCTCCATACCCCATACTCCTACCCCTTACTCTGCAACACGTAGAGGGCTCCTTCCCATCAGCCACCTCAGATAAAAAGGAACCCTTTACTTTAGAGCGATTTCACTTCAATGAATGGGATTATATTATATTAAAAGGAGAATCCGTTTGAGGTTTAGTCAGTAAGACAGCAGGGATATAAACTGATCAGAGGTGCTGGCATCTGGGACAAACACAATGAAGCCTTTGACCGCTTAGGATTTCCACATCAGTTTCTGTGAACTTGCTCCAATGAACAGCACCTGAAACGGCTGTGAGCTTGAGCCAATCAACGCAACGGGCCGATAGCTCTACAAAGAGAACAACAACAAGGACTGCCAGGAAGGCGTTGGTGAGAGAGAGTGGGTGGGAAGGGAGCGGGGAAGAGAGAACATTACGCAGCAACGGTGTCAGGGGCCTCAGACATGTCTGAGTTGGCACCCAGTGAAAGCAACTCGATACAGGCTGTTGTCACCATTCCTCCGACGGGCTGCTCAGCTGTCTGCGGTCTGATCCGTTAGTGTGACCTCGCTGAGCCCCACCTCCCCAAGACGTTAACACTCTGCCACTATGCACCAAGCACGCCCTGGCCCATTTAGCATGCCAGGCTGTGTAGGCGGGCTCTCATCTTTTTTTTGTGGATGTGTCAGAGAGGATGGTGTCCCTCTCGCTCACAGGGTCACAGGTTCAATACTGGAATTCTGGTTCAATTAGAAGTTCACGCCACTTCTCTGCCCAATTTGTGTAGCTGGACATTTGACACCTGTTCAAATGACCACTAAGGTCTGTCCTAATAATTGTTTGACCATCACTATCATCCCATAATGGTAAAACAAAGACAAGCAAACAACAAAACGTATGCAAAGATCTTAAAACACTTACAAAGGATATGCATGCTGCCAGCAGGAGAATCCGAACCAGTAAGTCCTCAAACTGTTCAGCCACAAGTTCCCATAAAGACTTTCCTGCGGAGAAAGAAAGCAACGTGATGAAACGATATCTTCCTTACAGACGTGTTCCCACAAGACAGACAGACCCTAAGCGACATGCTTCTCACCTTCCTCTGCCGGCAGCTCTGCAGGGGGATACGGTGGGTCAGGACACATGAGAAGACAAAAAGAGGCAGTCATTACTGTAATCATTACTTTATGAATCACTACTTTATGAATCATTACTTTAAGAATCATTAGTTTATGAATCATTACTTTAAGGTAACTGGGGAACCAGTTGCTGGAAAAGTGTTCTTTCTACAAATACAATTTCTCAGTTTAAGCGATCTCAAATAGCGAGTTGGCATTTGACAGTGGTTTTGTGTAGCGTGACTCCGTGACAGATGAATATTGAATAAATAGGTGGAAGTAGGATTGAATACATTGTAACAAGGAACCGGATCTGAAGGACAACTTGGTCCTCGACCCTTAGATACAGGTTCAGTTTGTGCCTTTTAGCACTTCATTAATCTGATGTATCTGAGGTAAAGGACTTAGTAAAAAGGAGTTAAGTTAGTAAAGGACTTAGTAAAATAGTTAGTTAAGGAGTAAAGAGTTAGTAAAGGAGTTTGGTCATAAATAAACCACGAGGTACATGTGATGACGTCAATAACCCGGCCGGTTTTATTGATGACGTTTAACCTCCAAGCTGAACATTATCTACATCTATAGAAATGTAACACTTAGATAACACGTACCATTGAGGCCCCATCTCTCCTTCAGCTTCTTCACCTGCTCGGAGCCCAGTCCTGTGCTCTCATTGACGGAGAAATGAGAGTAAACTTCTTCCACGCTCTTGATGTGAGCGTTCTCCATGGTGGAGATCTGTCCGCTCTCTACCAGGAGTGGGGGTCTGGTCGGTGCTAACCGGACTGCTAACCCGATCAGAGGAGCCCTTAGATGAACCCTTTCCAATAAACTGATGGTTAGCCGGGAGATGACGATCGCCTGTCGAGAGCAGCAGAACCGTGTCCTCTAAAAATGTTACCCTGCAGATCTCTGGTTAGCAGAACAGCTCTTCCACCGCAAGGTTGATTACTTTAATGTCTCCTTCAACTTCAGAACATCTAGCAGAGGAACGGATTCATCCGGTTCCAGGGTCGCCTCCGTCCAGCCGCTCCGCTGTGATAGATGATCCTCTGAAGGCAGACTCACTGCTGTCCTGTGTGATAGATGATCCTGTGAAGACAGACTCAATGCTGCCCTGTGTGATAGATGATCCTCCGAAGCCTCACTGCTGCCCCCTTCAGACCGCCTCACGCTGCCTCCGCTGCGCTGCATGTGGAGGGATCTCATTGGACGACGGACCTCATTGGACGACGGATCTCATTTGACGAGCGGATGCCCGGAAACGTTTAAACAACGAGAAGTAAGCCGGCAAAGCCATCCATTCATGAGCTTATTGTTTGATGTCAATGTTTATGGGGCAATAAAACAATAAAAACACATTTTTTTGTGTGAACAATGGATAACTGCAAAACAAGATGTTGGATGCTTGACTGTTTGACCCCCACAACTTTAACTATTATCTTTATCCTTATACATTAAAAGGATATAAATATTGTTTTTATCGAAAATGTTGCTAGTTATGGATTTTGCACAATACTGCAAGCATTGCCACTTTCATTGAACTGTTATATGTATGTGTAAATGAGAAAACAATTAAATGAAAATCCATATTAAAATATTTCCATTAGCGCAAATGTAACACCGTGCACAAGCGATCCAGTCCATAGAGAATGTATATCGACTTTTCTTTTACAGTGTACTAATTAATATATTCAGATTAATGGAGCGTACTTCACAACATGGTTATTAAGGTATTAAAAACAAGTTCTAAGACAATAAATGTTATCAGATGAATAATCTGAAACAGATCAAATAGTTGGCTTGAATACTTGTACTGTTGTACAATAGTTGTTTTGAAAATGAGTACCAGTTATTTTATCTTACATCACATCATAGGTTCGGTACATTCATGAACCTGTATATACGCAGTTTAAAATCACACATAACAGTTGCTATTCTTTTCTTTTTTATTGATATTCATAAATTGTTATTTTTTAACAACGCCACAACAGTAGAGGTCCTTCTGATTGATATCTTCCTCCACTAAAAACTGGTCCTTCTGCCCCAGGAAACGTGAGGCAGTCGTTACCAACAAAACAAGCCCTTATGGAAGAACTCAACCGTCTGATGTATCACTCGCTAGTCGTAAAAATAAGGCAGAGATAAAAGCTGAACCCTTTTAGTTGAACACAAGTAGGTTCTAATTTAGACAACCTACTACTGGCAACATATAAGAAATTGAAGCAGTACACCATATGAGCATGTATCTGAGATACCACTGTGTGAAACATCATCAGCAATCCCCTTGGAATTCCTCAATTGTTGAGATAGCAGGTCCAAGGTCAGAGCTAAAAATAGCTCCAAACGATGTGGAGCCGCGCCCAGGGGCCACTTTGTACGTCCTTATCATGACGCTTTGAGAGGAGTGGATTCTTAAAGACGTGTGAAAATGGAGGCTGCGATGCTGGGATCATGTCAGTGGGACAGAGAAGAGTGAAAGCCCTTATACCGGAACACATTCCTCACACACGTTCAACTACACCCGTTCCTCTACACACCTTCCACTACACATCTTCCTCAACACACCTTCCTAGAGACATCACAGGGCATCGGAGGCCTATTATCATATTTACTGGATCACTAACCACTTATGATCCATGCTTCAGGAAATAGATGTTTGATAACTGAATTAAGGATCACAAACATATCCGCTATATATTTACTAATGGTGTTGGCCTACGGCGGGACAGCCCCTTGGTCACAGCACCAGCCAGTCCTCCGCCCCCTCCTCCACCACCTGGCCCGTGGAGGCCTGGATCTGTGCCCGCTGGAAGCACTGCTTCTTGCAGTCCAGTAGCTGCTCCAGGTCTCTCCACATCTTCACCTGCTTCATGTTGGCGCCGTGGCTCTCCCTGACCGCCTTCTGCTTCTCGCGCAGCTTCTGAGCAACGGGGTGAGCGGGGAGGGGGTTGAAGGAGGCCGTGAGTGGAACGTCTTCAAAGGGGTTCAGGGTCATCGCCATCCTCCCAGTTTTACAATTTCATTCTCGATTACTCAACTTCGCCTCAATGTGGCTCCCATCCCATTGATTAATTAGTTAATTGCAGCTTGATTCGAATGCAGATTGATGGGCGCTCAGAGCACTTCCATTAATGACTTCACTCTCCGTCTAACTGGCAGTGATGTAATCCAGTGTGCTGAAGGTGAAGGATACGATGCTCTAACCCCTACTCCAAAGAGAGACCCCCGACTCCACAGAAGACCCCCGCCTCCCCAGAGCGACCCCCACCTGCTCACCTTGCCCAGAGTGTCCTGCTCAGCAATGCTCTTCATGTACACCTCTCTGCAGGGAATACAGACACAGGTCAGTGATCATATCATCATACACCCCCCCCCCCCCCCCCTCGTCAGCCAGCCAGCGCGATTTGACCTTCCCCCGTCGAGGTCATTGAGGCTTGGTGCGCTGTGTTGCCGCAGGCGACAGCAGTGTTCCGCCGTGATGTTGCTGTAATATGAGTGTCCAGGGGGAATGGGAGGGGGAGAAGCTGCTGGCTCACCTGACAGCCTTCTTCCTTTCCTGAGGGTCTGACGACACGTAAGCTCTGGTTTCCTCCAGGGCCCGCTGCAGCTGCACCTCAGCCATCTGGGGGGGGGGGGGGGGGGGCAGCATAGACAGTCAGGAGATATGGGGGATGGGGGGGGAGCGGGACAGTAAGGAGATATGGGGAATTGGGGGAGACAGTGTGATCAGCAGGACAGTCAGGAGATATGGGGGGGCCAACAATAGACACTGGGCGCAGATCTATAGGAGGCAGGACCACTGCTTCTTCAAAGCTCATATTGGTGCACATAGAGGCCTGGATGAGCTGGGGGGGCCGGGGGGCCGGTAAAATGATTGTGTGGTTGATGAGGAGGCGCTGTCTGGTGCGGACGCTCCTTGCCTGCTTCATGCAGTTGAGCTCGTGGTATCGGTTTTCCTCCTGCGCGGTCTCCTCTCTCAGCGCCTTCACCTCCTGCATCGTTTCAAACACACAAAAGGGACAGGGGTCAGCAGGGGAGGGTACTGTGTGGGTTCTGGGGGGGATCCATCAAATAAAACAACAGACTTTGTGTGGCTGCTTCATTATTTATTCACTTGCACCTGTTCCAGTTTGGACCGGTTGCTCTCCAGCCCAGCAGCACAGCTGTCGTACTGGGCCTTCTTCTCCTCGTACTCCTGGGTCAAGGCCTTATGACGAGCAACACACACACGCACACACACACCCTTAATTAAACGACATACAATATAACAATATTAGCAATGAAACAATAATAATTCCAAAAAGCTTGACTCGTGGATAGCAAGAAGCTGAAGTCTTTTGAGGTGTTTTCTCTGAAGCCTTCATTACTGGGGCCTTAGCCAGGCTCAATGGCGCACCTTTCTGGGACCACATGCAAAAAAAATGTAATCCTCTACTCTGACCAACAATACGGGCGGAACTTTCCCTATGGACTCATTATTTATAGACGGCATGAAAGCGGATCTTATTTAAAGAGGTTCTCGCTAGAACAAGGACAACCCCATTTAGTCAGGAATAGTAAGGTCATCTTTACAAATTACTATAAGCTTAGCCTTTCTGTCAATATTGGGATACAGCAGTAATTATAATAATTCATAATAATGATCATCATGGTTTTTGAATCTGAACTAGGTGTGACTATAAAAGGGGCGTGCTTGTAAGATGTCCTCACACTAGTCAGCAGTTCTCTGGCCAAACACTGCAAACCCTCCATCCGCTCTGATTCAGCTCGTACACATAAAATATAACTCTACAACATTTCTGCAGCACACATTAACATAAAGCATAACACATAGTGTTCGATTCATATTCAAAATAGTATCGCGGGCCTGTACTAGGTATACACATATATATATTTAGTATATGCTACACACTAATATACTAAATCAATCATTCACCTCAGGCTCAGATGCGTGAGGTAAATGATTGTGTGTGTGTTTGTCACCTGACACTCTTGTCTCAGAGGCCTGAGCTCCTTGATGATCGGGGCCAGAGCCGTCTTCTTTTCCGCTATCATCGAGTTCAGTTTCTTCACCTGGAGAGCGAGAGAGACAGAGAGAGAGAGACAGAGACAGAGGCAGAGAGTGGAACCGACTGCAGGAAATGGATCATTGATGATCAGTCTGAATCTAAAACTTCTATCTCTGGATCTTCTCGGATGTGTGAACCCTGAACCGGTTGCAGCCTTTAAGACACTCAGGATGGAAGGCCACGGTTAACCTGAATGCTAGAGCCGGAGTGCCGTGTTTCTTATTCAAAATCACGTATGCAACCCGCCAACCTGCCAAGGACACAAAACTAAAGAATAAAAAACACTCAATAAGAACAAACCAACGACCTGAGACTATTTGGAAAGCTGCTGCAACCAGTTGAAGCCAGTTGTTGGCACCACCAACAGGCTGATGAATATGCCTTCTGTTGGCAACCACATATACTAAGAAAGCTGAGTAGCTATTATGATAATGCAGAGAGTCTGAGCAATCACTATCTTAATGGATTAGCCTCTGGTGCTCTGTTGGTCATTAAATGTCAGAGCAGCTGAACACAGAGAAGGTCCGACCCAATCTTCAAGATATCTTCAACCCTTCTCTTGTGTTCAGGGGAATAGGCCCAGTGTCAACAGGGCCTAGCATTATCATTGTTTAGTTGGGCGTACTTTTTTTTTATTTATTTTTTTATTTAACCTTTATTTTTCCAGAAAAAAAAACACTCAATAAGAACAAACCAACGACTCAGTACTGGCCTCTAGATTCAGTACTGGCCTCTGCCCATACAAAAAATGGTTGGTAGCATGTAAATGTAGCATGTAACCTTTTCTCAATAGCACCCATCTTAGACATGTTGTTAGTGTGATAACAGTTACCATCTCAGACATGTCGTCTAGCGTGCGTCCCTTCACGTCATCCAGCTCGCTCTTGGCAGCTGAGACGCGCTCCAGCTCCTCCTGGGTGTCGCTGAACCCAGAGATGCCCTTCTGCTCCTCCATGGATTGCTATGCGCCCACACACACACACACACACACACACACACACACACACACACACACACACACACACACACACACACACACACACACACACACACACACACACACACACACACACACACACACACACACACACACACGAAATTATATAAATGGTCCATTTCTATAATTAGTTATTATATAATATAATATATAGTTATATTTAAGCAATAGATCACGACAGGCTGTGGTATGTGCTCATTATACCACTGTTAAGGGGCGTTTTCCGGCCCCGACGCGCAGCGGAGGGCCGGCGACCCCCTTCAGAGTGGTATAATGAGCACATACCACTGACTGAAGTGATCTATTACTTTTATACAACGGTTACTATTATGGCAAAACGAAAGTCATAGACACACTACATTTAAAAAATAAACCAAGAAAGTCGAAGTAGCCGTTTTATTAAAGAATACAAAAAAAGTAGTCCCTCCTGGCTGCCTTCAAAATGCACGACGGTCGCTATGCAACACACTTTAGCGTCCCTCCGAGAGAACGGTTGTAACGGGTTGGCGCGGAGTGATACTAGCACAAAATGATTGGGCGTCATAGCAGCTATGTATACGCTCATTATACAACAGTTAGGAACCAATCAGATCGCTGGATTTAGGCCCCCCGTTGTATAATATATAATAACAATATATAATGTATTGATATTTCTGAACAAGGTAGGTTAAACTATATATAATGCTCTCAGCAAACAGGTAATGTTAATATTTTCCAAATAGTTTTGTTTGTAAAAAAATATTTTCCCAACAAAAGATTTAACTAAATGGTAAACAAGTTGGAGTGGTGGTTTAAAGAGGTGTGTTGTATTTCTGTTGACCCATTTCATGTATTGTCTTTGCTAATCCTATGTTTAAATGATTGTAAAATAACTTTGTAATGGATGGATGTAGCACACGGCTAGTTATGCCCTGCCAGAGCCGAGCGGCGTTAAGACGGCAGCATTGTGTCAGACGAACAGACAGACAGACAGACAGGCAGAGCAGTCAGGAGACAGGAACATATTTAAAGAATCTGTGGAATCCCTCACTATGAGTAGAACAAAAGCTGTCAGACTAGCAGCTGAACGTAGCATCTAGATGGACCTGGCAAGGGTACCACAATGTATGCTAGCTGACACAACAGGTGAAACCAAGGACAGAGGTGGTTAATGTACTACAGCACCTCCCCTGCATGTAAAATAAACACAAAAAAATTAGTAGAGTGAGACTGCATGTATGCAAGTGTGTGATGAGGAGAGACATTGGAGGACAGCCGGCTGGCTCCAGGTCAGACGCTGAAAGCACTCAGGGAGGCGTGGCAGCAGTAAAGCCCTTCCTAGGAAGCTGTTGTACATCCACTTGACATAATGTCCTCATGTGTTAAAACAGGGATTGTGTGTGTCATGATCTATGAGGAGACTACAGAGAGAAGGAGGCGCAGGCTGGGGGAGTAGGGGAGTATTTGGAGGACATTCTTGAATATTTCGATTGCAGGGTTGGGATGGGTGGCCATCTTGTCAGACAAACAAACATTGTGCCCCAGCATCTGGGGGTTCCTAAATGGTAACCTGGTCTGTTTTAGTGCACCTCATGCCTGCTCTCTCATCGCTCCACCTAGGTCTAGTGTTAGGTACTGACGGTAGGCTTAGTGGTCGGCACTGACGGTAGGCCTACTGGTCGGTACTGACGTTAGGCCTAGTGGTCGGTACTGACGGTAGACCTACTGGTCGGTACTGACGTTAGGCCTAGTGGTCGGTACTGACTGAAGGCCTAGTCTTAGGTACTGACGGTAGGCCTAGTGTTAGGTACTGACGGTAGGCCTAGTGTTAGGTACTGACGGTAGACCTAGTGGTAGGTACCGACGGTAGGTCTAGTGTTATGTACTGACGGTAGGTCTAGTGTTATGTACTGACGGTAGGTCTAGTGTTAGGTACCAACGGAAGGCCTAGTCTTATGTACTGACGGTAGGTCTAGTGTTAGGTACTGACTATAGGCCTTGTGGTAGGTACCAACGGTAGGCCTAGTCTTATGTACTGACGGTAGGTCTAGTGTTATGTACTGACGGTAGGTCTAGTGTTATGTACTGACGGTAGGTCTAGTCTTATGTACTGACGGTAGATCTAGTGTTATGTACTGACGGTAGGTCTAGTGTTATGTACTGACGGTAGGTCTAGTGTTATGTACTTACGGTAGGTCTAGTCTTATGTACTGACGGTAGATCTAGTGTTATGTACTGACGGTAGGTCTAGTGTTATGTACTTACGGTAGGTCTAGTGTTATGTACTTACGGTAGGTCTAGTCTTATGCACTGACGGTAGATCTAGTGTTATGTACTGATGGTAGGTCTAGTGTTATGTACTGATGGTAGGCCTACCAGCTGCTGCAGGACGTCCTGGTTCCTCTGGTGGAGGATCTCCTCGGTGCGTTCTAGCACGCCGTTCTCCGCCTTCAGCTCGGCCAGCTCCGCCCTCCTCTTCTTGTGCGTGCTACCCTTAACGCGCAGCTTGGCCACCAACCGCTTGAGCTGAAACACAGGAAGTGATGGCACAACAGAACCGTCAAGGGAGAAATGAGGAAGAGGTTCCCTTGTGATTCACGATAATGTGGCGTGGCCCTTTTCCAACGACCTGTGACACTGAGGGGAGGAAGGGTGGGTGATGGCTGAGGAGAGAGTCGAGTCACTGTTCTGCATGCAGGGTGTACATTAGACCAGTCCGATGCTGCAGTCACCCCTTCAGGCCCCAGAGAGCATCTCCAACTGGCTTCAGCTCTACTGACATGACTTCCTGGTCCCTCTCTCCTTTCCCCCATTCCCCTTCATCCCCCCCTCCCCCCCTGCCTCGATCCCAGTAGCTGTCTCTCGGCGGTCAGCAGCGCCTCCTCCACACTGAAGCTTCTATAAATGTATTTCACATGGGAGAGGAGAGCTGTGCCCAGCCCTCACGGTGGAAGCATGCTGTGGTCTCTCTGGGACATGAGTTGCGTGTATTTTGATAGATCAAGGGCAGACAAGGTGGTGAGAGGAATTAGCGCAGCTCAACAAGGCAGCGTGGTGTTCCCGCGTCACCCACAGACTGTCCTGGGACCTGCTGCTGAAGTGGCTGCAGGCTCCTCCATCATGACATAAATACACACAGCCACAAAACAAACCGATGGCGCGGACACAAGGACCGGCTATAAATAAACAAGCATTGAGTGTTTAAGGTAAATAAATTGTTTGGTTTTGTTCAGGGACGATAGGAGCATCTGTGTTCTCACGCCATACACACGGTCTAAAGTCAACCCAGACTGAATATAGCCCCAGGGAGGATTGGCCGGTTCCCTGGGAGCGCTCAGGAGTAAGCAGCCAACCAGAGACCAGCAGATGGGAGTGTGGCCGCGCAGAAAGGCCTGGGGGGCGGAGATGGAATGACACCTCCTGGGGAATGGAAAATACCTCTGATAAGGTGATCACTTCCACTGTGGCCTTGTGGCCCAACTATAGGGATACTGATAACTGTGTGTGTGTGTGTGTGTGTGTGTGTGTGTGTGTGTGTGTGTGTGTGTGTGTGTGTGTGTGTGTGTGTGTGTGTGTGTGTAAAAAACACACACACACACACACACACACAAACACATTCACATTCATCCATACACACTATTTATAGTGTGGAGGGGAACAATGTGATCTTGGTGTATCTAGGAGGGTACAGTGGGTCTATACAGCAGGGAGCATTCCCTCTCTTTATCACTGGGACTCATGGAGCAGACCACCAAGTGCAGGCTGACACACAGCAGCTCATGGTTCTTGGCACAGCAGACTGCTTAAGAGCTCTCATTTATGTTTCCTTAAAGGTTGTCTCCTGGCGGAGGGGAGGGGTGTGGGGGGGGGGGGGGGGGGCTTGTCACGGGATAAGTTGCATATACCGGAAGGCTCGTGGGAAGACAAAACACACGTTCTTCTGTTTAAACTGCTCGCCTCACACTGGAGACTGATAGCACGAGAGTGGGGATGAGGGATGGGTGTGGGGACGATTCACAGAGTCGTCTAGCTCAGTGTCTGTCCCTGGGTTCTGTCTGCCTGGGTCTATTTAAAGCCTTCATGGGATTCAGGGGGGGGGGGGACCGGAGGAGAGGGGAGGAGGAGAAAATAGGACAATCTTACATTAGACAGTCGGCTGATCTCGTGTTTATAGAGGAAAAGAATAAGACACAGTTTTTTTTGGTTCTTCCAACGTATGAAATGATGCGAACAAGGGACAGATTTAGCAAATAAACTGATGATATGGAAGGTTCATCTGCATCACAAACTATAAGGGGTTTAGGGATGAGGAGGGTAGGGGGGTAACCCTAACCATCCCCGTTGTTGATTGGATCCCAAAGGGTTCATTCATCATGAATCTGTGTCTCAGTAGACATTTTTACACCGCCAAGCCTGTATGGTCGAGGCTTGGCACACCCTGCAAATACACTGTCTTGCCTGTGTAAAACCGAGGGGGGAAATTGTCTCTGCTGTACCTCGTCCCCCCGGACCACCTCCTCTCCCGGTGTCACTGCTGTACCTCGTCCCCACGGACCACCTCCTCTCCCTGTGTCTCTGCTGTACCTCGTCCCCCTGGACCACCTCCTCTCCCCCAGTCTCTGCTGTACCTCGTCCCCCCGGACCACCTCCTCTCCCGGTGTCACTGCTGTACCTCGTCCCCCCGGACCACCTCCTCTCCCCCAGTCTCTGCTGTACCTCGTCCCCCCGGACCACCTCCTCTCCCCCAGTCTCTGCTGTACCTCGTCCCCCCGGACCACCTCCTCTCCGTCCCCTCCGCGGGCCTGACTGCTCCTCTGGGTGAGCTCCCTCTCAGCCGCCGCCAGCTCCTCCCTGGCCCTCTGCAGCTCCTCCGCCCTCGCCTCCTTCTTCCGGCTGATGATGGAGGCCTGTGTGGAGCACACCAGGCGATGGAGCATTTCGTCAGCCATTTGTAACTCACATTTAGACATACATGTGTAAGTAAATATCCATCCATCCATCCATCCATCCATCCATCCATCCATCCATCCATCCATCCATCCATCCATCCATCCATCCATCCATCCATCCATCCATCCATCCATCCATCCATCCATCCATCCATCCATCCATCCATCCATCCATCCATCCATCCATCCATCCATCCATCCATCCATCCATCCATCCATCCATCCATCCATCCATCCATCCATCCATCCATCCATCCATCCATCCATCCATCCATCCATCCATCCATCCATCCATCCATCCATCCATCCATCCATCCATCCATCCATCCATCCATCCATCCATCCATCCATCCATCCATCCATCCATCCATCCATCCATCCATCCATCCATCCATCCATCCATCCATCCATCCATCCATCCATCCATCCATCCATCCATCCATCCATCCATCCATCCATCCATCCATCCATCCATCCATCCATCCATCCATCCATCCATCCATCCATCCATCCATCCATCCATCCATCCATCCATCCATCCATCCATCCATCCATCCATCCATCCATCCATCCATCCATCCATCCATCCATCCATCCATCCATCCATCCATCCATCCATCCATAGGAGTGAACACTGTCTGTATCATCAAGGTGGTGGAAGATGACCTGCTGCCTGAACAGAGTGAGTTTGTCATCCATGGGGTCGCTCCTCATCATCCTCTTCTCCGTCAGCTGGTTGATCTGAGCGCTGACCTCCTTGATCTGTTGGGAGCATGAGAGGAGCACTCAGAGAGCAAGAGAGCCAGGAGCTTGAACTCCAACCCGGTAGTTTCTGCTGCCGGTATTGCGTTCATATCTACTCTCCACCTTGTCCTCCATCTCCTGCAGCTCGGCCGGCCCCAGCGACGGCTCCGACGCCACCTTCTGCAGGAAGTGCAGTGAGCGGCGCGTGCTCTCCAGCTCCTTGGGCAGCTTCTCCATCACAATGTACGTATTAATCTTGATCTCCTCCTCCAGTCTCCTCATCAGGCCTGGAGAGCCGGTGAACAAAGACAAGACCTCAGCTCCACGGACCCGTCAAACCGCGTCTGATCCTCGCGCGTAATCATCACAGAGGGCGCTCCGAGCCAGTCGGCCGTCTGGACTGAAATCCGGGTGCCCAACACTAGCGCCAGCTCACCACTTTCACTTGTCGATGATGACATCATTCATTGTCAATGATGACGTCATACATTTTGTCAATGACGTCATCATTCTTTGTACGTTTATTGATCTATGTACAAGTCATTGTTTTGTGTTTTCTAGGTGACCCTATGACGTTGAGTTAAGATAAAGCATAAAGCATAAAGCAGCTCTTTCAGTGGAGCCCCATGATAATATAATTTATTATTTGTATTGTTGTGTTCCCCCAATGACCATGAGGGTTCAACAGAATGGACTTGCATGAAAACATAACCACATCATGAGGTCCATTGGTTGAATCACCTATCCCTGCCACCAACTAATTGTTTAACCACAAGACAAAGAGTGTAACTATTTGCCTCTTTCTATTAAAATACGTAAGTAAAAATAGAAAATCCAGTCACCATGTTTGTATTCAGTATTGTATGTTTACAGATATAAGCCAGCTGATGAGCAAATGGGACTGCGACTGTAGGGTGTGTGTGTTTTTGTGCGTGTGCGCGTGTGTGTGTGAGTGACTCTGTAATAGACCATTGTATAATACATCCTTAGTGTGTGTTATAATGATTAAACCCCGTGACACAGCCCAGAGCTCTTCCACAGTCCTTCGACACCAACATCCATCCGTGGTTGGTTCCCATGACAATGCTACAACTCACTCTCTGGGTCTGCGTCAACGGAGGCCTGACGGAGGTCCTTCAGCTTCTGCAGACTGACCTGCAGACGCTGCTCCGCCCGGAACAGCTGAGAACAGCACACAACACACATTACGTTACAGAGCCGAACACACTACACACAACGTTACAGAGCACAACACACAACACATGATACAGAGCACAACACAAAACACACAACGCACAACAAGTTAAAGAGCACAACACAAAACAAACAAAACGTTGCAGAGCAAAACACCCAACACACCACACAACACAGAACAGAGCACAACACACAACACATTACAGAGCACAACACACAAAACACACACATTACAGAGCACAACACACAACATGTTACAGCAGGGATTCTCTGGGGGACCCCTCCAGTGGGACCCCTCCAGTGGGACCCCTCCAGGGGATCCCCTAGGACCCCTCCAGTGGGACCCCTCCTGTGGGACCCCTCCAGGACCCCTGCAGTTGGACCCCTCAGAGACCATCAGTGCGATGGACACTTATTGTGGAGGTTAGAATAAAGTCAGTTACTTGGTTTTTCTGTTCTTGCTTCTGATGGGCGAGGGCCTCTTCTCTCTCCTTCTCCACACGCAGCTGTCTGGCCAGATCCAACATGCGCTGGTGGTTGGGCACTGTGTCCACCTAGTGGCCACATCATGTTATGCACAAACACAAGGATCGTCACGTCGTCAGCAGAAGATCTGAAGGCCCTAAGATGTCCCAGTTATCGGGGACGATGCATCTATTTCAACACCTGGTCCAAAGTGGGATAGCTCAATCCTAGTATATAACTGTATGATTGAATGCCCTTAGCATGCGGTTCACATTATCAAGATGTAGGCTACAGAGACTTCTGGCCATTTTAAGATAATACATATATTCCACATCTATATTTGAATAGAATAATGTTTATTTTGGGACTTACTCTCTTCCTCAGCCTTTCTACACGTTTGATGAGTTGATCCTTTTCCTCCTCCATCACCCCAATGTCCTGCATATGGTCAAACCAGAAGGTCAAATCTTAATAATAAGAAAGTTATCCAAAGAAGTAGTGACTCATACATCATGAGGACTTGAGTATCTTTTGCAGCTTGAGCTATAAGATCCATTTGTCTCTGGGGGCTTGCTGACCTTTCTGATCTCTGCGGTGGAGAAGCCGGAGGTCTTGAGCTGCTCACACTCCCTGTGGTAGGTCTTGAAGGTCTCCACGAGCTCCTCGTACTGAACACAGAGGAGTCTTCAATATACACAGCTTCTGACATTAAGGTGGTTAGGATGAACCCCTCCCTGTCAGTGGTACTCAAACTGTGGGTCGGGGGACACATCAAGGGGTTCACGTCAAGAGGGTCGCGTCAAGGAGGTCAGGTCAAGGGGCTCGTGGGATGGCCACAATTACTTTTTATATATATGTATGAATATGTATACAGTATATATAAATACGTATAGAATGTGTGTGACTGAAGAATGACATCATTTTTCGCATTTGGTAATGAATGTCGTGTAGATTTTTCTGCAGACAGTATATGGGGGGTCCCGTCCCTCTGTAGGTGGGTGGCAGCAAGGAGAGCAGAGTAGCTTTCCAACCCCCCGCTACAGAGCGGAGCGTCCTACCTGGTGAAAGGTGTCACTGATGACGTCATCCTGCAGGAACTCGGAGGGGACCTCCAGCTTCACGAGGTAGCGGGCGAGGTAGGCCCGTTTCCTCAGCTCAGGGAGCCTCTGCAGCAGCCACTGGAGCAGAGGGTGGATGACAGGCTTGCTGCCCGTCACCAGGCCACGTCTGAAGCTGCTCCTGAACGACACAACAGAGAACGTCATCAACCGCTTTAACCAGCAGCAGCCCCAGTGGAACAAGGTGAAGTCGTCATAATGTAAGTACTGACGCGTCTGCCTGAGGCCCCAGCGGCTTGTACTTCAGCATCCCCAGCATTGAAAACATCCTCTTAGCGGTCTGCTCTGGCTGCTCTTCTCGGATATCGATGGCTTGCTGGAAAAGAAATCCAACCAGATAAATATGTGAACATCACAGAACTAACACAAACTTCTTCTCTGATGCATTAGTCATTATCTCACCTTTGGGTCAATCTCGGCCAAAACATCATTTAAATTCTGCAGTAGTTGCATTGGCTCAAGTGAGTCAAACATGATCAGATTAAAGTTCTTCTTGAAGGGTTCTTTGTTGAGTTGTTCAACCACGAATTTGAGTTGTTGGCTCATTTTTCAGTATCAGTATATGATATACAGTAAATATCAGTAAGCTTCACAGCGGCTCTTCTTCTGGTTACCAGGCGGTTAAACACATTTGATTATTGCGCTAAATATCGACTCATCCAATATTCATCCAAATACCCGATATATAAAACATAACGTATGCATCTAAATGTAATGTTAGTAAACATCTACGTCAATTCGACAGTATGAAACTCCGACTTGGATACCGGCGACAGCGTCAGGTCTGGTTGCTAACCGGAAGTTGTATCACAACGCCTGTTCACGACCGTCCCTTTGCGCAATGCTGCGCAAAAACGCGTTAACAATCTGCGTCAGTTGAGAGAAAGACTACATCTAAATGTTAGTATTAGGAATCTTATCGACGTTATTAGGAAACAGATACGTTGAGCCGTTGAATACGTTGAAAATCAAAATCAAAGAAAACAGATACATATTTATTTTCTAATCTATTAGTTATTTTTTCTCCCTACGATCAATTTCGCCAGAACAACATTTAAAAAAGTTGTTTGCCGCGTTTTATTCATAGTTGTATTAAATATGTTATATTATATATCATAATATGATATATAATATAACAAATGTTTCAATATATTATATTGAAACATATGCGTCCTCTCTGCCTTTCTGGTACCACAGCAGACAGACACCATGTGGACCGTTAGATGGCGGACTTTTCCCAGGACAGCAAAGTTAGGGAAAACCTTTGCTTTATCTGTGATATAAGGAAACATGTCATGTATATGATATAAATATACTGAAGGGTAGGGGACGGGTTGAGAAACAAAGCGACCTTTCCAACCATCCTGGTCAGTCGACTCGAAGAAAATACGTCTGCGTTTTCTTATTTCCAAGAAGGATCTTGTAAAAAGGTTTGGTAAACAAGCCGGCGGGACATCTGACTGGACATCCGACTTGGGTCGAGGGGAACTTTTCGGCTGCACTGGCCTCCACGCACCTGCTACATACGAAATACATCAAGGGAGGGTATGTACTTCAAAGACAGCAAACATTTAACGCATTAATCTGAGAGGATAACAAAACATTCACAGATCTGGACAGTCAAGCCCCTCCTCTTTCTGCCCTGGCTAACCAGCGAAAAGCAAAATATCCGAACGGTTCAGCATAAGATCAGGACTTGTTTCAGTAGAAGATCAGGACATGGTTCTGTCTCCCACTAGGACAGCGAAAACTAACTACATGGAGAATTTTGGAGCACAGTTCCAGGAATAACAACGAATGTTTTGTATGTTGAACAGCGATAGGAGTTTGCTTCAGGATGATTTTTCTGGAAGATGAACTTTAAATTTCTGTGAGTAGACATCCTACTTAATTAATGCATTCGCTGTATGAGTCACCGTTAAATATATATTTTTTATATACATTTTTGTGTAAATTGAACTAGCCACAATGAGAGTTCTTAGTGGTGGACAGCTGTTTGTGAAACTGATAGTTTTAAAGAAGAAACCTTTTTGTTAAACTTAATCTGATTATACGGTTAAAGATATGTTTGAGCCTGTAGGGTTCACGGAGGCTTGGAGGGCCCAGTTTCCGGAGTCCGAGCCCCCATGCATGGACCTGAACTCCCAGGGGGACATTGAACAGGAACTGAACAAATGCAAGTCATCTATCAGGCACCTGGAGAAAGAGGTGAACAAAGAGCGCTTCCGGATGATCTACCTCCAGACCATCCTCGCCAAGGAGAGGAAGTCGTACGACGGCCAGCGCTGGGGCTTCAGGAAGGCGCCTCAGGCGAACGCGGGAAACCCACCCATGTGTCCAGAGAGTTCCCAGGCGTTAGGGGAAGAGATGGCTAGATCTACACAGCTTCCCGAAGACGAGGCGGACTGTGTTCCCCCGTCAAACACACAGAGGTGTGACACAGACTGCGTGTCCCCCCCGCCCCAGGAAACGCCGGACATCCCGGTGGGCGTGGGCACCGTGGCGGCCCTGAGGTGTAACTTTGAGCGCATCAAGAGAGCCGACTCTCAGTGTGCAGACAGAGCCTTCTACGTGAACATGGAGTACCACCAGCAGAAAGGGCTGGTCAGGGTGAACGACCGCGACGTCTCCGACCGGATCAGCGCCCTGGGCTGCCAGGCCATGCAGATGGAGCGCAAGAGGTCCCTCCCCTCCTTCCCGGGCCACCTCTCGGCCGCCGCAGCGGACGCGGGCCGGTCTGTCCTCCGGGGCCGCTCCGTGGAGGACAGCTGTGGCTTCGGTTCCTATGACGACCTCACCGCCCGTTCCGGCAGAGGAGGGACACCCGAGTGTGTCCAGCCCTACACCAGTGTGTACGTCGGGGGGCTGATGGCGGACAGGGTGGCCCGGGTCGTCCACGGTCGGGACCTGCGCGGCGGCGGCGACGGCGAGGAGGACGACCGCCGCCTCACCTGGCCTCGGCGCTCCTACTCGCCGGGCAGCTGTGAGGACGTGGCGGGCGGCTACACGCCCGACGGCAGCTCCAACGAGAACCTGACGTCCAGCGAGGAGGACTTCTCCTCGGGCCCGTCCAGCCACGTGTCCCCGAGCCCCACCTCGTGCCCCGTGTCCCGGGGGGAGAGCCGCTCGCCCTCCCAGCGGTCCCTGGAGAGCGGCAGTCCCCCCACGGCGCTGGCCCTGAAGCGTCTGCAGCAGCAGGCGCTGGCCTCCCAGGCCCTCGCCGCTCACAGCCGCAGACCCCCCAGGACCGGGGACACCCCGCCGTCCAGCAGGACCTCCCATGACAGCAGCCTCCAAGGTGATCAAGGTAGGACTACAACACCCACTATGCACCCTGCATCTCTCCAGTGCTGAGCAGTGATGTGAACATCATTGTTGAGCATGCACGCATGTGGGGCACCCCTATCTTGAGTCACGGTATAAAATGAAGCCAGCGTGGCTTAAGCCAACCCTGATGTATAATATATAAAGTATTGAAAAAATCCACCTGCCATCTCCTCTAACAAACTTTTGACCTGGGATGATGCATTTCACCAACCTAAAATCCCAGAGATTATCCAGCCCTCTCAGAATATGATAAGCTTTCCCATTTCCCCAATGGCTGCAAGTCCCTGACATTTCTTTCCTCCCTTGTTAAGTGTTTTTTCTCTTCTTTCTTAAGCCTTTTGTAAGAGTGGCTGGCCTCTTTATTCAGCGGCCCCTGCTCTCTGGCCCAGTGAGCACGGTGGTGCTCAGAGAGTCTGCCCCCTGGCCCCAGGCAGCCTCTCTGGCCAGGACTCCTGAGTGCTTTCCTGTCAGACGCCAGCATTGTGTTGTTATCAATGGCGCCCAGTAAATGAACCTTGGGGGGGGGCTTACAGTTAGCATGCCACATCATCAAGGTTCTTTGAATCTGGTGTTTGGGTCAGAGGCGCTGGGTCTCTTCCCGGCAACACGCACTTCATAGTCAATCGCGATTGGCGGGAAAGAGAGGGGTGGAGGTCACGCTGCTTCCTATCAAAAAACCTGTCGACAAATCAGCGCTTCCTGTTGTTCTGGGTGAGCACAATGGAGGATCCCTCACCCTCGAGTGTGTCTTGACACTGGGACAATGTAACATTAATGTCGAGGTTGGTTAAGGCAAACGGTCCATGCCGCCAAGGACGCGTGGGGAGACTTCCTGTGTCTATGGCCTTATTAGAGGGTGAGGCGGCAGAACAAAGATACAGGTTCGGACTGCGATGATGATGATGAGAGTGGCCCCCTTGTGACTGAACAGTCTTTGTGATGGATGGATGGATGAATGGATGGATGGATGGATGGGTAGATGGGCCCCTTTATGCATCCAGTCTTTCCCTGCAATGTTCAGGAACATATCCTGCATGGGATCATGTTTGAAAAATAACAGGGATCAAATTGTCCTGCCCAAGTTCTAGTAGCATTTCCGGATCACTGTGCTGTGCTGTGAATGAAAGGGGAATGAGAGGAGAGGCACGTAAAGGACTACTTCTGTCGGAGGTAGTAGACTACTTCTGTCTTTCACGTGGAGCGAGCGAACCAGTAACATGGAAGGACATACTGTTTATCTTTACATCCTGATGCTTTATCGGGTGATTCAATAACTATATATACCGCTTATTTTTTTGCAAACAAGTTCCTTTTTTTAAGAATGGCTGGAAACTGGATGGAGAACGTAATAATGGGGCTCCCCTCAATCCTTGAATTTTTTGGCGGTTGGCATCCATAAATGTTGCATCACCGCCAACTGTTGGGCGGTGATGCAACATTACCGCCCAACAAATCCAGCGTTGCTATGTCATGTGTGAAAGGGCAAACAACGGAAATGTTCCATAATGTAGCTGCATGTGTGAACAGGGACAATCCCTAGTGGTGCCTGAAAGGTTATCCCACAAACCAGTGTGAAAGAGGCTTCGTAGTTACAGATATCTCTATGAACCCTAGATAAATAGAGAGATATTGGTACTGGGATGACAATCCAAAAGTATTGCATGACCGTGCTACGATTACTAACATCCATTGGGTGGTTCGTGCAGTCTCATGTTTTCAAAAGGCTGAATTAGGATACAGATTCGGCATTTAAGCAAGTTTGACAAAAAGCAGATTAACCCAATGATCTGAATAGCCTTTTGTTATATAAGGTGATGCTGTTTTAAGCTGACATGTGACTGTTGGCTGACAGTGCGCTATAAGGTGTAATGTTGCACACTGCTCCAATTGCTAAAATGCATCAAATAAATAGCATGCGGGTCTGTCTCAGTGTATCCCTTTTTCCACCCCTGACAAGTCCTCTTCCTTTTAAAAAGAGTTGATGAGTAACTTTTCCCTCTGATTCTATATAAAGTTGAATATTCCACCATCAAATGAAACTTCTTTCTCAGTGAAAGGCTAACCCCACTAGCAGAAGCTATGATGCTGAATGTTCAGCTGTATCTGATCCGTCATGCTGAGGCTGTCCGACGCTGACCTGCTTTTGAGGTAACGGCACGTTTTGCTTTGTGAGAGAACCGTGCCTTGTGGATTACCATAAATCTGGATTTATTTCCCTGATGTCATAACAATGTTACTGTGCACATGGCGTGCTCAGGATTTAGGCAAGACAGTGTTTCAAGCCAAGGTGGACAATAAAATGGTTCTCTGTTGTGGTCCCTGAATTCTAGGGAAACATTTTTGTTGGTGTCTAATAAATTAGCTAGCTGCGTGCCGCTGTTTCACAAGAGCTCTACAGAGGAGGCACCTTGGAAACATGGGGCTACCCTCCAGCCTTTCTTGTGTTCTGTAAGGACTGGAGCTTCTTGGTGCTTCACATTTTCTCGAGATACATGATGCTAAGGCAGGCCTGGAGGCTGATAACCCAGACAGACTGGAGGTTGAAGACCTAACCACTGACCAGTACATCAATGTCCTGCCCAGTCATTTCAAACACAACAGCTGCTCTCTCAATCTGTTCTTTAGTTTGATGTAATTTCCTTCCTTATGAATACGAGTCTTTGAATGACAAAGTCTCCCTGTTTCAAGTAATCTAGGGCAGTTGTCAGGGCTGGTTGTAAATAGAGCGGTTATCAACGGCCTTCATTAGGAGGCCAACTCCCTGTAGGCTCCGTTAGCTCGTAGGTAATTATCATCATGACACTGAGAACAGGAGAGACTGGACCCATCACATGCTCAATGTAAGTGCCTTGTTTGTGTCCCTTGTGGGGAGGGAGAAGTAAACATAACCGTACCATGTACGGTAATGTATGTGTATCTTTGTTTATTATCATTCCCTCTGGGCAAAACAAAGCTTGAGTAATTCAAAGGTTTTTATTTCAATTTGTTTTGTTTCCCGGATTTGTGGTGCTGGACTGAGCCAGGTACCAGTACTGTCTATTATAGACCGGGTATCAGTACTGTGGAGTCCAGACCAGATACCAGTACTGTAGAGTCTAGACCAGGGGCCAGGTACCAGTACTGTAGACTCTACAGTACTGGTGAGAGGGGGAGAGGAGAGCAAGGGCGAGAGAGATACTATGGAGTGCACCGCTTCTTCTGGTTCAGCTGCTCTGGAGGCTCCTGGCCGTCCTGCCGCATCAATGACCTCCATGGCACCATGACATCATGTCGTACCCCCCACCCTGACCAACACCTCCCCTGCCCTGACCAACACTCCAAATAACCCCCCTACCCTGAGCAACACCCCCCCATCCTGACCCAACACCTCCCCTGCCCTGACCAACACTCCACATAACCCCACCCCCAGGCTTCCACTGTTATTCCCTCGTGCTCCGGTACTCCAACCCAACCCGCCCCGCCCCTCTCTCTCTACCCTGGTCTCTCAAAGAGCCCTCTGTGCTGCAGGCCAAGTGTTTATGGAATGTCTCAGCTGCTTGTGTGTGTGTGTGTGTGTGTGTGTGTGTGTGTGTGTGTGTGTGTGTGTGTGTGTGTGTGTGTGTTGTGTGTGTGTGTGTGTGTGTGTGTGTGTGTGTGTGTGTGTGTGTGTGTGTGTGTGTGTGTGTGTGTGTCCAGGCGTGCAGGAGTTGATAATTGTAAAGTGCTGTACATGTTCACCTCTTGAAACAACTGCTTGGGGTTAAGAAAGTCGAGAAAACTTCCGAGCCACAAAACGTATGAAAAATAGTATCCCAGCACAGGAGTTTGAGACAAGGCGTTGCCCATTAAATGTTCCTTACTTGGAACCCACATGTTTGTCTTTCAGGAAATAGTTTCGGTTCGAAAGATCTAGTAGGTGGACCTGTTTTGCCAGGATAAACTGGCAACACGTGTCGTTTTCCCTGGAAAACTACACTTGCACAAAGTCCCCCTTCCATGTGTAGTAAGGCCTATACGCCTTAATGGCACAATGCTATGCTAAATTTACACAGAACTACACACTGACTGATTCACCTGCTCCTGCTCTGCTACTTGCTGCCGTTTGCCCACGTCTGTGTTCAGGAAGTTCACGGACTGGAACGATTACTGGCCTGTGATTCTCTCTCTCTCACGCAGAGCGTTGGAGCTCTGACAGGCTGAGCCATTTAAAACCCACTGATTAGTAGGTGAGCTGGGCTGGGTTCGGGAGGCCAGGGCCAGGCCTACGCCACTCCATGACTGCTCTAATTTTAGGCCCCACAAGAGAGCAGAGCAGTGAGGTGCACTGCTCTCACCTCATCGCTCTGCTCCACAGTGAGGCCGGTGGGCTCACTGTTTCTAGTTCTGAAGTATCCCAGTGCTTCTCCATTTGACTCACCACATGGACCCAGGGAAGGAGGGAGAGCTCTAGACGGCTGACTCTCAAGCAGTGTGATATTCCACCAGTACAGACCTCACCATCTAATACATCTCTGCAACGAAGAGAAGGTAAAGGAGTGTATGCTGCAGAGGGAGTAAAGGTCCTACGTAAACAGTCCTAAGTCTTCCTGATGAGCGTACTTTGCTGCGTGAACATCATTGGATTCATAAACATTGTTGAAAGAGTCGACTCCCTTCCCCTCCCCAAAACCAGCCCCACCCTCCTCCAACCGCATGGCCGCGGTCTCCACGGCGACGAGGCGGTGAAGTGGAGAATCCATTCACTGGAACCCTCAACCTTTTAACAGCATCACATTTCGTCCCCTTTTCTCTGCAGACAAAAACAGCCGGTAGTGAAAGATGTTAGGAATGCTTATTGGCCTTCCCTCACCATTTTAGAAACATCAGAAAATAGAACTCTTTATATATGTGCCGGGTCGATCAATACATTTGCTATTTAGGGATTATTCCTTTTAGACATAAACTGTTTACATTTGACCCAACTTAAGTCAAATGCATTGGATGCCTGCTGCTGTTTTGGTCTATTCATCCTGTGGTAAGGGATAGGGTCAGGGCTAGGGTTAGGTTCAGGGTAAGGGCTAGTGTTAGCGTCAGGGTCAGGTTAGGGTCATGGTCAGGGTTAGGGCCCAGGGTTAGGGTTAGAGTCAGGGTCCAGATGGGCTGGCATGGTGTGATGGACTGTCTCTATCTGCGCTGCTTCCTTCTCTGCTTGTTTTCCCGACCAGACAGGCTGAGCCTTCCCCTGAAGGAGCGTCAGGAGGTAGAAGAAGAAGGCTTTCATGCTTCCAAACGGCACAAGCTTTTTCTAATGGACACCCAAAGCCCAAAACACTGTGACGAATTCTTTAGTGGGGATAGCCCTTCAGTAAGGAGCCAGGAGGTATAAAATACCAACAAAAGCACCAAAGTGATTGGCTAATCCTCCTCCTCCCAATCCCATTTGATGGTGGTTGTGAGCGTATCTATGGATTAGGATTAGATAGGGCTGTATGAACGTGTGGGCCAGCTGCTGGGTTTTCAGGAAGGAGCTATGTGATGGACTCACCCCCCCACCAGCGCCCCAGGAGTCCGTGACCTCACTCCCACTCCTGTTCAGCTAGCTCTAGTTTTCCTCAGGTGGTCTTCAGGTGGCTAGAGTTTGTTGCAAGGTTGGAAGTCAAACATATGTGCTTTTGAACAAACGCCAAACAAGGCCATAGAACCACTTAATTCCCATGTCATACATGCAGATCAAAGCATGTGTGTGCGTGTGCCAGGGATGGTGAATTGTGTCACTTCACCCGCCACTGTGTCGGGTAATACTTTCCAGTCAGGTCCGATCAAATTTGCACATTTAATACATTCGGCATATGGCGCTGCAGTTCTACAACCATTACTGTCAACATCCGGCCCCCTACTTCTTCTGCGCCCCTTTTGCTGAACTGCGACTGTCAACATCCGGGATAATATACCGGTAACGGGGCTCTCAAGTCTCATGTATTCGGCGTGATAACATAGCTGTGTTCGAAATCGTTCCCTATCACGGATATAGTGCACTATATAGGGTGCTCGCCATTTTGTAGGGTGTTCGAATTCTCAGTGGTTAATTTCATGCACTATATAGTAAACTTAAAATACCCCAAAATTGAGTGTACATACGATGTACCCTACATGTTACTCCCGTATCACTACCCAGCCGAAAAATAGATGCGCTATAAATTGTTTTGTATATAGCACTCAGGAACATGGGCATAGTTGTGGAAGTGCTGCTGTTAGAAAAAAAAAAGTTGACCGGAATTAAAGTACTGCACATCGACTGTACAAATGTAGATTATTCATCACAAGAATTTTAATTCAGAAATCGAATAGGCTAATAAAGTCTGAATTGTGAGATAAAATTCAGCATTCTGATAATAAAGTCAGAATACTTGGATAAAATCCGAATTCTGATAATTAAATCCAGCATTATAGATTAATTTAAGAAGTTTCTCACCAGTAATTTGTCGCCTGGTCGCGATGTCGAGTTTTTTTTTTTTAAGTAGTTCACTAGCGTGCAATAATTTGCAGTGTCAGAATTCTGAGAATTTAGTCAGCATTTAGATTCCTCAGAATTCTCTGACACCGCAAATTAAAGCGCTACTTTTAGCAAAATACTTTCAGCGTGACTGGAGTGAACTTCCTTAAATTAACCTTTAATGCTAGATTTGCATGAACGCTTTTGTGTGAATTAGTTTGGTTCTCTTTCATGAATTCAACCCATGCACACGCTCACACGCCACACTTCCTCTTTTGCCCGGTCATGCCCGCTTTTTGAGACACTTTTAAAAAATGTTTTGCGGAATTTCAAAATCGTCCAGGATTTAATTAAAGCCTCATACATTTTCACATTGAATTTGCGTTGCGTTTCTCTGGGTCGTTCACAAACTAGTTAGGCTACGCCCTCCCCTACTCAGTTCTGTTCGCTTTGCATTGGTGGAAGTGAGTAGGGGGAGTGGTTAAGTAGAGCCTTCAGATTGGACGGTTTGACATACTCAGTTACTGACGTGTTTTGTATTTTTACCATTATTGTTTTATAGGGACAATAATTAACCAATTTCTCCTACAGGGGATTGATAAAGCATTGGCCTAATGCCACAGATATATTTTCAGCATTGGACTGAATGCCATATAAATATATAATTGTTGTTGTTTTTGCACGTTTGCAACGTTTAAAAGTTCAGGGTATAAAGTTCAAGTATATGCCTCTACTTGTATTGCTTAAGCTAATAGCATTTTGAGGCAGTGTTTTTTTCTGAATATTAGTGGGGCCAATAATGCTTACTATCATACGTTAGTTACCAGGTCTGTGGACACATTTGTAGGCAGTCACATGTAAATAACATGTTATGATGGTGTAGCCATGCATGTTGTTTTATTGTTAATGTGTCAATTTGTTTTTTATTGAAAATACTTTGTATAGATGAATTATCCCCCAACTTGTCATCGTAACACCTTTGAAATAAACATGACTTAACATGGCAGATACCTGTATATTGTTTATCATATGCAGTAAGAGCGTAACGTTTTCTACTCAGTTCCTTGGCAGAACCTACTTACAGTAAAAATCACTTCTGATGGGAAAAAAGATGTGTATGAAAAACACTTTTCTTATCTATTTTTACTATTATATTGTTTAAAATGTACGCATATATTAAAAAAAAATATAGCGTATAAAAAAGATGAGTGGCTGGTAGATTTTTAAATCTACCTGCCACAGTGGCTGGTGGGCAAAAAAGTAAATTTCCATCTCTGGCGTGTGCACTTGTGCGTGTGTATAGGCGTTCAGATGGCTACTGTTGGATCCACTAACGACGGAAAAAAAACTCGGATCATCATTCTTTGAGAACAGTGTGTGTGTGTGTGTGTGTGTGCGGTGCGTGCGTTTGTGTGTGTGTGCGTGCACCCAGTCCTAGGGATGCTCTCAGGACTACGGTCCGCAGGAGAGGCTTCACCGACCCCCTCTGTCCCAGCTGTCAGGGACGCTAAGCGCTCTTATGTAACACCAGCAGAACGCCTCTGTTACGGACAGCTGAGGGACACCGGGGGCATGGCTGCTGGCCTCGCCTCTCTGTCCAGCGTCGGCCCGTCCCAACACAGACCTCTGTTCTCCTCTGTTGCTCTGCTTTGTACCAAGAAGCTGCAGTGTGGTCGTTCCTTCTGTCCCGCACCCCTCCTCCGCAAGGTTGGAGATGATCTACTGAGGTGGGGATGATTTAATCGGTTGGGGAGGATCGACTAGGTGGAGATGATATAATTGGGTGATGATGATACCATCGGGTGGTGAGGATTTAATCGGGTGGTGTTTATATAATCGGTTGGTGATAGCGTTGCATAAGCAAAAAGGGTTTTCATGTCATTGGTAAACAATTCATTTTGTGTAAACAAGGCTTTGTAGTTTTCTGTAGAAGGAACTAATGCAATGCAGGTAAGGGTTATTTACTTTAGTTTGGAAGGATATACAGTAGTTTGTTATTGTATATAAAGTTATACACTCTAAAAGGCCCAGAATCAAATTCAGTAACAGTGGACCTCGTAGAAACAGATCAGCACCGTCATGGCTTCTAAAGTGTGTGTGTGACTGAGTGAGCACAGGGAGGTGTTTGTGATGGGATGACCTTGTGGCCAAAGCCTGTATCCGCTCTGAGGTGATAAAGCTGAACGCTCCGGCGGGGGCACTTCCTCAAAACAGCCAAACCAACCTCTGTAAGGATCACTATAGAGCTGATAATGCCTCACCAAAACTCTCTCTCTCTCTCACCCTGCTGTGACACCGTCTCACCAGCACTCTCTCTCTCTCACCCTGCTGTGATACCGTCTCACCACCACTCTCTCTCTCTCACCCTGCTGTGATACCGTCTCACCAGCACTCTCTCTCTCTCACCCTGCTGTGATACCGTCTCACCAGCACTCTCTCTCTCTCACCCTGCTGTGATACCGTCACCAACACTCTCTCTCTCTCTCTCTCTCACCCTGCTGTGATACCGTCACCAACACTCTCTCTCTCTCTCTCACCCTGCTGTGATACCGTCACCAACACTCTCTCTCTCTCTCTCACCCTGCTGTGATACCGTCACCAACACTCTCTCTCTCTCTCTCACCCTGCTGTGATACCGTCTCACCAGCACTCTCTCTCTCTCACCCTGCTGTGATACCGTCTCACCAGCACTCTCTCTCTCTCTCTCTGCTGTGATACCGTCTCACCAGCACTCTCTCTCTCTCTCTCTGCTATGATACCGTCTCACCACCACTCTCTCTCTCTCTGCTGTGATACCGTCATCACCAACACACTCTCACCCTGCTGTGATACCGTCATCACCAACACACTCTCACCCGGCTGTGATACCGTCATCACCAACACACTCTCACCCTGCTGTGATACCGTCGGCATACTTTTTCTTCATCTTTTCGTTCTCTCGGGGTTCAGTAGGTTGAGCTGCAAGAGGATGTGATTCAGTTCCCTGGCTGCTGGTTAATCTGAGAGGAACACAGATTGGCCTTTCACACCCCCTCCCCTGGGCTGGGGGGCACTTCCTGGAGCCGTCCCAGTCCCTCTCTCTCTCACTCTCTCTCTCACTCTCCATTTATCTCCATGTATCTCTTTTCCTTTGTTGCCCTCCCAACCTACCTCTATAAATCATTCCTCTCTTTCTTTCTCTCTCTATCACTCTCTCTATTTTCTTTTTTCCGTAATGCTCTCCTCCGTTCATACGAGGGTTACACTAGCAAAAAAGCTGAACAAAAGCTGTTTCAACTGCGAAAGAACTTGACCATTCTTTCATTATTGTTGCGGTTCAGAGAGCTGTCAGCACACTGATAATCATCGTAAGAGTCAAAAGATAGCGCTGAGTCATGTGGGCAGGCAGTAAGCACTGCCGTCCAACACGTCGTCCCACTCCAGGACCAACGGCGACACAAACTTAGACGGCACCCTTACACCCTGGTGAAGGTGAAACCCCACCCCCACCCCCCCACCCCTCTTCGCCAGGGTCACGGTTAGGGTCACGGTTATGGTCAGGGTTAGGGTTAGGGTTCATCATCATCTAATGAATCTTCCCTAATGATGTTAATTGAATCATTTACACCATTATTATTATAGGGCTTAGGATTGACATTCTCTAAAGTTCCCTCAAACTTTTGCCTCTGTTTTATTATTGTATTTTCCATTACGGTTTATAATAACAAGCACCATATACATCTGTAAAAAGTTTTTATGTAATGGATGTAATGTAACGAATGTGACCTGTGATATAAAACTCAAGGACAACATTATAACCCTATCCACTACTACAACCTTTACTAGTACAACTATTAGTAGTACTACCAGTACTAGTATTACTAGTACTATTATTAGTAATAGTACTAGGGATCGACCGATACAGATTTTTTAGGGCCGATACGATACCGATATTTTTTCATCAGCCTTAGCCGATACGCCGATACCGATATTTAGAGCCGATACTATTTATTTATTTTTTTATTTTTTTATTTTTTGCTCCCTCAATCATAAAAATTACACTGATAACAAATGTTACAAGTCTCAATTAAAAAAAATGAACATTTATTGAACTTCGATATAAAAAACTATATTTAACAAATAGTAAAAACAGGTGAGGTAGAACAAGTAAAAAAAAAAATTAAAAAAAATTGGCGAAAGAAATATCGGCGAAAATCGGCCGCGTATCGGCCGATACCGATACACGTAAAAAACGCGAATATCGGCCGATAATATCGGCCGACCGATATATCGGTCGATCCCTAAATAGTACTAGTAGTACTACTAATAGTTGTACTAGTAGTGGTTGTAGTAGTGGCTAGGGTTATAATGTTGTCCTTGAGTTTCATATCACTACTAGTAGAAGCCCATCTGTGACCCGCTGGTGCTTTCCTCAACAGACCCCGGGTCCAGGGAGGTCTCTCCATCCCTCTGCGTTGATCTGGACCGACCCCCGGAGGAGGCAGGGCGGGGCCGGGAGGAGGCCTGCATCCCTGCCTCCTCCTCCTCGTCCCCTCGCCGGCTGCGCTCCAGGAGCCAGGACACGCAGTCCTCCGGATCCCTGGAGTCGGCTCTGTCGGTACGGGGGCGCTGCGGGTCACCGCTGGCTGGCTGGCTGACTGACTGTATGTGGAGCTGGCTGAATGGCTGGCTGGCTGGCTAGCTGGCTGACTGTATATGGAGCTGCCTGATTGGCTGGCTGGCTTGCTGGCTGACTTTATGTGGAGCTGGCTGATTGACTCGCTGGCTGGCTAGCTGGCTGACTGTATATGGAGCTGCCTGATTGGCTGGCTGGCCAGCTGGCTGACTGTATGTGGAGCTGGCTGATTGGCTGGCTGGCTGGCTGGCTGGCTAGCAGGCTGACTGTCTGTGGTGCTGGCTGGCTAGCTGGCTGACTCTATGAGGTGGTGGCTTGCTGACTGGCCAGCTAGCTGGCTGAATCCATGTGGTGCTGGCTGGCTGGCTGGCTGGCTAGCTGGCTGACTGTGGTGCTGGCTGGCTGGCTGGCTAGTTGGCTGACTGTATACGGTGCTGGCTGGCTGGCCGGCTGGCTGGTTAGCTGGCTGGCTGTATGTGCTGCTGGCTGGCTGGCTAGCAGGCTGACTGTATGTGGTGCTGGCTGGCTGGCTGACTGTATGTGGTGGTGGCTTGCTGACTGGTCAGCTAGCTGGCTGAATCCATGTGGTGCTCGCTGGCTGGCTGGCTGGCTGACTGTGGTGCTGGCTGGCTGGCTGGCTAGTTGGCTGACTGTATATGGTGCTGGCTGGCTGGCTGGCTGGCTGGCTAGCTGGCTGACTTTGGTGCTGGCTGGCTGGCTGGCTAGTTGGCTGACTGTATATGGTGCTGGCTGGCTGGCTATCTGGCTGGCTTTATGGTTAGCTGGATGGCTGGCTGGCTGCAGCTGTGACACCAGGTGTCTGGCTATCAAGACATTAAACCTATCAAGTTCCATCGAGTTCTGGGGCCCTCTCTTCTATGTTAAGTAGTTCCACGTGTTCTTCAAACGGTCTTCCTCTGTTTGGGTCTCCTAACAAAAGCTCTTTAAGATCCACCTTCACACTCGCTCCACTGAGCTCCCATTTATTCTTATACAATACGTCCGTGAAATGGGGGAGAGAGTGTGTTCGGTGTCCCTCGTCAACCCATGTGGAATAATGTGTGTGCCTGTGTGCCAGGTGTGTGCGTGCGTGAAGAGGGCAGCAGTCCACTTGTTTCCCTGGTGACCTGTTATCCTTTCCAAAAACCTTGGATCAAAAGGAGATGGCAACAACATGATGACAGTTGTGTTGACTCCCTGCTTGTTTTTTTGTTTATTGTTTGTTTGTTGTCATCTGGCCTCTGGTCCCTCAGGTGGAGCTCGACCAGGAGAAGGGTTTGGAGATGAGGAAGTGGGTTCTGTCAGGGATCCTGGCCAGCGAAGAGGCCTACCTGGGCCACCTGGAGGCCCTCCTGATAGTAAGTGAAACACCAGGCACACGTCTCCCCACTGTCACCTTTCCACTGTGTAACCCTAACCCTTAACCTTACCTTTCCACTGTGTAACACTACCTCTAAATCGAATATATACAACTGCTTTAAATGGAAGAAGAACGCTCGCTGAATGCAGTCCAAAGCAACTCTAGTTTGAATTTCCTGACATTTTAAAGATTAAGAAAAAAGTGGGTTGCAGCTTTGTAAATGCTGTCTCTTCCTCTGAATCCATCTTGGTGATGCGTGATGCTCCAGAGTTTGACCTCGTAACGTGTTCCAGTCTGTACTGCGTTCATCCTCCAACCTTGGTAAAGTATGGCTTGTGACTCACCCTGTCCCCTCAGCCCATGAAGCCCCTGAGGGCCGCTGCCACCACCTCCCAGCCCATGCTGAGCACCCAGCAGATAGAGACCATCTTCTTCAAGGTCCCCGAGCTCCACCAGATCCACAAGGACTTCTACGATGCCCTGCTGCCCCGGGTCCAGGACTGGAGCTCCCAGCGGTGTGTTGGCGACCTCTTCCAGAGGCTGGTGAGCGAAGACCGCAGGGTGTCATTCTGGTTCCATGGTCCTCCAGCCCACTAGATGTTCCTCCACTAGATGTTCCTCAGTCCACTAGATGTTCCTCAGTCCACTAGATGTTCCTCAGTCCACTAGATGTTCCTCAGTCCACTGGATGTTCCTCAGTCCACTAGATGTTCCTCCGACCACTAGATGTTCCTCAGTCCACTAGATGTTTCTCCACTAGATGTTCCCCAGTCCACTAGATGTTCCTCAGACCACTAGATGTTCCTCAGACCACTAGATGTTCCTCAGTCCACTAGATGTTCCTAAGCCCAATAGCATGTTAGCATGTTAGCTACATTCTAGAAAAAATAATAATAATGAACGTGAAGTTGAGTCATCAGTGATACCTAAATGTGATCTACCTCCTGCTCGGTCACACACAAAAAACACGGTACTTAAAATAAATGAGAACGCTGCTTGTTGATCAAACAACGCCATTGGTTGAGTCAGACGGTTTTCTTTCCTTCAGCCCAATAATTAAAGGCCGCCTTAAAACGGTGCCTTTCATCCCTAATAGGGCAGGGGTTGGATGGTGGGGTGGGGGGGGGGGGGGGTAAAGAGTGTGTGTGAGGGTCTGCTGGATGGGGGACAACATCTGAGCAGACCGCCTGGAGTCCCCTGGCTGATGAAAGCCCTGTGCCACCACAGTGGAGCTCAAAGCACACACGCACGCGCAATGCACTCGCACGCAAACACACTCGAACTAGCAACACGCATGCATACACACGCATGCATGCACACATATTCACTCACTCGTGTGTACACACATCCAGACACACACTGCAGCGTGGATGAAAGAATCCCACGTGAGCACTAGTTTATCCATACACACCCGGTGGCTGCTCTGTCTCTTGTGGTACACACGCACACACAAACAGGGTAGTGTACCAGTAGAGCTCTTCCTCCACTCCTCCTATGTGAGTCATGGACCCAGGACCCCATGTCCTGGGTCTGATAGGGTCTCTGCCCCCTCATGGACCATGAGTCTCCCCGCCCCCCTGCAGGCCAACCAGCTGGGCGTGTACCGGGCCTTCGTGGATAACTACAAGGTCGCCGTGGAGACGGCCGACAAGTGCTGCCAGGCCAACGTCCAATTCGCCGAGATCTCCGAGGTATGTGTTCTACCACGAAGCCAAGGTGGCGTTGGGCTGGAAAGGTTGGCTGTATTGAGATGTGGGGGCAGGGTGAGGTTGAACCAAATCAGTGCTCACCTGCCATCGTGACATCCCCTTGAATCCTTCCAGCCAATAGGAGAGGGCAAATGCATTTCACTGTAAACCTGTTTTTGATGAATTGTGATGTAATGTGACAGAGAAAGTGATAAAGTGGTACAGTGTAAACTGCTGGTTTGGATACAGTTTTATTTATTATCTTTCTCTGTACCGTAGAACCTCAAGGTGAAGAGTAACAAGGAGTCGCCTAAAAACTCCCTGGAGAGTAAGTTCTGTCTGGTCACGCACACACACACACACTCACCATGTGAGTCACGGCGTCAGGAGGGGCCGTATTGAACATGAATCTTCCTGCTCTTCTTCCTCAGCTCTCCTGTACAAACCTGTGGACCGGGTGACGCGCAGCACACTGGTTCTGCACGTACGTCCTGCCCCTGATGAGCTCTGTTGATAACCAGGGTTTATACCCGGACCCTGACCCGGACCTCGGTCCCCACGGTCCTGCTGCCTCACGCAGACCCGGAGAGAAGGACAGAAACACATCCTGATAGAAAGGAATCCGGCCAACTGTACCTATGGTTCCCATGGTTACTGTCTGTTGGCAGGATAGTGTACTGTAGAGTAGCGGGGGTTTAACCAAGAAGAAATGTTCTGGGTTCGATCCCCAATGTGCACTTGACTACTTGTAGGCGTGGTTGAGCAAGACGACCCCTGACCCCTACACGCCCTATCTAAAGGCGCGTGGGGAGAAAGCTTCATCGCTAAACGTCGTTACCATGACGATGAATGTTGTGTTTTCATCGGTAGGATCTGCTGAAGCACACGCCGGCCTGCCACCCCGACCACGCCCTGCTGCAGGACGCCCTGCGCATCTCGCACAACTTCCTGTCCAGCATCAACGAGGAGATCACGCCGCGCCGCCAGTCCATGACCGTGAAAAAGGGCGAGGTGAGTCTCTGTCGTTCCCCCCCCCGCGCGGGGCCCTGAACCCAGGGTGCCCCTGAATCAAGCCCGGGTCCACTTCCTGACTGCCCCCCCACCCCAGCCCCACATGGACCCCCCCCAGGACCTCGAGGTCCACTTCCTGTCTGCCCCCCAGCCCCACGTGCAGCCCCAAAGAGCCCAGAGGTCCACTTCCTGCCCCCCCCCCCCACCCAGCCCCAAGTGGACCCCCCCAGGACCTAGACGACTGGTGGGAAGTTCCCCCCCTCCCCTATCCTTCCTTCCCCATCCCAAGAAAAGGCGTTGATGCAACATCGATGACTATCAAGTCGAATCTGGACAATCTGTTCAAGTAATCTTCAGACCCGAAGTGATTTTGGTATTCGATTGTATTGAAACCGCTCACTGCTGAGGCAACACTAATTGTTTATGATGGATTTTCTCGCTGCTGGTTCTCTTTGAAGTGAGCATTTGATCTGCACTTTGTCGCAGACAAAGACCCCTTTAGGAAATGGATCACAACAGCGGCCGACACAAACGGGGAACCCGCCGTCCTCCTGTGTGCAGAGGCCTGTGTGGACTCTGAGGTCACACGCTCGAGGCTCAGCCACTACTTGGTTGCCACTGTTTGTGTTTCCCTGGAAACACTGTGCCACTGGAGTCATGTTGTTGATCCTCTGCCAGCTCTATGAAATATGGGTCAGCTTCCAATATGTTGCTAGAACCACACTGGCCCACTTCTGCTGCCTCCATGGCCAAGTGCACTAGCAGGAACAGAGTGTTTAGTCAGTGAGAGGTTTCATCAGTGAGAGGGGGGCAGGGTCTGTGGGCTGATTTGTTAGAGATCCTGAGCACAGAGGTCAAGGCCCATTTTAATACCAGACAGTCCCACCACCCGCGTGCAGATGTCGTCATTACGACGGATTATGTCAGTAATGTCAGAAAGCTGCAATCTGTCCATGTTGACACCATGCGTCGCTCCAGAAGTCGGACCCGTCCCCCTCCCAGAGACGCCCCCTAAAGGAAGGGCTCAGTCATTAATGAGTGGCTGGCTGAGTATGCCGACACCCTCAAGAGGTTGGTTGTCTCATCACTTTATTACCCCATGAGATCATCGTATCTCATGGGGTAATAAAGTCGTGTAGAGCTGATCTGTTGTAACATTACAGTGTTTGTTGTGCTTGTGTGTGAGGTTGAATGGAATAGGAGCCCTTGTGACTGTATGGCTCCTAGCAGTCACGCGATCATATTCAAAGTACAGATTTAGATAAGCTGGTGTCCATTTGTTGACTGTTGACATCCTGCTGGCGGATCCTGTTGTCCTTCTGAGAACGTTCTCCTTGGTTCCTCAGAACCGGCAGCTCCTGAGGGACCGCTTCATGGTGGAGCTGGTGGAGGGATCCAGAAAGCTCCGGCACGTTTTCCTCTTCACCGACCTGTTGCTCTGCACCAAGCTGAAGAAACAGCCTGCAGGGTGGGTCGCCGCGCAGCTCCCACACCTCTCTCCAGAACCCCCGGCTCACAGGGGAACACAGAGCAGCTGACAGACTTTAGAAGGACTTCAGACAGGGTTTAGGGTTTAATGAACAAACTGCTGGAATGCAGCCACCTCATCGCCTGGGTTGTAGTCGGTAATGTTATCAACAAGCAGTAGAAATGGGTCCATATCATCAACCTTTATCGATACAAAGAAGCTGAATTCAATGAGGGCCTGTGTTCAGGTAATATGGCCCAACAAAAGCACACAAGGAACGTGATGGATAGAAATAAAGATGGATAGGGTGATCCCTAGCACATCAGGAAATACCAAGTGAACTGAAAAATTTAACTAATTGCAGGGATTTCCTGCAATTACAGGAAATCATGGTGAAATTAGAAGATACAGATTGAGATCTACTTAAAAGCAATCACAGTCCACAGCCAGTCGGTTGCTTGGTTTTGTTTTAAATGCCTTGGTACACTGGTGTTGTGACGTCTTCTCCTTTCTCAGGAAGGCGCAGCAGTATGAGTGCAAGTGGTACATCCCCCTGGCAGACCTCGCCTTCCACACCATCGATGACGCCGAGTCCACGACCATCCCTCTGGTCCAGGATGAGGAGATAGACGCCATGAGGTTCAGGATCTCCCAGATCAAGAACGACATCCAGAGGGAGAAGGTGAGGGCTTTAACGAAGATGGGGATGATCATCTCAATGCAATGAATTTATCAGTCCAGTATGTGAAGCTCGATGATGAGTGGCGCAATGCATCGATTTCCTATGTCCTTTTGATCAATGAGAACATGTGGTTCCTCTTCAACCTTTAACTATATGATGGACAAACATTTTAATGTCAATCCTTTTTCTGAAATATGTCTTTAAAGGGGACTTATTATACCACCAGGTGTGAGTGTGATTAGCCTTACAAGCCGTTTCGAAAATCTGCTTAATATGACATCACTAGTGGGTGTGTCCACCTAGATCTGTGCTGGATAGATCTATCTACCAGCCTACCCAGTGGACTGAAGTAAACATTGCTCATCTATCCAGCACAGACACACCCACTAGTGATGTCATATTAGGCCGATTTTCGAAACGGCTTGTAAGGCTAATCACACTCACACCTGGTGGTATAATAAGTCCCCTTTAAACCACCGCTTACAAAACCTGAAATTTCCGCATTGCAACATCCTAATTTAAAACGCAGCGTCTATCCAAGAGATCACCTTGTGAGGGAGATCACCTAGATCACCTACTGAGAGGGATCCCCTAATGAGAGAAATCCCCTAGGGAGGGTGATCTTCCTGACACTCTTCCCCTCTCTCTCCAGAGGAGTGCAAAGGGGCTGAAGCTGCTGGAGCGTCTGAGGAAGAAGCTCGCTGAGCAGGAGTCTCTGCTGCTGCTCACCTCCCCCAACATGGCCTTCAGGGTGGCCAACCGCAACGGCAAGGTCAGTCCCTAGTCCTGGTTATCAAGAGTCCCTCCTGGTCCTCCTCCTTCTAGTCCGGTGCCTCCCTTCTGTCTGCCTTCAGCTGCTGTAGGAAGGATTCCAGAGTTAGAAAAAGGGATTGAGCAGAAGAGAGCAAGATTTGCAGAGTAAACATCCCAAAAAACATCCCTTCCTTCTCTGCTTCCTTGTCTCTCTGCGCTGATAGCTGTTGCATTTCACCACCTGTACTCGATAGGCACAGTTCACTGATAGCTAGCGGTCGAGGGAGGCAGTGTTGTAGTGTGGTTTATACTTTTATCTTGGAGCTTGTTTCAAGAGCTTCAGGCCAAGCTGACCTTGTAAGTAAAGGCTTTGACTCTTTGACTGAGAAGGTTAACTTAAGGGAAGGCTGACCCATGGATTCATGAATGATCCTACGTCGTATGCAGTCTGACTAAAATATTATGAAAACAACACAGTTGTTTTGGGTCTCTGGTGCTCCCATACGCATACAAAATCCATACATGATTTACTGAGTGAGATATGCATTTATGAAAGTTCCCCGCCTACAGTTACCAAACGAGCGAGTCAGTTTCGGCGCCCCCGCCTATGTAGGAAGGGGGCAGAGTTCAAAATGACCTCCCACTTCCCCACTCCCCTCCAATAAGATCATAGCTAAGATTCTGTGGACCAGCGGACAAGCAGCCCCGGCGGGGGGAACTCGGCGGTAGTGTGATATTAAAAGTACCATAACGGTGTCCAATGCTCAAACAGAAAAGGGTGACCCCCCCCCACACGCAACCCGGCATCACGCGATTTCATGCTCATGCGCACAAACGTTAATCTATTGAATCTTGTCCCAGAGCACGATGGTCCTACTTTTTTCGTTCTACAAAGAATGAAATGTAAACCAATGCATTCTGAATGGGAGCATTTCTCCGATGTTTTTGTGCTACACAGAACGAAATGTAAACCAATGCATTTTTGAATGGGAGCGTTTTTCAGACGAGAGAGAGAGTGTGCGCAGACAGTACAGTGCACCCTCTAGTTATCTAGTATATGTCAATATTTCAGATTTTTTTTAAGCAGACCTCCTCAAAAGCTGAAATGAACGTGCTCCACAGAACGTGCGTTACTCCGACAATTAACGTGCTCCACAAAAAGAAATGAGAGAGAGAAAGCGAGAGGAGGACAGAGAGAGCTTCAGAAGGGGTGTGTGCAGATAGTACAACACACCCTCTACTTGTGTTTGTGTCAAAACAATAAATGTATCAAAGGGTTAAATGTAGTGTACCAGGGATACTCTGATTTCCCCGTTTTCCACACACACGCACACATACACACCAAGCACACACAGAGAGACACACAGCCTATGATTTAATGGTGCTCAACGCCGGCCCAGAGAACATCAGCTTTCCTACTCCTCTCTGCAGCTGTCCACCTGATGGGGAGCTTTCAATGATTACTGCTGTTTGTGTTGGTATCTGGGACACTGAAAACAACGTGTGTGTTTGTGTTGCCCTCTGCTGGTACACTGGTAAGCCTACAATTAGCCGACATCAGCAAACGAGAAATGTTTCCCTTTTGAATTAAGATCATCATTTAGTGTGTGTGTGTGTGTGTGTGTGTGTGTGTGTGTGTGTGTGTGTGTGTGTGTGTGTGTGTGTGTGTGTGTGTGTGTGTGTGTGTGTGTGTGTGTGTGTGTGTGTGTGTGTGTGTGTGTGTTCCAGGGCTTCACTTTCCTGATCTCCTCTGACTACGAGCGAGCTGAGTGGCGAGAGCTGGTTCACCAGCAGCAGAAAAAGTGTAAAGAACTTTCTTTCCTTAATTGATCATGTTCCACTCAACACCCTTTAAACATTAATAACATTCTAACTGTTATTGGTGTTCTTTGCTTCAGGTCACAAAAGCTTCTCCTTGACCTCTCTAGAGCTGCAGATGCTCACCAACTCGTGTGTGAAGCTCCAGATGGTCCACTCCGTCCCTGTGATCATGAGTAAAGAAGGTGAGAAGAAGGATACACTTTGGTCAACTCTATCATTAGGGCTTCAACCCTCAATCCCATCAACCAACATGGTGCTTGTCCCGCAACATAGTTTGAGAAACACTGCTGTTCGTTATGCTGCACACAGATCTTTATGGGACTTTGTCCTGAGTAGACTCTAGTATTGCTTGTTTTTCTTTCCTGTCAGTCGTGATCCATAAAGCTCTCCCTTCCTCCACAGACGAAGAGTCTTCCGGTCTGTACGGCTTCCTCAATGTCATCGTCCACTCCGCGTCCGGATTCAAACACACCTCCAGTGAGGAGCTTCTGTTCTTTTGTTCGTCTTTCAATCTATTCCAAAGTTAAACGCGTCTTTACTCAAAATTTGGTCGTATTTTTGATGGTTCTCTTCCGGAATCAGAACAATGTTAGCAGAGTAACTCATCATACTGCGTCCAGTCAACCTCCTTTGTGTGGATGATGATGACATAAAACGCTTTCTTCCAGATCTGTACTGCACCCTGGAGGTGGACGCCTTCGGCTATTTCGTGAACAAAGCCAAGACGCGCGTGTACCGGGACTCCACGGAGCCCTGCTGGAACGAGGTGAGCCTCCAGCGGCCCCTCCCTGAGACACAGCCACTAGCACAACAAGGAGGCCAGTGGTGGACCCCAGCTGTGAGTGCTGACGTCAGCATAACGTCTGACTGTGTGTCTCCACCACAGGAGTTTGAGATCGAGCTGGAGGGCTCCCAGACCCTCCGGCTGCTCTGCTATGAGAAGTGCTGCGGCAGGACCAGGCAGTCGCGGGACGAGGGGGAGAACACGGAGCGCATCGTGGCCAAAGGGCAGATCACGGTAGGAGGCGGTGCCCTCGGTGGAGGATCACAGTGTTAGGAGATCAGAAGGCTTGGGTGTCCCTGAAGTTATTCAGGTATTTCAAAAAATTACATGGGAAAAACATACTAACTTATTTTATCATTTAATAATGATGAGAAAAATAAATGATTCTACTTGACGAGCAGGTCTGCACTTGGGTAGCAGCAATCACACACAAAGTCTGGAACATATATTATGCATAAAAATAAAAATATAGACATAAATCGATGTCTTTAAAAAGGAGCAGGCCGCTCAACGGTCAGTACCGCTGAGAGGTCCAGCCGCTGTACCTCCTGAGCCACTGAGTAGTCCAACTGTCCGACCCAACTTTAGTTCTGTGTCCCCTGTGCTCTATCAGCATAACACTATCAGTATCACTATCGCCACTATCAACACCCTCAGTTATGTTCCCTGCTCCATTAGGGCCCACGGACACAATAAACAAAGAGATTATAGTTTTCATTCTAGATTCATTCAGGCTGTGGAGTCCTTGCGGTTCATGTGCAGACACCTTCATGTTAATCCTTTGGTCTGATAGGCCAGGGAACATGGTACTATTAGTGGGCCTCAGGGTTATGACAAGGGGGGGGGGGGGGGAGGGATTAGAGTTCTGAGTGTAGGGGGCGGTTGTGGAGGGTGAAGGGGAGGGGTTAAGCACCATCCTGACGCAGCTCACTGGCAGCCATCCAAGTAATGACTATGTGCAATCGCTCTAACGTTGGCGAGGAGCTACTTTAGGAGAAGCTTACCTGAGATATGGAAATCACCTGTGGGAAACCCCTCCCCTCACCCCCACCCCCTTCTCCCCCCCCTCCCTGCGATAGGCGAGAGCCAGCCTGTGTGCAGGAAAAGGGGGCACTGAGATGTAATCCTCATGTGCGGAGGAGGACGTGCCGAGGGAGGCAGGCTTTGTTCTTAAGAACCTTCGGGCCCTGGGGAGAGTGAGGGTTAGGGACGGCAGCAGGAGACGCAGCGTATCAGGGTCTGGCGAGGGCAGGGATACCGGACACCCACCCAACGTCTTTGGATCCTCATAGACCTTCTCTTTAGATCGTCGGCTCGGGTTGAGTTTGAGTCGCTTTGTGAGCGCCGTGCGTTCAGAATGACGGAGAGGCGCGGCGCCGCTGAGGGGCTGGAACCCAAAGACAACGACAGCTGTTCCCCCGAGGGGGAGGGGAGGCCGCCCCCCGGGAGAGCCCTGTGGGAGAGGGTCTGCAAGGCCCTGCTCAGACCCAAGGTACAGAGAGACCAGCCCCTCCCGGACATGGAGGGTGTTCCTGGTGTCCCTGGAGAGAGCGATGCTCTGAGGACACGAAGCGTTCTGCTCTGAGGCTCTTTAG
The DNA here is from genome assembly GCF_026213295.1 of Gadus chalcogrammus. Taxonomy (NCBI): domain Eukaryota; kingdom Metazoa; phylum Chordata; class Actinopteri; order Gadiformes; family Gadidae; genus Gadus; species Gadus chalcogrammus. The sequence goes on from NC_079417.1 coordinate 16,386,541, forward strand.
ATCTTTGAACAGGGCTGATTGGATGTTATGTAAGATCCTGATGTATTCTGAGAACAAGGGATTATCCAAAAAGCAGTAGATTGTCTGCGGAGTAACATCTGCCATGTTGGGATAACAACACAGACGAGTCCGTTGCTGACGTGATGTCCTCCCATCTTATCCATGTCAACAAAGCCGAATGATCCGAGGGGGGGATTGGATCAGTGGCTGACACCACTTATCTATAAGCCATCATAGGCCCGTTTGGGTTAAGCAGCAGGTTACTATTCATTCGAGTCTTTCTCACCTTGGTGTTTGGAACACGCAAAGTAGTTGTTTTTTTTATATCTAAGAACATGGGTTGAATGCATTGTGTGGATTTGCCATGAGTTCAAATTTTTCTTTATCGACAAAAATGACTACATCACATTCTATAACACTTCAAGCCATCCCATTGTCAATCCAAACCCGCAGTCGTCCATTGGGTGCTGATTGTTTTATGATCAATGTAGCACTGTAGGAAAAAAGGGGTGATTTCGTCAGCTCTGCAGTTGTTAGTGTGTAGTACCAAATATCAGTTGGTATTTTGCATTCCCCTTGGAAGTAGCAGTCAAATGCATTAACTGTGTAATTTAAGGAAAAGTTAAACTAGTTTGACTTTTGATTTGTAAAACTGACATGCAACCGATCCGAAGAACGAATGCCAAACACGCACGTGATCCTCCACAGAGAGAATAGAGACAGCCTCAGACCCCCAGCCCCATGTGGAAACCTGATTACTGAACCAGGTTAACTCACAGCTCAGTTTGGGCGGACTTAAAGCGACAACGTTGGTAACCTTGGTAACCTTGGTAAGGCTGTTGAGGTTGATAATTTTGGTAACCTTGGTAACGTCTCTAACATTTTTTTCTTCCTTTGTGTTTGTTTTTAGCTGGATCCTCAAACACTGCAGAACAAGGACTGGCAGAGGACGGTCATCACTATGAATGGGGTCAGTACCCAATGTGGTCAACGGATAAAAGACCCCCATTGGGTAAAGACCCCCATTGGGTCTTAACCCAATGGGGGTCTTTACCCAATGTGTTCAATGGGGTCTGTGCCCAATGGGGTCATGATATCAGGATACACAGCGGGCATAGTGGAGTGGGGCAACACAGTGATGTAGTGGGGGCAACACAGTGTAGTGGGGGTAACACAGTGTAGTGGGGCAACACAGTGTAGTGGGGCAACACAGTGTAGTGGGGCAACACAGTGTAGTGGGGGTAACACAGTGTAGTGGGGCAACACAGTGTAGTGGGGCAACACAGTGTAGTAGGGGTAACACAGTGTAGAGGGGGCAACACAGTGTAGTGGGGCAACACAGTGTAGTGGGGCAACACAGTGTAGTGGGGCAACACAGTGTAGTGGGGCAACACAGTGTAGTGGGGCAACACAGTGTAGTAGGGGTAACACAGTGTAGAGGGGGCAACACAGTGTAGAGGGGGCAACACAGTGTAGTGGGGCAACACAGTGTAGTGGGGCAACACAGTGTAGAGGGGGCAACACAGTTTAGAGGCCAGTGTTAAAAAATAAAAAGAAAAAAAATCCTATTTTATAGCCCTATAAATATTAATCACCATTTAAATACAAAATGAGTTACAAAAAACCCTTAAAGGATTTCTTATCTGATCAGAAGACTGGAGCTTTAGCTTCAGCCTCTCTCTATTATGTCCAATGAGAGTGTGTCCGCTGCTCTGTCTGCCTCTGACTGGTATATACTGTATGTTCTGACTGGTATATACTGTATGTTCTGACTGGTATATACTGTATGTTCTGACTGGTATATACTGTATGTTCTGACTGGTATATACTGTATGTTCTGACTGGTATATACTGTATGTTCTGACTGGTATATACTGCATGTTCTGACTGGTATATACTGCATGTTCTGACTGGTATATACTGTATGTTCTGACTGGTATATACTGTATGTTCTGACTGGTATATACTGTATGTTCTGACTGGTATATACTGTATGTTCTGACTGGTATATACTGTATGTTCTGACTGGTATATACTGTATGTTCTGACTGGTATATACTGTATGTTCTGACTGGTATATACTGTATGTTCTGACTGGTATATACTGTATGTTCTGACTGGTATATACTGTATGTTCTGACTGGTATATACTGTATGTTCTGACTGGTATATACTGTATGTTCTGACTGGTATATACTGTATGTTCTGACTGGTATATACTGTATGTTCTGACTGGTATATACTGTATGTTCTGACTGGTATATACTGCATGTTCTGACGGCTTGAGAGACCTTGATCTCATTGAGAAGTTCAAATGAAGGATATAATAACTTACAGCTGCAATGCTTTTGGGTTCAATACCCCATGTCCTACCAGGCCTGAATATTGTAAGACAATACCGGTCTGTGGGATCAAATGTCATGAAACATCCCTTACCAAAATCATTTCTCTAAATCCCTTCAGTATGCCGATTGTGCCTAAGTGCATTTAGTGTGAACAGCCGCCTGAGTGAAAACGATGGCAATAAAACACTTTGGTGGCTGTGATAAAACATTTTGTACTTCTACGGCGATTCACCGTAATGTTGTCCATACCTCCCCACTGAACGCCGCACATGGGTTCCAAGAGACCAAGGCTTATGTTGCCATAGCTTATATACAGTACGTGGAAGAATGGGAATGGGAAGTATTTAGTAACATTCGATTGGTAGTTGACGGTGAAGCCAGGAGAGACGCTGGGGTTTATCACCCAGAACATCTGGTCAGAATACAGAGAGAAGCAGCGCAGAGAGAGGACACTCAAGGGCTGTGATGGTTGTGTGTTCAGGTGGAGGTGAAGCTGTCCATGAAGTTCACCAGCAGGGAGTTCAGTCTGAAGAGGATGCCGTCGCGGAAGCAGTCCGGCGTGTTCGGGGTCAAAATTAACGTTGTCACAAAGTGAGTTGTTTTACCACAAGACATTTGGTTGTCATTAAATAAACATATGATTATAAACCTAAACACAAAATATTCAGAAGCAATCTTTACTTGTATATATCCTTATTGCATATAGATGTATGTGTGTGTGTTTTATCCTCAACATTGTTTTGGGCACCTACTACTTGGTGTTGCATGGTGAATGCACTGTTAACCCCGTCTGGTGTGTCATGGTGAATGCACTGTTAACCCCGTCTGGTGTGTCATGGTGAATGCACTGTTAACCCCGTCTGGTGTGTCATGGTGAATGCACTGTTAACCCCGTCTGGTGTGTCATGGTGAATGCACTGTTAACCCCGCCTGGTGTGTCATGGTGAATGCACTGTTAACCCCGTCTGGTGTGTCATGGTGAATGCACTGTTAACCCCGTCTGGTGTGTCATGGTGAATGCACTGTTAACCCCGTCTGGTGTTCCATGGGGGCGTGGCCAGGCGGGAGCGCTCCAAGGTGCCCCTCATCGTGAGGCAGTGTGTGGAGGAGATCGAGATGAGAGGCATGGAGGAGGTGGGGATCTACAGGGTCTCGGGCGTGGCCACGGACATCCAAGGCCTCAAGGCGGCGTTCGACTCCAGTGAGTCTCCAGTCTTCACTTCTGTGCCTATCGGATCCCCCTGAGGGAACTAGGCTACTAAATAGACGGATAGTTTGAAACAACAGCACACATAAACAGTTGACATAAAATATACCCTATGTGTATTTATCTATATATTTATCTTATTTTTCTATTATCAAAAATAATATTGAAGAAAGAAAGATGACAAATGGTAAATGGTGCCTAATGACATCGGATCCTTTTCCGTATACATGTGTTCACCGTCTCTAACCCTGACTCTGACTAGACAATAAGGACGTGTCTGTGGTGATGAGGGAGATGGACGTGAACGCCATCGCTGGAACTCTGAAGCTCTACTTCCGCGAGCTGCCAGAACCGCTCTTCACCGACGACCTGTACCCCAGCTTCTCAGGAGGCCTCGGTCCGCTGCCCTTTAATTCATTTGTATTACGTGATTAATGTTATTCTAGGATTATTATAAGCATCTAAAAAACAGGTACATTTAAATCTGCAATTTAGTGTGGTAGCCAATCCCAGGAGCCCATTAATATCATGATTAGGATAATAATGAGGACGTCAGAGGGGACCCTAATCCCTCCGTTCCCCTCACAGCACTCTCCGACAGCGTGGCCAAAGAGAGCTGCATGCTCCACCTGCTGCTCTCCCTCCCTGAGGCCAACCTCGTCACCTTCCTCTTCCTGCTGGACCACCTGAAGAGGTGAGGAACACTGCTACCACTTTCAGACAGGCCATTAAGGAGCAGGTAGGGGTTAGACAGTACAGAGACAGGGCATTAAGGAGCAGGTAGGGGTTAGACAGTACAGAGACGGGGCATTAAGGAGCAGGTAGGGGTTAGACAGGACAGATACAGGCCATTAAGGAGCAGGTAGGGGTTAGACAGTACAGAGACAGGGCATTAAGGAGCAGGTAGGGGTTAGACAGTACAGAGACAGGGCATTAAGGAGCAGGTAGGGGTTAGACAGTACAGAGACAGGGCATTAAGGAGCAGGTAGGGGTTAGACAGTACAGAGACAGGGCATTAAGGAGCAGGTAGGGGTTAGACAGGACAGAGACAGGCCATTAAGGAGCAGGTAGGGGTTAGACAGTACAGAGACAGGGCATTAAGGAGCAGGTAGGGGTTAGACAGGACAGAGACAGGCCATTAAGGAGCAGGTAGGGGTTAGACAGTACAGATACAGGCCATTAAGGAGCAGGTAGGGGTTAGACAGTACAGAGACAGGGCATTAAGGAGCAGCTAGGGGTTAGACAGTACAGAGACAGGGCATTAAGGAGCAGGTAGGGGTTAGACAGTACAGAGACAGGGCATTAAGGAGCAGGTAGGGGTTAGACAGGACAGAGACAGGCCATTAAGGAGCAGGTAGGGGTTAGACAGTACAGATACAGGCCATTAAGGAGCAGGTAGGGGTTAGACAGTACAGAGACAGGGCATTAAGGAGCAGGTAGGGGTTAGACAGTACAGAGACAGGCCATTAAGGAGCAGGTAGGGGTTAGACAGTACAGAGACAGGCCATTAAGGAGCAGGTAGGGGTTAGACAGTACAGAGACAGGCCATTAAGGAGCAGGTAGGGGTTAGACAGTACAGAGACAGGCCATTAAGGAGCAGGTAGGGGTTAGACAGTACAGAGACAGGCCATTAAGGAGCAGGTAGGGGTTAGACAGTACAGAGACAGGCCATTAAGGAGCAGGTATGGGTTAGAGTCTAGACAGTACAGAGACAGGTCATTAAGGAGCAGGCTGGGGTTAGGGCATCATGCTCTAGGAGGCCTACAGATAGACTGCTGGGATCAAACCCATTACATTTAGTATCAGGCTGGGAGTTGGAACTCTAGCCACTACAATCTGCTTTGTTATTTTGTTATCATGAATCTGATTATCGTAACCAGACAGAAAGTGTGTGTGAGCAAGAGGCTTGAATCCTCAGAATCTTTCAACCGTTTTTATTTTCCATCTCATTGTACGACTTCCATTTGATTACGTGTTCATAACGTCGACATCTACAGTGGGTTCATCAATGGTGTTTCCCCTTAAGTCCATAATTGACTGTGGAGTCCTGGTTGGCCCCGTAGGGTGGCTGAAAACGAGGGCGTCAATAAGATGTCCTCCTACAACCTGGCCACGGTCTTCGGCCCCACACTGCTCCGGCCCTCCGAGAAGGACAGCAGAGCGGGCTCCTCTCAGCCGCTCTCCATGAACGACAGCTGGTCCCTGGAGGTCATGTCTCAGGTAAGTTGATGCATTATATTACAGGAAATGAAGTCAGTTCCTAATGACCATGTTTGTAGACCACTGGAGTTCTCCAGGTATATATTGTCTCTGTTTTTCGCCCCGTCTCTGCAGGTACAACTTCTGCTGTATTTCCTTCAACTTGAGAACATTCCGGCACCAGACAGCAAACGACAAAGCCTTCTCTTCTCATCTGAAATATAGCGGGAATGTGGACCTTTCTATGAAATGGTATCAACTGTTCAAAAGCTGGAAGAAGTGAATTATTCTAAGCATTCACTGCTGCTGGAAAACACATCAATTAGATCTTAGCCACCAGGGGGCAGCAATAGCGCATTTTAAACTGGACACAAGGCACTGTGAAAAAAAGCCATGAGAAGCAAATTAGCATATGCTGTGTACTCTAATGCAATTGCTGTTTCAAAGAGAACCCTTTATAATCTTAATACTCAGAACACATTATTCCATGTCTTATTTAGAATTTACACTTTGTGTTTTACCATTACTGCATTTAAAGATTCGTCCTGTCCTTTCCTGAATATTAGCAACATGTGTTCAGTGAAATAATGGGAGGTTTGTAGGCTTTTAGGGTGGAATTAGAGTGGATATAATTATCTGTTCATTTGCTCCAAGAAATATTTAAACTGGAATCAAAGTTGCCTGTGCGCTTGTTTCCTGCTGATAATCAATAGGAGCGTTTGATTTCCGCTGATGTTTACAAGGTTGTAAAGAGGTTAGTTAGCACACAACATGCAGGCATGTTGATGTAAAATGTGTTTTTAGTTGTTATACTATGTGTATGAAACTTAGTCTGTTCACAGGCTCCTCTGGTATATATTGATTAAGAAAGAAACGGTCGAATCAGTCCTGTAACAATATTGTAAGACATAGACATTGTGAGTTGTTAGCCTCCTCATTCCAATCAGATGGCTGTTCATTTAATTAATTTCCCCTTTTTCATATTCCAATTCTTCCCTCTCGTGTTTTTTTTTTCTTTATGGGTCAGAACCACAGGAATAGTACAACTGGGAATAGTTCATATTGAATAGGCCAAAATATTCACTGGTAAGACCCTATCTGACTAAATCTAGAAAGCAACAACTTCGCATAAATGTGATTGATTAATGTCAATAAAACGTTGATTTATAAATGTTGATTTATAGAAATAACGTGTCAATTAATTCACTCATATAAAAAAATACACTTGGTCAAGTCAGCTATTTAGAATTGTAAACTATATATATATATTTTTTTTTTATAAATCATGTCAGAGGACGCTTGTGATCCTTATAATCACACACATAGATAGATATCACTGTGACGTGGTGCCAATTATTTGGCGACGAGGTAATGAACTCAAGGAGGCAGGAGCGTTCAGTGTTCCCCTACCAGCTGACGTCCCGAAACTCCCCGGACCGTCCCAGGCTGGTGCTCCCCGACCCACCCCAGGCTGGTGCTTCCCGATCCAGACCGTCCCAGGCTGGTGACCGTGTGGGATTGGCTCTCTGTAACATGCTGTAGACCAACATTCAGTGTAACTGCCTCCAGTTAAAGGGGAACCAGGGATTTAGGGTAAGGAATCTTACTTAAAATAAGGAATCTTTCTGAAAACGGGACCTTGTTGTTCTATACTGGCTAAGCTAACCGACTGGCTAGGCTAACAATGCTAGCATGTAGAACAACGTTATGGTCTCTGCTCTCCTTTTTATCAGAATACATGGAAGAAAGGAGGAATGCTTTCCCAGAACGTTGACTTGTTAAATGTTAAATGTTGGTGTATTTGTTAAAAGGTTGTTAGACTCTGTTTAGATCTTGGCTCAACCTGCCAACTAGGACTGAACTAGGACTGCTTTATGAAGTAACTTAGCATCTAAACACATTAACAATGTGACTTTCGATGTCAGCGGCTTGAATACCAGGATAACTTGATAAATATCTAGTTATATTAACATAAACTGTAGTATATAAACGTAAACTGTAGTATGCTTAGTAATGTTACCGTTACTCTCAAATAAAGATATTTCGCTTTCAACCCCAGCATTTATAAACACATCTTGGATAATACATCATGTTTAAATTTGTCTTATCAAATGTTAGTGCTACAATATATTGAGAGTGTGGTATTTGGTGAAGACCACCGCAGGGTCCAGTTGTCCACAGACCTGCTGATCCCAGGCGCAGCTCTGATCTCTGCTACTGGTGTCGGCCATGAAACCATCTCCATAACTAACTAGCTGCTAGTGGTCCTGGTGCCAATATACCTTCTCCATAACTAACTAGCTGCTAGTGGTCCTGCGGCCAAGATACCTTCTCCATAACGAAGTAGCTGCTAGGTGTACGGGGGTCCCTGAAGAGACCAACGAGCCTCCACATTGACCGGCTCATTGTAATCCCTGAGTCACCTTTATTCAGTTTCAATGAATTGTGGTAACCTTTTTACTTTATCAGTGTGAGAAACGAGTGTTTATGATTACCCCTCATTCCTTTTGCTTGACTACCAAGACTGACCCCAGGTCTGTGATTAGGCCCTTCGTGGAATGCTTGGATTGGCCGCAGTACTTGACATCATGTTCTTTCGAAAGTCCTAAAACGTCTCCCTGGAGGCTGTGTGATCCGCAGTTTATTTTGCGACTCAACAGATAAGGGCATATGACCTTATTTGGAAACGTAGCCTCCATGTGAACCAGAGCAAATAAAATGATTAAAGACGTGTGTATATATAATTTCCAGAAGTACTTTTTCTTGTATTGCATATACAGTGAGTTGCATTTATGATCGAAATTATGATGGGTTGACTCGACTAGTTTTTGGATTCCAGGCGGCTTTTTTATGGCATAGGCAAAATTAATGTACAGTGTACGCTCTGTGCTGAGCATACTGCTGCCTTTCTGTCCCTGTACCCACATCCACCCAGTAGCCCTCCTCCTCCTCCTCCCCACACCCCTACGAGAGACGGTATGGCAGGAAACGAGTGTTATGGGAAGGAAGTACCTCCCTGTAGTTGAGAGGAATAATAAGGATGGAGAGGGGCCTTTATAAGTGAGGAGTACCCCCATCCCTTAATATGGACTGTTTCTGCTGACTCCTTGCTCTCTGCCTGTCTCATCCATTCATTTTCGATGAATATACACGCATACACGGACACTATTTTTTTCCAGCTGATTATAGAAACCAATGCACACTTGCTCTTATTGTTTCACAGCCATGGGGTTGTTTGGTGTTAATTAAATGCCATAGTTCCTTTATTGGAGGCAGAACAAGCAAGTATTTGGTTCTGTTATATTCTAGTCTACAACGCACTTGTGTGTCACATTCTGCAAGGGTGAATAATTAGGTCTCTATGTTTACAATGGCTCCTTCTCACTAAACAGCAAGTTTTGACTTCAGACTGTTGAGTTATTCAAGGCTGCAGTATTATAGTTAGCTGCGCAATGCAGATGGCTTTGATCCACTGACCGAAGTGGAGGCCGCCTTGGTTTTAGGTCAGGTGTTGTTAAAGTGAGTCTAAATGAGGTGGAATGTCTGAACGCACTGGATCCTCAGAGTCCCAGACCTAGCAGGGAGGGCTTTGGACCACACAATAGTTGCTTTAGGGCCCTGTTGGGTGAACACCTTAACAAAGAAAGAACATGCCTGCGTTAAGCACTGGCTTTATTTATACATAGTGCCTGTCCCTGGTTTGGAGAACGGTGTGAAAGAATGTCCTCACTCTGTCCCCAGTGGTCCCAGTCCCGTCCGTCCCAGGGTCTGCTGGCCATTCAGAGTCAGCAGGCTGGTTCTCCAGAGCGCCTGGTCCTCCAGCGCTCCTGGTTCTCTAGAGCTCCTGGTCGACCCACCAGCCGCTCCAGCAGATAGGCTTCCATCCAGCTCAGCCCTTAATCATGTGGAGCAGCATTGACGTCAGGAACCTGGAAAAATACTCAAAGACCATTATTTACACGTGCTTTTGGGAAAGACCTCTTTCATACGCACATGCTCACGGACACGCATACCAAACGCAGTAAAGATAGGCTTGTAGACGTGCCAGACAGTGCTTTATTAGTGCAGAGATGGATAGCTCCATCTGGCAAAGGTGGGACTGAGGTGATGACATCATTGTTAAATACGTGAGTGGATATTAATTAGGGTTGGTGTCAAATATAGATGTGATAAATGCCTTATTCTTGCTAGGGAGAAGGTGGCGTAAACTGGGCTTTATAGCCATCTCCGAGTTTAGATTTCTACTACGGTTGGCTTGGTTTCAGTCTTCTACTGTTGTAACTATGCACCAGTGCTGTGTGTGGACCTGCGGACGGTTGGCCGGGGGGACAGGGGTGTGGAGGGTTGTTAAGTCCAGCCATGAGGTTCATCACAGCTGGGAATGAGCAAACGACCTCCCTTCTGCAGAGAGACTGTGAGCCACAGCTCACAGCTGAGGCAGGCCAGCAGAGAGACGTTAAGGCACAGGTGGCTTCAATTTGGCCTGACACTTCTCCCCCCATATGGCATGTGACTTAAACATTGAAATGTGACTTAAACATTGAGAATTTGACGTAAACATCATGAACTAATTTTGTGCAATAAGATGAGCTTTTTCTTTATTTCTCTTGTGCGTTTGAAAGTACATTTATTTCTCGTAGCCTATGAATATATCTACATTTACATTTGAGGGCTTTTAGCAGACTCCTTTATCCATAGTCACTTACAATAAGTACATTTGTCATAAGAAGGTGTAACAATATATCACTGTCGGTACAATAAGGAGGTTCGTAGAACCAAGTGCAAAGCGCCAACAATCGCTAGGTTAAAGGTCCCATGGCATGACAATCTCACTTTATGAGGTTTTCTAACATTAATGAGTTTCCCTAGCCTGCCTATCGTCCACCAGTGGCTAAAACTTGCGTTCGGTGTAAAACTAGCACTAGGTATCCTGCTCCCCTTTGGAAAAAATGGAAGCTCAGGGGCACTGATTTGGAATGTGGCCCCATATGTCCTAATAAGGGACCAAGATACCTCCCCTTTCTCTGCCTTGCCCGCCCAGAGAATTTCGCCCGCCAATGAAACAATGAGCTACGACTGTGTGTGTGTGTGTGTGTGTGTGTGTGTGTGTGTGTGTGTGTGTGTGTGTGTGTGTGTGTGTGTGTGTGTGTGTGTGTGTGTGTGTGTGTGTGTGTGTGTGTGTGTGTGATTACAGATACTATAACGCAATTGTTTTGGTTATCTCAGCCATGGTTAAGAAGGAATAGGGGGAAAGGAACTTTGGCTTTGACTCCCTGAAGTAGATGAACCACGACATGGAGGAGAAAGTGTTTGTTGCCGGCAGCGGGCAGCGCGCGGTTCAGTCTACTTCAGATTGATGTGGAAGTGGAAGGACCAGAGACGTTTGAGAACCAGACGCAGTTGTTTGTGATTCATAATATCATCTGGAGGGTGCACACGGCTTATGGCCTTGATAATATGTATTATATGATATCGATATCTTATCTATGTATCATATTATATTATTTAGATATAGAGCTCAAGGGCTGTAACGCAAGTGTTGTACACTTCTTTGTTATTTGGATAACCGTTCTGCTGTTGGTGTTATGGCGCATAACACGTCTCTGGTATTTCCACAACGAGACTCGTAGTGGGGGTTATCTCAGCCATGGTTGAGAAGGAACTTTGGCTTTGACTCCCTGAAGTACATGAACCACGACATGGAGGAGAATGGGATTGTTGCCCGTGATTGTCTCCCGCTTGAGCCCCGCTTCCTGCTGCCCACTGCCGAGGGACCACCGCTTATATGATATCTATCATATATATACATTATATGATGTAGATATCTATGTATAATATGATATTTTTTTAGATGTAGAGCTCCAGGACTCCCGCCGGAGCACCCGGAGTGTTCAAGAATATTTACAGAACACGGCCAAGGGCTTTGTGCGCCTCGCCATTGCGATACATCCACTGTTAACAGCACATGGCAACGTGGCCGCAAGCTGCTCAGGACCACACCCCCACCCTCCTCCTTGACCTGCCTCTCTCCTCTTCATTTGCATTAAAGCTACAGACACCGAAATGGCGCGTTTGGGGAAAGCTCAATGTGCGACTGGCTCGTAGTGGCTGTAATTCTGCACCACGGCTGAATTTTGGGAAAGCCTTCAAATACTGTATTAGGGGGCACACTAATATCTAAGCATCCATAAAGTAGCATGCCATGGGAACTTTAACCCCTTCCCGGTATTCAGCATAGATAGCCTAGCTATGATAAGATGCTAACTAAGTACTATTTAACAATTACTGAAGGCGAAGAGAATAGTGGTGAATAGCTATTCCCCACTATTCACGGAGCCTGAGGTGAATAATTGTTTTAGTATATACTACATGTGAACACTCCGAAAATAAACAAGATAACACTTTATGACGGGATTTATTTGTTTTTATTAGCGATTTATTTGTTTTTATGAGCGTGACAAGACATTTTGCGATTAAAACAATATGCCGAGTTTGAGATCGCAATCATGGGATATTGCCCAATATCCTGAGATAGCGAACCAATCAAATTGTGCCATCTTAGGAGTTCCACGTTTAGCATACTAAAACTAAATACGACACACAATAAGTGCGTACATTAAAGGTTGTTTCAGCGATTCTAGGCCGAAACATAAATTATCACATTCATCTTTCATCTTTCCTCACGATCCGCTAGCTGCCCGCCCCATAAGCAGGCCGTCTCTGTAGGCAGCCTATGCTCCAAGATCGTCCATTAAAAACAAATGGTACTAACCACTCAAAACCAAAATAAATAGTATTCCAACCAATCACCGACAAGCGGTGGGTGTTTTGCGCAGGGATCATGATCGAATTTACTGGATGCACGAAACACGGAAGAGAGGGGCGAGCTGGCTCTGTTCGCTTCAAATACCAACAGAAGTGACGTCCCCCAACATCGCTGATACAACCTTTAAGTATCTAGGAGTTCTCTTTCAAGCAATCGTGAGGTATCTCACATATGGGTACGCCTCCCCGCGTATCCCTCAGAAGCACAACAGTTAATCCCTAGAGAATTTAAACATGGCTGTTTACAATCCAAATGATTTGGTCTAAAACTCAAACCATTGACGTTTGTTGTGGAGTTTGTCATTTTAGTTTCTTGCAAGGTGCACCTTTCTACCCGCACTGTAGTACAATATGTGTCCCTCTGCCCCACCATGTTCCTGGACGCCAACTCAATGATTTACTGCATCTCCAAAGAACTAGGCTCATTCTTGGAACTATTTTCTGTGTATATTTATTCTTGGCTAAGCAGTTTTGGCCAAGGTTTATCTGGGGTATAAACCTTGACCCAAACCAAAAAAAATCAAAATGATTATAGAAAAACCTACAAAATAAAAGTACTTGGCGAAGAAAGTGGAACAACTGGGACTGATCTTTGTGCTTTCTGTCAGAGGTTGGACAAAGTTGCACAGATTTTAGGATTATAACTTGGTTCAGAAGTGAAAACACAGCTGCAAGCTGTTACAGAAGTTTTATTTTATTTGTATGAAATGCAGTTTAAATTAGATATTTGGTTACGTGGAGATTATACTTGCCATCAGCAGAAAATCTTATGGCCAGTTAAATGATTGGTTGCTTGGGTTCCCTTGTGTCTTGTTCAGAAGGCAACGGAAATTTATTTATTCTTCTTATCACAATCCTCTTTTCCTGATCCACGGAAACAAGGGATTCCAGGCAAGGAACAGGAATATATGACTTTCCATTTCACAAGGAAAAACTCAGCTCGTCTTGGCTCTAGGCACATCCGTTCAGATCAGCCGCTGTCCTTTAGACACGATGTGATGAGCACCACGGTCTGGTCTGGTAGCCCCTGCATTTTGGTAATTTATTAAATGGTCGCTCAAAGGGAAGGGAAATGTAAATCATTCTCGGTCTCTGTGTTTGGCATTACTTGTTGGGTTAGGTTTAAAGACTAACTCAATACATTCACGAGTTAAAGGCGTGCATGATGTAATATGATGTCAGAAAACTGAGGCAGGAGGCTGAGCTGTTTGTTTGCGTTTCCTCTTCTTACGTAACCAATAAGCATCTGTTATGAATCAACAGTTCTGAAATCCTGTTTTTAGTGTTGAGGAAAGGAATCCATTCTGGCCAAATGGTGGGCCTGGTATGAACATTCTCAGTAGGGTTTTTATGAGAAGGAACAATGCATTACCTCTTCCACTGTTTCTTCACAACACCAGAGCGTTCACTAGCCTGCCTTTAGCGAGAAGAAGCCAAAGCAAAACTCTGTCCTTGAGGACTTATTGTGAAACATCAGCCTTTAAGTCAGACTATGTGTGTTTCACTTGATCAGAGGTAGGAGGGGATCTATGGATCGATGGCATGTGCACAGCTGTATTCTCCAGTACACAACACTTTCTTCATCAAATGCACCTCCAGCGCTATTCTAGATAACGCAAACATAAATTAGAGTTAGAGTTGTATCACATATCTTGACTGAACCCATTATAACCTCTGGACTGCCCTCTAGTGGCTCATCTTTCAATGGAAGCCCTCACATCTGGAATAGATCCCCCAAGCCTCCAGCTAAATACAGAGAACATCTTATCATACTTGTCATTACTCAAGCCTGGTCCCTCAGGCAATCCACCCCCTTCACACTCCCACTCACCACAAAACGTCTTTCATTCTCTGACGGGACCGACCGCCTGGGACTTCCCATACGGCTGTCTTTAGAGCTCCGATCTGATCTACCACCACCTCCTTCCTGCTGGAAGAGTTCCTCGTATATTGGCACACATGCCGTGTCAGTGAACCCCCCCTCCGTTTCTCTCTGCCTCTCAGGTGGGGGTGTAAATGCACGGGCATCACAGCGCCCAGTATGAAGAAGACGACGCGGCCGGCGGCAAATAAGGCGAGCTGCGAGCGGGGGAAGGCTGAGCCGGCGCCCGGCGGGGGCGCCAATAAAGCAGGCGTGAAGACAGGCACGTCGGCGCCCCTTTCCAAGGTGAACCACGACTCACGGCCTCTCCGCAGCCTCCGCTGTTTCAGTTTGAAAGCATTCCTGATTTGGTATTAATGACCTCTATTTATGTGCGCAGGTTAAAAGCAATGATGATCTGTTAGCAGCCATGACCGGAGGCAGTGCTGCACCCAGCAGCAAGGCCAAGAGGACCGCCTCCACCGGGACCAGCGGCACCGACAGCAAGCCCAAGACCAGCTCAGGTACTCCTACTGTAAAGTCATGTACTTCATGTGTCGGCTGCTGCTGCTGTTTGAGGCTGACCGTCCCGTGGCTTCCTCTCCGACCAGGGGCCTCGGCCAAGCGTGCGGCGTCCTCCACGTCCAAGGAGCCGAGCTCGACCAGGGACCGCCTGCGCCCCTCCAGGGCCTCGGCCAACAAGAAGCAGGCGGTGGTGCCGGGGGATGCGGCCCAGGCCAAGCGCTCCCGCAGCCAGGCCCTGGTAGAGTCCGAGGGCCGCATGTGCAAGTCCAAGTCGGACGGTCAGCTCAGCGACAAGGTGGCGCTGGAGAACAAGGTGAAGGACCTGCTGGGTCTGGCCAAGAGCAAAGACGTGGAGATCGTGCATCTGCGCGGTGAGCTGAGAGACATGAGGGTACAGCTGGGCCTGGGGGGGCCGGAGGAGCAGGACGAGGAGGAGGACGAGGAGGAGGACGAGGTGGCTCCCCCGGAGGCGGCCGGAGAGGGGGAGAAGCCCCCGGTGTCGGCCATCACGGCGGCGGACGTGGAGTCCACCCTCCTCCTGCTGCAGGAGCAGAACCAGGCCATCCGGGTGGAGCTCAACCTGCTGAAGAGCGAGAACCGCATGCTGAAAGACCGGCTGAACGCACTGGGCTTCTCCCTGGAGCAGCGGCTGGAGGTCACCGAGAAGCTGTTCGGCTACCCCACGCAGAGCCCGGACCCCGCGGCCGGCAGCGGGCAGAGCGACGGCCCCCTGACCTCCTCGGTGGAGGGCTCGGCGCCGGGGTCCCTGGAGGACCTGCTGACGGGCAGGCGGCACGGCGGCTCGGCCGACAACCTGGACAGCGAGTCCAGCGAGGTCTACCAGGCGGTCACGTCCAGCGACGACGCCCTGGACGCGCCCTCCGGCGCCTCGTCATCCTCCGAGTCGGAGAGCGCCGCCAGCCGCGGGCGCTCCCGGCGGGGGGGCGGCGGCTCGGGCGGCGGTGGCGTCAGCGGCAGCTCCGCCAGCGAGGTGTCGGTGGCCCGCCTGACGGAGCGCATCCACCAGATGGAGGAGAACCAGCACAGCACGGCGGAGGAGCTGCAGGCCACGCTGCAGGAGCTGTCGGACCTGCAGCAGATCACCCAGGAGCTCAATGGGGAGAACGAGCGCCTGGGCGAGGAGAAGCTCATCCTGATGGACTCCCTGTGCCAGCAGAGCGACAAGCTGGAGCAGTACGGCCGGCAGCTGGAGTACCTGCGCTCGCTGCTGGAGCAGCACCACCTGGCCTACACGCTGGAGGAGGATGTCAAGAGCGGCCGCTACATGGAGCTGGAGCAGCGCTACGTGGACCTGGCCGACAACGCCCGCTTCGAGCGGGAGCAGCTGCTGGGCGTGCAGCAGCACCTCTCCAACACGCTGAAGATGGCGGAGCAGGACAACGCCGAGGCCCAGGAGATGATCGGCGCCCTGAAGGAGCGGAACCACCAGATGGAGCGCGTGATGGAGTCGGAGCGGCAGGGCCGGGCAGCCCTGGGCGCGGCCCTGGAGGAGTACCAGGCGGCGGTGGGCAGCGACCAGGCCGAGCTGCAGCGCTGCCGGGCCCAGCTGGAGCAGGAGAGGCAGAAGGTGGCGGAGATGTACTCGGTCCACACGGCGGGCGACAAGAACGACATCCGCCTGCTGCTGGAGGCCGTGCGGCTGGACAAGGAGGAGGCGGAGGCCAAGGCCGCCAAGATGCAGGCGGAGCTGGGACACGCCCACGATGACCTCAGCAGAATGCAGGACGCGCTCGGCAAGGTAGGTCCCTGCCCTCGCCCCGTGGATACCCTGTGGATACCCTGTGAACACCCGGGGTACACCTGGGGTACACCTGGGGTACACCAGTACTGCTACTTATCTCTATTAACCAAGAGGGAGTGCTACACCTTACTGTAGAGGAGAGGCTTCAGGCATCTCAGATGGGTAATCAACAATCTAGATCTATGGTTGGGGACTGTGTTTGTACGCATGTCAGTCACGCATAGTAATGAATCTGTGTCTTGATTGGGATGATGGATCTCCAGTGTGGCCGGGGCCTCCATCTTTGCTCATTAGCTAATGAAGCGCTGCTCGCTACGACATGCTTATGGTTTAATTAATCGTGTGTGTGTGTGTAGCTGGACCAGGAGTACCAGGGGTTCCAGCAGCAGGTGCAGCGGCAGATGGAGGAGACGGAGCGGGTCGTCGAGCAGCAGCGGGCCGAGCTGACGGAGAAGGAGGCGGCCGTGGCCGACATGAAGGAGACCATCTTTGAGCTGGAGGACGAGGTGGAGCAGCACCGCGCCGTCAAGCTCCACGACAACCTCATCGTCAGCGACCTGGAGAGTGAGTAGGGGTCAGGGGCCAGGCTGCATGACGACCTCATCGTCAGCGACCTCGAGAGTGAGTAGGGGTCAGGGGCCAGGCTGCATGACGACCTCATCGTCAGCAAACTGGAGAGTGAGTAGGGGTCAGGGGCCAGGCTGCATGACGACCTCATCGTCAGCGACCTAGAGAGTGAGTAGGGGTCAGGGGTCAGGCTGCATGACGACCTCATCGTCCGCGACCTGGAGAGTGAGTAAGGGTCAAGGGTCAGGCTGCATGACGACCTCATCGTCCGCGACCTGGAGAGTGAGTCAGGGTCAAGGGTCAGGCTGCATGACGACCTCATCGTCAGCGACCTGGAGAGTGAGTAGGGGTCAGGGGTCAGGCTGCATGACGACCTCATCGTCAGCGGCTTGGAAAGAATTTGGATTATCTATCTCTCCATCAATGCGTTAAATAGAATAATTGCAAGTTTATTACAATAAATATCTTTCAAAAAAGATCCACTGCTGCTCACTGTCACCTTGCCCCCTTTCTCCATCTTTGTCTTTGCGTCCGTCTCCCTTTCTCTCTTCCTCTCTCCCCGTCTATCTCTTTCTCTCCCCCTGTCTGTCTGTCTCTCTCTCCCCGGCTCTCTCTGTCTCTCTCTGTCTCTCTTCTTCTCTCCCTCTCTGTCTCCCTAGACTCTGTGAAGAAGCTTCAGGACCAGAAGCACGACATGGAGAGGGAGATAAAGATCCTCCATCGCAGATTAAGGGTGAGCTGTGTTCATGATCTCTGTCACCGAATTAACGAGACAAGCATGGGTTATAGCTCCTGACCACGCGGCGTCTTCTGTGTTCGGAAAGTATTCCCCAACCCACCAAAACCCTCATCCTCATCCTCATCCTCATCGTCATCCGCTTATCCGGGGTCGGGTCTCGGGGGGAGCAGCTCAAGCAGGGGGCCCCAGACTTCCCTTTCCCGGGCCACATTGACCAGCTCTGACGGGGGGATCCCGAGGCGTTCCCAGGCCAGTGTTGAGATATAATCTCTCCACCTAGTCCTGGGTCTTCCCCGAGGTCTCCTCCCCACTGGATGTGCCTGAAACACCTCCCAAGGAAGGCGCCCAGTGGGCATCCTTACCAGATGCCCGAACCACCTCAGCTGACTCCTTTCTAAGTAAAGGAGCAGCGGCTCTAATCCGAGTTCCTCACGGATGGCTGAGCTTCTCACCCTAATCCTAAGGGAGACGCCAGCCACCCTTCTGAGAAAACTAATCTCGGCCGCTTGTACCCGCGATCTCGTCCTTTCGGTCATCACCCAGCCCTCATGACCATAGGTGAGGATAGGAACGAAGATCGACCGGTAGATCGAGAGCTTTGCCTTGCGGCTCAGCTCTCTTTTCGTTACAACGGTGCGGTAAAGCGAACGCAATACCGCCCCCGCTGCTCCGATTCTCCGGCCAATCTCACGCTCCATAGCACCCTCACTCGCGAACAAGACCCCGAGGTACTTGAACTCCTTCACTTGGGCTAAGGACTCCTTTCCTACCCGGAGTAAGCAATCCACCGGTTTCCTGCTAAGAGTCATGGCCTCAGATTTAGCGGTGCTGATCCTCATCCCAGCCGCTTCACACTCGGCCGCCAGCCGATCCAGTGAGTGCTGAAGGTCACAGGCCGATGATCCAATGAGGACCACATCATCTGCAAAAAGCAGTGACGAGATCCTCAGACCACCGAACTGCAACCCCTCCCCACCACGACTACGCCTCGATATCCTCTCCATGTATATCACAAACAGGATTGGTGACAAGGCGCAGCCCTGGCGGAGACCAGCACCCACTGAGAACGAAACTGACTGGCTGCCGAGAACACGAACACAGCTCTCGCTTTGGGAGTACAAAGATTGGATGGCCCTGAGGATAGACCCCCTTACCCCATACTCCCGCAGCACCTCCCACAGTTTCTCCCGGGGGACCCGGTCATACGCCTTCTCCAGATCCACAAAACACATGTAGACCGGATGGGCATACTCCCAGGCCCCCTCCAGGATCCTTGCGAGAGTGAAGAGCTGGTCCGTAGTTCCACGTCCGCGGCGAAAACCGCATTGTTCCTCTTCAATCTGAGGTTCGACGATCGGCCGAACCCTCCTTTCCAGCACCTTGGAGTAGACTTTACCAGGGAGGCTGAGAAGTGTGATACCCCGGTAATTGGCACACACTCTCTGGTCCCCCTTTTTGAACAGGGGAACCACCACCCCGGTTTGCCACTCCTTTGGCACTGTACCCGACTCCCACGCGATGTTGAATAGGCGTGTCAACCATGACAGCCCCTCAACACCCAGAGCCTTTAGCATTTCTGGCTGGATCTCATCAATCCCTGGGGCTTTGCCACTGCGGAGATGTTTGACTACCTCAGTGACCTCCACCAGGGAAATTGACGACGAAACACCATCAACCTCGAGCTCTGCCTCCAACATAGAGGGCGTGTTATTCGGATTCAGGAGTTCCTCAAAGTGTTCCTTCCAACGTCCGACGACCTCCTCAGTTGAGGTCAACAGAGTCCCATCCTTACTGTACACAGCTTGGATGGTTCCCTTCCAGAAACACTTTGGTGCCGACCGAAAGTCCTTCTCCATGGCCTCTCCGAACTTCTCCCACACCCGCTGCTTAGCCTCCGACACAGCAGCAGCTGCAGCCCTTCGAGCCTGTCGGTACCCTGCAACCGAGTCAGGAGTCCTCCAGGATAACATATCCCGGAAGGCCTCCTTCTTCAGTCGGACGGCTTCCCTGACCACCGGTGTCCACCACGGTGTCCGAGGGTTACCGCCCCTTGAGGAGCCTAAGACCCTGAGGCCACAGCTAGCCACCGCAGCTTCAGCAATGGAGGCTTTGAACACCGCCCACTCCGGCTCAATGCCCCCAACCTCCACAGGAATGCCAGAAAAGCTCCGCCGGAGGTGTGAGTTGAAGATACCTAGGACTGGGGCCTCCTCCAGACGTTCCCAGTTCACCCGCACTACTCGTTTGGGCTTACCAGGTCTATCCGTAAATTTCCCCCATTCCCTGATCCAACTCACAACCAGATGGTGGTCGGTTGACAGTTCCGCCCCTCTCTTTACCCGAGTGTCCAAAACATGCGGCCTCAGATCAGATGACACGATCACGAAATCGATCATCGATCTTCGGCCTAGGGTACTCTGGTACCAGGTACACTTATGAGCACCCTTATGTTCGAACATGGTGTTTCGACCCATCCGCATGAAAGTCAAAGTAATTCCGCTGGAAAATGTGAGGTCAAAACACCAAGTATTATATTTATCAAATAAGCCCAAGCATAACACAACGTCATCCTGTCCACGGAAATGCCAGAGTCAAAGCTCACATGAACTATGGGACGATAAGGAAAAAGAAACCACAAGCAGCATTATTACAAAGGCTACATGAAACAAACAAACGTGTGTGTGTGTGTGTGTGTGTGTGTGTGTGTGTGTGTGTGTGTGTGTGTGTGTGTGTGTGTGTGTGTGTGTGTGTGTGTGTGTGTGTGTGTGTGTGTGTGTGTGTGTGTGTGTGTGTGTGTGTGTGTGCAGGAGGAGTCCATGGAATGGCGTCAGTTCCAGGCGGACCTGCAGACTGCCGTGGTCATCGCTAACGACATCAAGTCGGAGGCGCAGGAAGAGATGGGGGACCTGCGGCGGCGGCTGCAGGAGTCCCAGGAGAAGAACGAGAAGCTGGGCAAGGAGCTGGACGAGGTCAAGAGCCGCAAGTAGGGCTCTGCATCCTCTGAGGACATCACGACTGTTCCTCAATCGAGTTCAAGAGTGTATATAGCATGTTTCTAAATGGCTTTCATTGATTTAAGAAGGAAACAGGGAGCAGATTCTGTTGGTTTGGAGAACCGTCCCTCGTGCTCCTGGTTCCCCGGGGGGTAACCGGCGGTCGCCGGAGGTTCTAGAGGTCGTTAATCCCGCTGTCTTCCTGTGTGCAGGCAGGACGAGGAGCGGGGCCGGGTGTACAACTACATGAACGCGGTGGAACGAGACCTGGCCGCGCTGCGTCAGGGCATGGGTCTGAGCCGCCGCTCCTCCACCTCCTCGGAGCCCTCGCCCACCGTCAAGACCCTCATCAAGAGCTTCGACAGCGCCTCGCAGAGCGGCCCGCCATGCGAATGTAGGACCCCCTCCTCCTGTTGTTATCGTTACCTGGCCTCCGGTCAGGGGGGCAGGGTCAGGGGGGGCTGGGTGCCAGGGGGCGCTGGGTGTCAGGGGGGAGGTGGTTATTATTAAAATATGTTTTATTCTCATCATCTTCAGTCATTGTTATGGCAATTTAAGAAGTGATCTTTACATGGTTCTTAACGATGTCACTTTAGGTTTTTCTTCTAATATTCATCAGCATTTTGTTTTAATTTTTGTTAAAAAGTGTCCATCACATGGTCAAAGAGAAAAAAACGTGTGATGGACACAAAAGGGCAACAGAGCGTTTATGTATATGAACTCGCTTGTGTTAAAAATCTGGCTTTACATTCATCCCAAACCCCACCTAGCACCACGCTGAATAAATCATCTGTTGACCGTAGAGCCTGGAGTTGGATGTGATGAGTGGTCCCCTAGGGACTCCTTGACTGCGGTTCAGCCTCTAGAAACAGCGTGTTTGTCCTCTAGACCTGGATCCATCTAGAAACAGTGTGTTTGTCCTCCTAGACCTGGATCCATCTAGAAACAGCGTGTTTGTCCTCCTAGATCTGGATGGATCCATCTAGAAACCGCGTGTTTGTCCTCCTAGACCTAGATCCATGCGGCGGTGACGAGGGCCCCGCCCCCTCTGGTTCTGCTGCAGGTCCCGCCTCCAACGCCGCCGCCCTTCTTCCAACGGCGCCCGTCCCCCCCGCCCAGCTCCCACGCACCCCTCTGAGCCCCAGCCCCATGAAGACCCCCCCCGCCGCCGCCGTCTCGCCCATTCAGGTACGGTTGATATGCAGGCCGGTGGTCAGACCTGTGGGCTGCAGGCCTCATCTAGACGGTCTGAGAGGAGATGCTTCAGTCCGCTGGGGGCGTCTCCAAATAACATGGAGGTGCACAATGGTTAGATATAAGTAAGGCTGTGTTGGTTTGATGCCACTCTCTTCTGGCATCTTGTTCCATTGAAGTTGATCAGGTGTCCCATGGACTCCATTGCCCCCAGACTTCTAGTCGTGGACATTTGTAACCACTGTGTTGTCGTGGTAACCGTGTAACTCTGCTGTTACTAAGTTGCCTTGCCTTGCCTTGCCTTACAGAGACACTCCATCTCTGGGTCCATGTCTTCGTCCAAGCCGCTCTCCTCGCTGAGTGACAAGAGGCCCAGCTACACGGACATCAACATGCCAGGTAGATAGCCGACCGTCTGATGGTTGAAACACACTCTGCCTCACCGTATCTTCTCTAAAAAGATATCCATCCATCTCTGGGGCTGTCTGTGTCTCTTGTTTTTGTTTTGTTTCTTTCTGATTTTATGTCTGTCTGTGTGTGCCTGTCTCTGTCTGTGTGTGCCTGTCTCTGTCTGTGTTGGTCTCGGTCTCTGTCTGTGTGTCTGTGTTTAGGTGTGTGTCTGTAAATGTCTGTGTCTCTGACTCGTTCTGTGTGTCTCTGTCTGTGTATCTCTCTTGGTGTGTGCGTCTGTGTGTGTGTGTGTCTCTGTCTGTAATGTCTGTCGGAGGAAGTTCCCGTCTTCCTCCAGAATCTTATTGTGATCT
>NC_079417.1:16412021-16512021 GCF_026213295.1 Gadus chalcogrammus
AACTTCACTCTAGCCTTCCAGGCGGCTGAAAGTGTGGGAATCAAATGCACTCTGGTGAGCTTCATGTCCGCGTGGCCCGAGAGACAGGGAGAGAGAAACACGGGGAGAGAGAAACACGGGGAGAGAGAGACACGGGGAGAGAGAGACACCGAGGCAACACGTTGAGCCAGAGAAGTTAGAAATCTCTGAATTTCTTAACTAGGAGTCCCCGCCAAAACGTTTTTTTAGCTTATCTGTGAAGGACTTTTCTTTGTCATAGCATGCATATAATGAGCATCAGTGTCAGCGGTGACTTGTCTCATGCGTGTCATTTCCTGTTGCAGGACCTCAACGAGATGGTGCGCTCGGAGAGGCCTGACTGGCAGAGCATCATGACCTACGTGACGGCTATCTACAAGTACTTTGAGACCTGAGCTCCCCTCAGCACTGAGTCGTCCACCGACCCTACAGCCCCCTGCACTACACCACCCTGTCCCCGCTGCCCGGGCTGGGGGGGGGGGGGGGGGTATATTCGGTTAGCTTCAACTGCTTACGCTACCAGGGCAGAGGGGCTCCACTAGGAACAGGAACAGAGACCTGAGGGGGTCCCCAGGCCACACACACTCTGACGGCGCCGTGGTCGCTGGCCCTGCTCTGTGGGAACATCCGCTACACGTCTACACCATCGTCTCTGGGGAACCCAAGTATTATGATTACTATTATTCCTATTGTTTAGTCAAGCCTTGCAGAACGTCTCTGCTTTCAGGACGTGTCCCTTAGGAGACAAACTAGACTAAAGTGTCTTCAACACGGCGACGTGTCCCCAGCACAGCCTTCCTCTTCACCTTCCTCCTCCTGCGCTAGATGCCTCCACAGACCGATCTTTAAAGAGGAATACCTTTCCATTGGATCTTGGAGACATTACTTGACACACTTCCAAGAGTTTGAATACCTCTTGAATGTTTTGGGGAAACTGCAGGAGGACTCGGGGATGACCCAGATGGATATCAATATCTACAGCCTTTTTTTTTTTTGCCTTCAGTCTTCCTGTGTGGTCACAGAGGCTCCAGTCCAGTTGATCAAGTGCCTGAGTCAACACGTTGCAGGATGCAGGGAGGGAGGCGCTCTACGGAGCCAGTCCTTAATGAGACCTTCAGCTAGGAGCCAGGATTCTGTGCCTTGCCAAATACGTACCAGGTTGTCTGAATGATTTGAGGATGGCTTGATGATCAACAGCCGGGACTACTACAGGCCCATCATTTGATGTTGTTTTTGGGGCATTCTGAAGAGGTCAATCAGTGATAGGACGGACCTCTGAGCTCCACCACAGAGCTAGAGTTCACTTCAGCCATCGTTCTGCTCGGCACATAGGGCCAGTACCACACAGGACAGGACCCCCCCCAGGACCAGACCCCCCCACACACAGGACCAGACCCCCCCCCAGGACCAGACCCCCCCACAAACAGGACCAGACCCCCCCCAGGACCAGACCCCCCCTACACACAGGACCAGACCCCCCCCCAGGACCAGACCCCCCTCTACACACAGGACCAGACCCCCCCCCAGGACCAGACCCCCCCTACACACAGGACCAGACCCCCCCTACACACAGGACCAGACCCCCCCCCCAGGACCAGACCCCCCTCTACACAAAGGACCAGCCCCCCCCCCAGGACCAGACCCCCCCTACACACAGGACCAGACCCCCCCCCCAGGTCCAGACCCCCCTCTACACACAGGACCAGCCCTCCCCCAGGACCAGACCCCCCCTACACACAGGACCAGACCCCCCCCCCCAGGACCAGACCCCCCCACACACAGGACCAGACCCCCCCTACACGCAGGACCCCCCCCCCCCCCCCCCCCTAGGACCAGACCCCCCCACACACATGACCAGACAGAAGATGATGACTTCATTATTTAGATTCTAGGTTTGCTTGCCAATAATAGTGTTATTGATATTGTTCCCTGGGTGGGTTATTGTGTTTCTGTTCTGTGAACTGGTCTGTTGTTTCCTGTCAGATTCTTAGTGCTCGGCCCCAAGGGGGAAGGGGGGATTAAGCTTCATTATCACTCGTTATAAAAGTCACTTTCTTATTATATTATAAAGGTCACACATCTAGATTTCCCCCAACGCCTCCATATAGCACAGACACACAGGCAAGCACACACACACGCGCAGACACACGTACACACACGCAGACACACACACGCAGACATACACACACACACACACACACACACACACACACACACACACACACACACACACTGCAATAGGAAGAGCGGTGGGCTGGACTGGGCTCCTGGCCTACTTCGGTGGTTGGTAGATAGCTTTGTATGATTATAAATATCTGAACTCTTTATTTTGGCTCGGTGTTGAACGGTCCCACCTAGATAAGGAACATTATCCACCCCCTGCTTCTTGTGCCTCTGCTACTAACTCATCGTATTTATTGGCATGCAGCCCACCCAGAAAGGTGGCAGCTGTGTTTCTTGTGTTTTCTGCACAGGAGTCCGTCATACAAGCTGCACTGACAGAACCGTCTCTCTGTATTCGTTGACTGCCTTTACCCTCTACTATGAACCAATGGGAATGTATCCTCACACTTTCACAAACTGGATGCACATCTCACCAGGCCTCCTCATTGGACAAACACCGGCGTCGCTCCAAAGCCCCGTTACAGGTCTTTGTCCTCGATGCCCTCCTCCCTAGTGAGTGTCCGGGGCCTTACAGAGCAGCAGACCCCCTAGTGGGGGTTATGAGCGACACCTCGGTGAGAGAGAGCTGTGGAGGAAGGGATTAGGATGTCACAGACTCCCAGCGATGTTCTCTGTACAAACCGAGACCTGATGTCTCCTGGCCTCTAGGGGGGCTGGAGGGGGGCCTTTGGTTCCAGCTCCATGTGATCGGGGGTGGGGGGGGGGGGGGGGGACTGGAAGGTCAATGGAACTAATATAACGACTCCTCCATCCATTCAGAAGCACAGTCCTGAATCTCCCTCACAATCAAAGCCGGAGAGACATTCATCCACCGATCATTTAAAGTGACGTGTATATATGTATTAATTTTGTGATGTATTTAAGGAGGTATGATCAAAGTGGCAATACTAGGAGGTTGCTTGGTTACTGTATGTCGCCTTTCATCAACGTGTCATTAGTTGGGAACGTGCGCCAAACCACTTTTTCCTCGTACATTCTGTTGCCTCTGAAGGAATATGCTAATATGCTAATATATATATAATTTGTAAAAAAAAAACATTTCAACACATTGGTATTGGCGAGCTTGGAATAGAGCTGTTGAACAGAACAAAGATTTTTTGAAGAGCTCATTCAAAGTGGACAACCTCTACTTTACCAAAAGGTACCGTCGCCGGGAAAACAAACCAATCAGTGTTTTGTTTGAAGTGCAGAGAGAAACTAATGTGATTTAGGTGATTGTTGGTGTGAAAACTCTGCTTTTTTCTTTTTTATAACTAATGCTCTGAGGAATCCATGACATTTCCAGTGAAACCCCCGAGGCCAGCGTCCTGTACTGCCTGCTAATGCAGAGCGGAGGTCCTCCTGTTGGCTCTGCTCGGCCCACGGTGCCTTGATCCATGAGGAGATCACAGTGAGAGCGTTTCAAAGGGACTAAGCTATTAAGTGCACAACATTATGATTATCCAAGGTGAAACAAGCAGTTCCTTTATTTATATTGCTATTTTTTTCTTGGAAATAATAAAGGACGATTTGAAATAAAGGTGTTGTTTAAGTTCCTCTTGAAGGAAGTATTCCTTGAGTTTGCATTTTCGACTTTCCTTGAGTCAGGCCTGTTTTTACATAAAAAATAATCTTTTATTTCATCAGTTTATGCCTACAATACTTTTTTATTTACATATTTCACATTTTCAACCTTATTAAATTCAGTATAATTTACTACCTTCACTGAGTTTATGGGTGTGGCGTCAAGCCTCTGCTGATATGCGGTAGGTAAGATGTTGGTTTTTCTAACGCATGATAAGCATGACACGGTCGCTCTTGGAAATCGAAAGATGAATCATGAGTGGAAAAGACTTCGGTCTGCTCAACACGTCTGCACACGTTTAATAGATTTCAGGATGAAAATATCGAATCCGTCAAGATATATAATAGCGTCACGTTCTCAGTCTAAGCCTGAGCAACAGTATCTCATTAAGAAACAGGCTGAGCAACAGGATCTCATTAAGAAACAGGCTGAGCACCAGCACCTCATTAAGAAACAGGCAGAGCACCAGCCTCTCATGAAGAAACGGGCTGAGCACCAGCATCTCGTTAAGAAACAAGCTGAGCAGCCGCGGGCTAGTAGATCAGAGTCATAGCATCTCATTAAGAAACAGGCTGAGCAGCAGCTGGTTATTGGAGCAGAGTCACAGCACCTTATTAAGAAACAGGGTGAGCAGCAGCGGGTTATTGGAGCAGAGCGTCACAGCATCTCATTAAGAACCAGGCTGCTGGGACAGTCGGTCACAATTTGAGGTGGCGGATTTTATTACACATTTTCTCGTCTCTTTTTGATGAAGTACTGGTGAAGAAAAGGTAGGCTTAGTAATAGACTAGAAATGATGAAAACCATATTTGTAAAGTAAACTTTTACATTTGATGTACTAACTTAGAATAAAGATATCTGTACAATTTGTTTTCGATATTAAGGCCTATTTGCTTATAACATAACATTACACATTCATCTAACTCGACCGGTGTCGAACACTGTTGAATGGGAAAAGCTTTAAAAGATATATACAAAGTGTGTATATATATATATATATATATATATATATATATATATATATATATATATATATATATATATATATATATATATATATTGAAGTACCGAGTTGACAAAGATTGGGTATCCTGATCTCCTGTAGAAGGACGTGAAGCCGGTTTTACCCGTTCACCTGGGTCGCAGTGTGCAGTAAAAACAACGGGGGGTTACACTTTAAAGTTCACATAAACACAATTGGGCGCTCCCTCTATGTTGAATTTAGAGGCGATGTGGTGCGCTCTCTAGCTGGCGATATTATGGTGTCAAATACATGATCACCACTAGAGCTCACTGTTGTTTAGTGAAGCTAAGCCTGTGCCTCCGGGGCTTAGGGTTAGGGTTAAAGTGGCGCTCTACAAAGAAGACCTACACGCTGCGGCTGTTTAACATGATGATGGCAGGGAAGCCCACCAGCTGTGGAGCCAAACCCTTCAATGGGGATCTGTTGAAGTGCAAACAGCTCAGGGTCTAGTCCTATCTCTGAATGTGTGTAGGGTTAGGGTTGCATCCCACAGTGAATGAAGGTGCATGGGGGGTAACTAGGTGCAGTCCAGCGTGTGTATCAGGACCAGTAAGCGATCCAGGGGTTAATGATTACTGCATTAACTTAATGCAGCACAGATCAAATTCCAGTTGCTCCCAGAAGAACGCTAGCTCTGGCCCCCCGCTACCTCATGTCAAGGGCTGCTGAATGTGGCTCAACCCTGCTGCTGGCCCCCAGAGACGAAACATGTAGACTTTGGTCTCTGTCTAGGGGCCAATATATCCGGAATGTCACATCTGTACGAATATGTATTTTGTAAAACGAACCGCTTTGCGTCATAATAATGATAAATACAAACATTTGTGCGCTGAGGCATATCTATAGCTATATCTATATCAAATCTATATCTATATCTACCTATATCCCTTCAGCGTCTGTCACGGTCAGCCCACACCACTAACTATGTTTCGGTTCTAAATCAAACTGAACTTAAAATTTAGAAAAATGTATGTTGACTATTTTGTGTGCCATATCTACCATTACCATGTCATTCATGTTACTGTTACTGACGCTTTGAGGTGGCAGTACGTCGACGTTTCCTCATTTTGCAACGCTACAGCGTATGGGTTTATCTTCAGATTGCCTATATTGACGCGCAACTCAAGTTCCTCTTTTGCTGAAGCGTTTCCTGTGTCTCTGTTTTTTCTTTCCACTTTTGGTCTTTCTCTGAAGCTGCATGACACGAAGGCCCGTTCCTGGCACGCTCTCAGCCGACCAGAAGTTCATGGGAAGAGTCGAGAGAGGAGGAAGGGCAAGAGGACCGGAGACGGCAGATGATCACACAGACTCAGAATGGAGGCCACCCGGTGCTGTGTCTGGACCTCTACCACAAGGTTCTGACGGCTTCCTCTGCCCCTCCTGCGCAGCTCCACCACACTCGCGTCTTAGAGAAGCAAAGCGAGGAGCTCTGAGGATCAGTGACCCACCCGCTGTCTGTGGGACCTGCCGTCCGGAGGAGGGTAGGACGTCTCTGGGTTCTCTGGCTCCTGAGGTTTGTGGGCTGGCCCGGGGCCGCAGCTATGACCGTTGAGAAGAGGCTTTCTCTCCCTGCGACCTCGCCCGCTGCCTCATCATGCCTGAAGACAATGCCGCCCAGACCAGCTACATCGTCGTGGAGCTGCTGATTGCCGGCTTCTCTGTGCTGGGCAATGTGCTGGTCTGCTGGGCCGTGGGCCTCAACAGCAACCTCCAGAGCATCACCAACTTCTTTGTGGTGTCGCTGGCCGTTGCGGACATCGCTGTAGGCGTCCTGGCCATCCCCTTTTCCATCTTCATCAGCTTGGGCTTCTGCTCCAACTTCTACGGCTGTCTGTTCATGGCCTGCTTCGTGCTGGTGCTCACTCAGAGCTCCATCTTCAGCCTGCTGGCTATCGCCATTGACCGTTACATTGCCATCACCATGCCTCTCAGGTGAGTGCAAGGAAGGGGAATACGTATGGGGGTCTAGGTGCCAGGAAGTAAACACATACTGGTTACTCGTTAAGTGGAAGTTATTATGTACAGGGTTCTAGTTAACATGAAATTACATTAACATTTCAGATTGGCAAAAGGCTGATACTTCAGCATAACCCAAGCGTCATTAATGATGTAATAAACATACTTATACTAAACTTACACAATACTTATAGTCTGGACTGCACAGACACAGCATCAGCCAGTGTTTCTGAAGGGCAAAGAAGGAAAACTCCTTATCCTTAATTGCTTGAACTCAACCGTACCGTCAAATCAACATGCTTGCTTATCACTCTACTTGTTCCTTTTGGTTTGCACTTAGAACAACAATGCAAAATAGTTGAAACACTCAAAAATGTTCAGCATGGAAAAGACGACCTGTCACCTTGTCAACTTTCATCAACGTAGCGGTTTACCCCTGGCATCGACGTGCATGAAAGTGAAAGTGCTGCCCCCTCAATGCAATCATGTGTTGTTTCACGTATCCACGTCCACCTAACCTCTGCACTTTAACATGTGAAGAATGTGATGGAGACATGCCAAACATCTCAGCTGCAATCCCACACTCCACAACAGAGCGTCTGGAAATAGACTCTCCTCTGAGGAAACATCCACAATATAGGGTGGGTTAGTCCAATAAATCACAAAGATGAACTGTATGTTTCCAGCAACCAATGACCTGAAAAGGTGCTCTCTGAGCCCGTTCTACCCCACGGGCAATCATGGACACGCCTAAGGGCCCCTGAGCACAATAGGGCTGTCTGGAAGAGAGAAACAATTTAGTACAAATATGCTTTTTCTTATATCGGGCTCCATATAAATAGGACACAAAGTTTTACTCCATTCCCTTGATCTTGACCAAACAGAATGTTATAAAAGTTGTTGCCAAGAAAGTAAATTATCATGGCTGTTCTAGTGATGAGATGGATGTCCTATTGGTGATGTGGCTGTTCTATTGGTGATATGGCTGTTCTATTGGTGATATGGCTGTTCTATTGGTGGTATGGCTGTTCTATTGGTGAGATGCATGTTAGATTGGTGAGATGGTTGTTATATTGGTGAGATGGCTACTCTATTGGTGAGATGTTTCTTCTACTGGTGAAATGGCTCTTCTACTGGCGAGATAGCTCTTCTACTGGTGAGATGAATGTTCAAGTGGTGAGATGGCTCTTCTATTGGTGAGGTGAATGCTCTACTGGTGAGATGGCTCTTCTACTGGTGAGATGAATGTTCTAGTGGTGATGGCTCTAGGGTGAGATGATTGTTCTATTGGTGAGGCTGCTGTATGTGTTGGATTATATGTTAGCAGTTCTGTTTGAAGTTAGCCTGCTCGCTAAGTGAGCCTTATTTTGAGACCTGCATTCAGCTTTCATGTGTGATTACAATATAATGGTTTGGTTGTCAGCCTATTCCTAGTCAGTCACATTGTTATATTTTTATTATATATAAGTTGTAACTGGTTTTCGGTGTTTGCTTGTGTATTTTTCAGTTAACATGAATATCGCCTCAGTCTAAACAAGTCTTGTTGATTTGTGAGTAAAATGTCCATCCTTCTTTTAGGGAGTCAGGGTTTAGCCATACCTGCTCAACTGGACTGGTTATTCAGACTTTCACCAATAGGTCTGGGATTATGATCGGGTGGATGTGACAGCCATCTTGACTAGAGATCAAAATAACATGGCTGTGGTTTAATATGAAGGTATTATTGTAGCACAAGTCTTTAGCACTTGTAACTGCAGATTTTGTATGCGTACACTAAAGTCACAAATGTGAAACAGTAAATTTGAAGTCCTAAATATTTATTTTGCATGTGTACTCTAAAGTCACAAATGTGTAACAGTACATTTGATTTCGTAATTATTTTTTCTACCATTATAAACACTAAATAGGGTCTACGAGTTCACAAGTCTGTGTTACAGGTGCACAAATCCTATAGTGTGCATCACAAAAAGAGTCATGCACTTGACACTTTTGCTACAACCATTACAGCGCAGTAGGTGCAAAACGTGTGTTTCATAATCTGAGAACATGCACAACATTTGTGCATTCGTAAAACCAGATGTGAACTAATGCATCAGAAGTTCTGTGAAATATTTCCTCACAAATGAAATTAAATAGATCGCTATGTTCAATGAGCATTTTAATGAGCGAGCACAAGTCCATCGATACAACTGCTTCAATCTGCTGATACGAGTCTCAGCTGTGGTTTTTCTTGCGGACACTTTTGCAGCACGTCTATGTGGTACAAGTGGAGCAAAAGTGATTCGTAATCGTATGAAGCAGATCGTCCGTGGGCGGGACAAAATTGCAGCATTAACCAATGAAAGTCGCCGGCAGGGGGTGCATTTTTCAAACTACACTGGGACCATCCATCCAAACTCTTACTTTCTGGAGTCTTGAAAGTAGACAAGAGGGCATCCTACACGAGTTGGGTATCTTACATTATGTCAAATTAAATTACTTAGCTCAACTGAATTCCCCCCAAATTATTGCATTAACATGCCACAAGTGTCCTTCAATGTATTTTCAATGTATTTCAATGTCTGGTAATGGTAATGTAATGGTCTGCTTAGTAATGGCTGTATCTTTGCACTTTGACCCTTCCCTACGCAGTTTTCTTATTGTACGTCTTTGTTTCGTGTTTTCTAATCATACTGCAGATACAACGGCTTGGTGACGGGCCAGCGTGCCCGGGGCATCATCGCCATCTGCTGGCTGCTGTCCATCATCATCGGCCTCACACCCATGCTGGGCTGGCACAGACTCAATGACGATGAAGCAAACCAAAACCACACCAACCACTCCGGCTCGCAATGCCCGCCGGGCAGGATGCGCTGCATGTTTGAGGATGTGGTGGTGATGGAGTACATGGTGTACTTCAACTTCCTGGCCTGCGTGCTCATCCCTCTTCTGCTGATGCTGGCTATCTACCTGTGCATCTTCATGGCAGCCCGCCACCAGCTGAAGCTGATGGAGCTGAAGGCCGCGTGTGGCGAGAAAACGGGCTCCACGCTTCAGAAGGAGGTGCAGGCCGCTAAGTCGCTGGCTATCATCGTGGGGCTGTTTGCCGTCTGCTGGCTGCCCTTACACATCATCAACTGCTTCACGCTGTTCTGCCCGGACTGCGCGAGGCCGCCGGCCTGGATCATGTATGTGGCCATCCTCCTGTCTCACGGCAACTCCGTGGTCAACCCCTTCATTTACGCCTACCGCATCCGTGAGTTCCGCCAGACCTTCCGCAGAATCATCCGCCGCTACATCCTGAGCCGCGGGGAGCGGCTGGAGGCCTGCAGCAGCATGCGCACCTCCGCCCGCAGCAGCCTGGCCGGCTCCCTCCACAGCGGCGTGCGTAACTCCGTCCGGCTGCAGGCCGACGGCCCGGGGGAACGGAGCAGCAGCAGTAGCTGTGAGAGCGGCTACCCCTGCCTGGGCCCCATCACCGCGATGGGCACTGGGACGCCGGCCAGGTCTCACGGCCCACTGGCCACCGTCCCCCCCCACGGCCCTTCGGCGGGGCCCTACCCTCTGCAGGGGGGCCCGGCGGGGTCGTGCCCGCTGCAAGGGAGCCCGGCGAGGTCCGTGAGGAACCAACACCTCCCCAGAGACATTCAGCTGCAATGCCTGGATCTCCACCGCAGGGAGGCTGAGGAGGCGAAAGACACGCAGAACGGCTACCCTGTAAAGGAGGCATCGCTGTTGGAGAGGCCGCGGAGGTCCATCTGCTTTGAGGAAAGAGCTAAAGCCTCCTGATCCAGGGGGGTCAGGCAGATCACCGCACTCGTGGTCTGTGTAGCAGCGTTTTAATTATGCCAGGAGTGTGGATGGGTCTTTCCAAGTACTTCATTGTCGTTTGTGTATCATGTTGATTCCATTTTACCAAGAGACTCAAGAGTCTTTAAAGGTGACATTCAGGCCCGCAGTTGGAGCCCAAACCCTTATTTATGAATCAAAGTCCTGGTATACAAATATGTTGCATTTTAAAATGTGGTACATCAAGAATAATGACTGACATTAGCTTTGTACAAAGCTTAAACAAGGTGTGAAATGTTCCAAAGTTAGCTGCAAAAAGTGTGTTTTATTTTTGCTCTGTGTTTATGTGATTTAAATCTTTGCTTATTAATAGGACATTTTCATTTATGAGCAACACAGCTAAAATTCATTAAATTGTCAACTATCTTGTTATTCCACAAAGTGAGAATGCACAACTTTTTCAGACCAAATGCAGCTATTTAACGAGCCAGTGAAGCTAAAACCTTTTTATTTATTTTTTACCTTAAGCGTGGTTATATTTGTTATGTGATCTTGAACATTATCTATGCCATTTTTTCACTGTTGCTAAATTAAGAAAAGAACGGGGAGAAACAATGGGAAACGGGTGTCACATCCTATGCTTTTGCCAAATACAACGTTAAGGTTCTACTCAGAATCAACGATGGCACCGGTCCCTTCGTGACGCCGAGGTGCCTGAAAGTATGATGACCTCGAGGTTAGGAAGACGGGGTGATGGCGGCGAGGCGGTGGTGCGTGGAGCTTGTTGTGGAAGGCCGTTGAGTTCGATCATCACTTATGAGAGATAGTTAGGCTTCAAGGAAACCAATAGCATTACGCTACGGTGTGTTTGTGGATATGTGGGACTCTCAACCCAAAAAACATTTGTCATGGTCATTTGTTGTATATCTCGTAGTGTTCAAACTCCATCTGAAACAGCATCTGGTTCTTTAATTACTTTTGTTGTAGAACGGGCCCCAATCCAAAGTCTACAAATAAAATCCTTTTTTAGTACTGCATATTTCTGGATTTGGTCCTCGTTATGAATTACAGTAAATACTTCATTAGCGCTCGTCTACCACTTCAGAATGGGCCCGGCCCCCACCATGGGGAGCATCCACGAGTTGGGGGGACCCACGGTGTAGGTGCCCCCACCCTTGGAGGAGGGGCTCCACTTAGACGGATTCAGACCATTTCTGGAGCTCTTTATTTTCCCAGCTTTATATCAGAATCCCCCTGAGTCCAGGTTACAGGGCCATGGGCCCAGTGTGTGCTGGATGGCCTCTCCGAGGGCCTCCCAGAGCCAGGGGCCGCCTATGTTCTGGGTGACCTCTCCAAGGGGCTCCCAGAGCAGCAGAGGACCAGCTGCACCAGCCTCGTCTACTATGGCCTTATTAGTCCCTTTATTAGTCCTCTTTGAACACCAACCCTGTAGGGACCTATTTTGTAGGAATTCTTTAAATTGCTGCATATCCCTCACAGAGGAAATTCAAAACTTGAAATTCAATATTTTCTAAGCTTGAACATACAATAACCCATCTCGCACTTATCCAGTAGCTGAAACTGTCTGCTCTGTTAAAAAAAATATGGTGTGTGTGTGTGTGTGTGTGTGTGTGTGTGTGGACGGACTCCATGGAAACCCACATGGACCGCACCGTCCCCTCACATTGAATCGGGATACAAGGAGACAGGAAGAAGAGCAGCAGGCCAGAGATGACGTCAGACCGGCAGATGTATGAGAAGCCCTCTGTGCACGGCTTGTAATGTCTGCACATATAAAGTAGACGCTTCTATTGTGTCTTGGCTTCCTGAACAACCCCAGCACAGCAACCGTCTGCCTGCAAGGAAAGGCCCATTCTCCTCAGAGTTTATGTTTTCTGTCTCCAAGTACAGAATGGAGCTGTCAACAAAGATTTAACACCCCCTCCTTTGTTGTTCGAGTCCTGTCTGTTAGAGCTTCTGGAATAGCGCTGCTTAAGGACTCCTTGTAGCCACAGTGGCAGAAGAAGGTAGAATTACACAAGGACCTTTCTTCTGGAAGATGTTTGTCACAGTGCTTTTTGGAGGTTAGTAACGCAATGGTGACATTATAAATGCTATTTTGAAATGTAAATCTTAGGAATGTCACTCTTTACTGGGAAAGTCAAGCGTACTAACTGTTGATCGACTTATATTTATCATTTTTGTCACACTTGCAGTAACATCATGCAAGTGTGACAAATTGTGGCTTTACATTTTGAATTCCTTGTTGCACTTGGCAGACAGCAGGCAGGAACTGTTCAATCTCAACTGCAAGCTGATAAACTTTATCTATGACTTAAAGGAACGGTGTGGACTTGACAGGAAAGGTAAGCCATCAATCAGGTCTGTACATCTTCACTTATCTATACATCCACTACTGTACAGATAGCACAACATCACGCTATGATGACACCCAAAGTTTTCTTCATGGATTGAACAGATTTCATGAGGAGAGTCAGGTCAGTGTATTTATTTTCCTACATGCTGTGTTGTCTGTGCAGTGGCATGCTTACAACAAGACAAGAGTCAATCGGTACCAATTAAAGTCAAGTACAAAAACAAGTGATGAGTGCCATGTGTTTTGACCTGTGCCTTCCAGACTGTATACCTGAAGGACAGCTGTGGATTTGACCCTTGATCTGTGCCTTTCAGACTGTAGCCCTGATTGACAGCTGTGAAAGTGACCCTTGACATGTGCTTTTCAGACTGTCTAGACCTGATGGAGAGCTGTGGATGTGACTCTTGACCTATGCCTTTCAGACTGTACACCTGATGGACAGCTGTGGATGTGACCCTTGACCTGTGCCTTTCAGACTGTGTAGACCTGATGGACAGCTTTCGATGTGACCCTTGACCTGTGCCTTTCAGACTGTACACCTGATGGACAGCTGTGGATGTGAACCTTGACCTGTGCCTTTCAGACTGTACACCTGATGGACAGCTGTGGATGTGACCCTTGACCTGTGCCTTTCAGACTGTGTAGACCTGATGGACAGGTGTGGTCAGGTGACCAGCCTGTCGGAGAAGGAGCAGAGTGCAGCCCGCGCTGCCAGTCTGCTGACAGAGAGGCACTCCTACGTCCTCTTGAGAGTGTGCCGTGAGTCCTCCATCAAAATGGCATTATATGGCATACTTATATAGATGAATGAATTATGTTCATTGGAGTCTTTTCACTACAGTTGACCACATTTGCTGCCAAGCACTGATCTTTTTAGGGTTAGCATGTATGTGTCCTTGTAGCCTATGCTATGTTTACAATAAATGGTGTAGGCTAGTCAAAAGTAAAATGTTTACGTTTAAACCCATTGTTGAATATACAAGAAACTCTTTCTAATCTCATCCAGGAATCCAATTATTTAAGATTCCTCTTGGGTTTAACTCTCCTTCTACAAATGTATTCCGCCCTTCTAGGGTGTGAGGAAAGTCAGGGTCAGAAATATGAGTCTCTTCTAAACAACCTGAGCAAGAGCCATCCAGAGTTAGCAGGTAATCGTCGCTTTTTCTGCACTAGTATGGGACTACATGTAAACACACAGCCTGATATTTGTCTAACTTGTTCCAGATATCCTGAACAGAATGTCAAACCCCAGCAAGGAACGTGACAAACGGGGCTCTTCACTCAGAAAGAAGGAAGCCTCTGCTGCTGCTGCTGCTGCACACTCAAAGAGCAAAAACATATCAGGAAACAAGAGGAACAAATGAAACATTGCTGTCTGTGTGTGTGTGTGTGTGTCAGAATGGTGAAAACATTCTGAAGCTTTGACCAATTTATATTTCCATGTCTGCAAAGACTAGCGTGTCTCAGCCAATAAATAAACACCAGATATTCAAGTGTTATCATCATAATGTTTTACCTTGTATTTTTGCAAACGTTCCGTAATAAGTCCAGCCACATTCCTGAATGATTCGTAAATTTAATTTTATTTAATATGTCTTCATGTTCTGTGATGGGAAAATTCTATGTTCACATTCTGTTTCTCTAGCAGTCATTTATTGGTATGTGCCTGTTTTTCCTGACACCCTTGGGAAGGTCTAGAAGCCAGATCCAACTGACCGGTTACATCCCCGGACGTAACTGACTGGACCGGTTACGTCCCCCCTTTATGACATCCTGAGGAGGTTTATCATCAGGTTAACCAATAATATGGTTTTATATTAGGGCAGAGCTGTTCTCAGCATCCTGACAACACTGTATAAGAAGTCTTGGAGAGCCGCTGGGCGATCTCCCATATTAGGCCTCGGATGATTGTATGTTAGGCCTCAGATTATAATGTTTATTATATGTTTATGGTTTGGTGTATGTTATTGTAGTTTTATTATCATTGAAATTAGCCTAATTGTTATAAGTTCGGATGACTCTTTATTCCTACTCAGTTTACACAGACATTTTGCATGGTCCAGAAATTCCACCACAGTCCATACGTCCTACGTCCATTGCAGCAGACAGTCATTCTGCAACAAACTCTTTCAGCTTCCATGAGGAGCTTAAAGCACTGGCTCTTGCCCCAGAGTTTGACAAAACTCTGGGACTGATCTAGCCTGGTCCTAACAAGACTCCCATACTTCATTTCATTTGCACAGAGAGTATGGCCTCTCTCCATTGACAAACGTTAACTCACTTGAAGGCGGATGTCTGTTGGAGTTTAAAACTCTTGGATCTG
The DNA here is from genome assembly GCF_026213295.1 of Gadus chalcogrammus. Classification (NCBI taxonomy): domain Eukaryota; kingdom Metazoa; phylum Chordata; class Actinopteri; order Gadiformes; family Gadidae; genus Gadus; species Gadus chalcogrammus. The sequence goes on from NC_079417.1 coordinate 16,427,236, forward strand.
CCCGGAGCCACTCCGGATCTGTGATAACCAATCGCTAACGTTTGACTACAACTCAAAATAGCGCACAACCTCACTGTCATTGTTCTCAACCACTCCCTTTATTTGCCGGCTGATTGGGCCGGCAAAATTTGTCCGGAGAAAACCCGCGAATATACCGCAAACCCAGACGTTGTACTGAAGAGAAATTAAAATTGAGCGGAAGTACGTAGGTGGGCGGAGCCAGGCTAGAACTGATCAGGGTTGGAGTGAGATTGCATCGAGCCAACGCATTGGAGCTTGATATCCTCGACCCAATTGTCCTTGGCTCCAAACACCCTCTATCTACGCTCCTCCTCATCATTATGATGGAAAGCTCCTTCATCAAGGCCTGGAAAGGGTCTATGGGGGAAAAGCGGGGCAAACCATTCGTGATCCAGCCTGATCGAGGCACAAACTTCAAGCCTAGTGACAAAAGGTTGGAGGAAGCTCTCCAAGATATGGGGCCAACCTTCAAGGATCAATTGTTGGAACAACAAATCTATTTTAAGTTCCACCCTCCTGACGCTCCTCATTTCGAAGTGACATGGGAGGGAGATAAAGTATTTCAAGACATCTGAAAGAGTTGTCTTTAGCGACCAAACGGACAGTCTTTATTGAGTTGGAGGGAATCCTATATGTCGATATGCCTCACTCCCTCAAGCAATCAATGCTGATGGGAACCTTATTGGCAGATGGCGACACACCCAGACCTTCGTCAATCAGTTCTGGGCCCGATTCATCCATGATTATTCTCTAAGCCTACAACACAGAGGTAAATGGCAGAGGGAGACTGCCATCCTGGACATAGGCCAAGTTGTCAGGATACCGGACCCACAACTACGCACACACACACACACACACACACACACACACACACACACACACACACACACACACACACACACACACACACACACACACACACACACACACACACACACACACACCATTTAAAACTTTATCAAACTCTTCACTTTATTTCACTTTGTTTAACTCTTCACTTTATTTGTTTCCAACCATTAATCTTTTTTTAAATGGTGTGCATGTTTACTCCATTTTGAACTCTATTCGAATATTTTCACTTGATTTAAGCCATTCAACATTTATTTTACGTCTTAAACTATGTGGCTTTATTAAAATATATTTTCAGCCTCACTTTACACTACAGCACTCACCACATTTTCTATAGGAAATGCATTTTCTAGTAGGCTATACAATTATTGTCCGTATTATTTCACTGATAGGATGATAATGATGCGTGTGTATTTGTTTATGCATTAAATTGAATCTGAACAGATGATTCGTACATACACGTGGTTCACCTCTGTATGGAAGCCCATTCCCGCCACAGGAAAAAAAAAAAACACCACAAACTATCTCATAATTATGAGATTAAAAGTCATAATAACGAGATTTAAAGTCATAATTACGAGATTTAAAGTCATAATTACGAAATTTAAAGTCATAATTACGAGATTTAAAGTCATAATTACGAGATTTAAAGTCATAATTACGAGATTAAAAGTCATAATTACGAGATTTAAAGTCATAATTATGAGATTTAAAGTCATAATAACGAGATAAAAAAGTCATAATAATGAGATTTAAAGTCATAATTACGAGATATAAAGTCATGACAGTAGGCTGCATCTAGATGGTTTACATTAAGATCAGTGTCGTAACGTCATGGAGTTGGATCACCACATTGAGCAATATTTCCAAAGACGATATACAAATGATGAAATTCTGGCAGTATTGGCTGAGGTGCATGGGGTAGTGCTGAGCAAGCGGACACTTGAAAGGATTCTGAGAGAGAAAAGATTGTGGCGCAGGAAGGGCAAGACAGATGTGGCCGAGGTGGCAGCTTTCATTGAAGCGCAACTCCAAACGTCTGGGCAGTGTCATGGCTACCGTTGGATGTACCAAAAATGTTGGATAAATGGCATTATTACCGACAGGGAAACAGTACGTGTTCTCTTGCGGCTGTTGGACAGTGAGGGAGTTGACCTGAGATCAAGAAATAGACTACGGCGGAGAGTATATCACAGCCGGGGTCCCAATTACGTCTGGCACATTGACGGCTATGACAAACTTAAACCGTATGGGATCTGTATAAGTGGATGCATAGATGGTTTTTCTAGGAGACTCATCTGGCTGGAGGCATACAAAACTAATAATGATCCGAACGTGATTGCTGGTTATTTCATGGATGCTGTACTAATAGCTCAAGGTTGCCCTGAACGATTACGGGTAGATTTAGGGACAGAAAATGTTCGTTTGGCCGAAATGCAAAGATTCATGCACTTTTCAGAGGGTCAACTTGAAATCGAACATGTCACATTTGGTCCAAGCACTGGCAACCAGCGCATTGAAAGATGGTGGCTGACATTACGCAGTCAGTGCGCCCAGTTTTGGATGGACTTTTTCGATAAATTGAAATCGGATGGATACTTCGCTGACACCTTCCTGGACAAGTCATTGGTCCAGTTCTGTTTTCTTTCCACAATTCAGGTAAGTTTCACTATTCACTGCTTTATTTTTGTCTGTGGCTTATTCTTATTTGTATTATTTTATTTTTATTGTTACACTATACTATTGATTTGGTTTTACCAAAAAAGTTAAATACAAGAACCACACATTGCTTTCTGTCTGCAGGAAAGCTTTTTCATGCAATTCATTGCATTTCATTTGTATTCACTTTGAGCCTTGTCTTATCAGGCAGAACTGGAGGAGGTCGCATTCATCTGGAATGAGCACAGGATGCGTCGAGTGCACAACTCACGAAGTCCTCATGGCCGTCCATCCATCATCCATGCAGTGCCTCAACTCTACGGGGCCACGGACTACCTGTATCGCCCAAGTCTGGAGAAGATCGAGGCCTGCTTGGGGGAGTGTGTTTACAAAGACTTCCCATGTGATGAAGATGTGTTTCACATTTGTGTGGGGCTTATGTCTGAGCATGGCCTTGAATTAACTAACGACGTGTACAAGACAGTAGATCTGTATGTAAGACTTAGACAGCTAATTAACAATGAATTGCTACAGCCTTAAAAGCAGGGGTAGTTGTTTGTGCTAGATGAGCTGCAGTAGGCCTAATTCAGCATTAGGCCTACTGCAGCTCATTTAGCAAAACTTAACTTGCACCTATTTGTAACTAGAGTAGGCTTTAACTGGTTCTGCAACAATACAAGCCTAACAATATACTGTGTGTCTTAACCCCTTTTTTCCAATCGTTGTAGTGTCTTTAACATTAAGTTGACATTTCTACTGCAAAAATAAATATATTTGATATAAACATTATACTTAATATATTAATCATGCGTCAATATTGATTATTGGGAAATAACTAAACAGTTAGCCACAATTTAATGAACTTTTATTATTTTATTATCTTCCCATAAAACAGCTTTAGAAAACAACATAAGTATTGCTGGGGATATATATAAGCTGCTGATGGCAGCTGAAACGGCTAAACGATGTATTGGTGGTGATAACTTTAATACATTACATTAATACAATAGTTCATTATATAATTAAATATTTACACATTAAATATAATCTAGCATCTCAAAGTCTCTACATTAAATCACATTACATTATATAATTTCCTATTTACATATAATCCAGCATCTCAAAATCATAAAATTAAGTAATCTCGACATGAAGAGGCTGTTGATGGCATCTGAATCTGCTAAACTATGTATTGGTCGGGATGACTTCAAGACATTTCATTAATACAACAGTACATATAATAACATATTTACATAATCCAACATATCAAAATATGTACATTAAATCTCATTACATTAATACATCAGTACATTATATAATTTCATATTTACATATTACATATTGCATTAAATCATCTTGACATGAGGAGGCTGCTGATGGCAGCTGAATCAACTAAACTATGTCCATTGCCCACACACCACTCTCCAATACTTTGTTCATTTCGTGTCTGAAATCCGGGTAATTGTCATAATCAATTGGCAACTCCAAGTAGCATCCACATGTGTGGGCGATGGGCCGTCTCTGCATACCTTGCAAATTCGTGAAGCTCAAAGTAATGGTCTTACCAAGAAACAAATCAGAGCCAGTGCAAAACCGAAGGAATAGAGACAGGTGCTGTGCGTCAGATTCTCTAAGGTAAGTGCTAAGATGCTTTCCTATGTTCTTCTGCTGGTCGTTCATAGTAGTGGGGTAAGAGATAGACCTAATCACCTTCCTCAGTGTTGGATGAAGATTTACATACGCTTCTGAAATGCCTTCCAAATCTGACCTAAAGGGTGCAAGCACCTTGCTCCACTGCTCTAGGACAAAGGCGGGTTCTTGAACCAGCTTTTGGTGGGCAAGCTCCTCCAAGAGCTGTTCAATATTATCAGCGGTTGGCATTCTTCGACAGCTGTGGAGATCCATTACTTCAATCAATTCTTCCTGATCCACACTTTCAAAATCTGAACGGCAGGATTCAAACACCAATCTCTCTGACTCTGTGACATATTTCAGGAAGCAGTCAACAAGACTACTCTTCACACTTCCCAGGGCAACTTTCTCCAAAATTACTGGGGCTATTTTTATAGGCAGGTACTTCTCTTTTTGCCAACCCATTGCTATTATTCTGCCAATGCTTTCCCACTGCTGCTTACCAAAATCATGGCGTAGAAAAGGCACCTTGAAAGCATTTCCTAAAGTGCATTGCTCATAAAAGTCCAGCCAAAATTCAGTTAGCACATCCCTTAACACGCCACCTTCATCAACTGCCATTTCCAAACTTCCATTGGGAAGAATTACTTGGATGAAAACATCATCTCGCATGACACTCGCGTCCAAAAAATGTGTGATTAGTTCTCTCAGGATCTGCCCACGGTGAACAACAATTATTCTCTTTGTTCTTTCACTCTGATCAATGGGCACATGAGCAATATCTAGGGTCGGAGTAGATGAACTTGATGCCCGAGGAGACGTTTGTAAGGTATCATCAAGGCTAACCCAGTCCAGATCATGTAGGTGTCCTTGGAAAAAGGTAACTGTGCCACTATTCTCAAAGTCATCTACAGCATTGGCGGCATCAACTTCGCTCACACTAGCCCAATCTGTCATTTCAACAGTGGAGCAATCGAAGGGCTCAGGATCACTGTTTGTATCAGACAGGACATTGCTGCTACTAGCATATACCACATCTGCGGTTTCCTGACCTTCAGCTAGAGGTAAACTAGGCCTAGGGGGGTTGGGTGAGGCTGCAAGCTGATTCTCACTGCAACCATCCCTCTTGGTTGTTGCTAAGTAAAAGCGTAAAATGGGCAGCTTTGTTACTTCATAAAGATCCCCAACTGTAGTCAGGGGATCTAACGGGCGCTCCTGAAAATCAGTTAGTTCAATCGCAAAATCTTGAACATTTCCTTCTGCATTTTTCTGACCAGGGAAAAACAGGTTTTTGGCCTGTTCAATTAACTGATCTTTACAACAATTCTTGGACACAGAGATTTTCCTGGTCCCGCCCCCCTTTTTGGCCCTCATTTGTAAGAATTTCCCGTCACGGAAATTCAACCAGCCAATTTCAATTTTACGCTCTTTCTTCTGAGCATTTTGACATGGTAACTTCTCAGACAAGTGTTCACGATCGTCACTTTTTGCTAACTTGGCTTTCAGTCGCTCAAAAAGTTTTGATTTGCGGGCAACAGGATTCTTCCCCTTCAATCTGCAATATCCAAGGACAGCCAGTCGGTCTCCATATGATGGTAGATACTCGGTTAACTGGTCGTCGTTCATGAGCAGGAGGACATTGGGATCGATCTTAAAAAAAGAGGAAAACACACACACACAGCCACAAAACAAATATAATTTAACATAAACAGAAGCAGTAATTAAAAAAAAAATCAAAAAATGCATAAACACACAATTTAGCCTATCTTTCCCCCATTAACAGACTAGTTACCTTATCGTTTTCCAGTTGCTTTATGTTTTCTTCTGGTACATTCCGCGACCTCAAGAACTCGCACAACTCATCCATCCTGTGAGAGGCCAACACAAATATTTAACGAACGGAACAGATGCCAACTACATTGTGATGCATTGAGCACATGGATGAGCTAACATTATGCATTGTACATATTTATAATTCGAAATTCGTCCCACGCCGGGCCATTTTTACTTACTACTAGCGCCACAAGAGGGGTCAAATGACCCCTAAGTCATTTGAATGAGAGGCTGTGCATTTGCACATAATGATCACTAGGTGGCGCCAATGAGCTATTACCGCGCGAGCGCCACATGTGCGTGTCTGTCACAAGCCTAGTCCTCACGATTTTGTCATAAATGTACATATATGAAGTACAAACAGCCTATATTTTCACTAAGGGTTTAAGATTGAATGATGCAAATAAAGTAATTAAATTAATTGAGATATGCCTATATTGTTATCGTGGATATTTTCTCAAGACCACTCCATTCCATCAACTTTATGAACCAGCAGTTGGCTGAGTGGTTTAGGCCCTGCAATACGGGCGACCTGAGTTCGCGTCCTGTACGTCATTTAATTCTTGCCGTTGGCTTATTTTGTAATTTCCTTTATATCAGAGAAATTAGGCTTAACAATTTACTTTTTATGTACTCAGAATTCGAACACCACTACAAAATGGCGAGCATCCTATATAGTGCACTATATCCGTGATAGGGAACGATTTCGAACACTTTGAACTAGTTTAAAAAGAGAAAACATTTTGACTAAAAGTTGACTACAATTTAAGGACTTTTTGTCGACTAAAACTAGACTAAAACTACAAAGGAAAACAATGACTAAAATGTGACAAAATCTAAAATAGCTGACAAAATTAACACGGTGCTAATACTAGAACTAGCTAACATAGCTGCAGCAGAGTGCTTTTTCAAAGGAAACATAAACCAGATGAAAAGACGCTGAATTACTGAATATAGGCTTAAAAGAGCATCTCTACAAATTCGGTTACCTTGCTGTTTCGCCTTGCGAATAGGAGGATGACCGAGAGAAGTGATGACTTGCAGGTTCATCAGCCTCAGGTCCGAAATGATGGCGCCGACTGGTAGCCTAGTAGCGCGTGCCGCTCTGTCGTGCCGATTTCGAACTTGAAGGAAGTGAGGTCAGGGGGCAGGCTAACCGTCGAAAATCTCGTAATTATGACTTTAAATCTCATTATTATGACTTTTTTATCTCGTTATTATGACTTTAAATCTCATAATTATGACTTTTTTATCTCGTTATTATGACTTTAAATCTCATAATTATGACTTTAAATCTCGTAATTATGACTTTTAATCTCGTAATTATGACTTTTAATCTCGTAATTATGACTTTAAATCTCGTAATTATGACTTTAAATCTCGTTATTATGACTTTTAATCTCATAATTATGAGATAGTTTGTGGTGTTTTTTTTTTTTCCTGTGGCGGGAATGGGCTTCCATACCTCTGACCCCGCCTCCTCGCGAGTTTATTTTTTGCAGGGTGGTAGCGGGAAGCTCGTGAATATTCGTGAGGGAACTCATCCCTCATTGGCTGGGACTTGGCTCGCAGGGACTTTGTCAGAGGGCTTTTGAAAACAGAGGGCTTGTGAAAATCACGAACGCAAATAAATGAAACGTTGTTATAAATCAACACAAATCATTGTATCAATAGTGTGACACATGTTATAGGCCTACAGTAGTTGTTTTTGACGAGTTAGCATTAAGAGCTAACGTTTGTTTTGGCACTTACAGAACGGTAGCTAGCTATATTGCCGTGTAGTAGGTGGATTGATAGGTGAAAATCAATATTAAAATTAATTTAGCCCTACGCGATTTTATGGCCCTTCTTTCTATAATGTAATTGGTTGTGGGGTGTGGCAGAACCACTATGAACAAATATCAGAAATCATACGGTTTATTCTTATCCATCTTCTACACCTAACCTCCAGCAGCTCCATCTCCTCAAAGTTGACATGGGTCTGGCAAATGTTGCAAGCTTTAATAAATCCTGCCATTATGCTCACTACTTCTAGAAACAGAACAGAATGGAATCTTAATGGAAATATCAAGACATGGATGGACAACAATTAGAAAAAAAAAACTTGGAAACAATCACCAGCTGCCGAAAGCAATGCGATGCGCTATACATAACGTTATAAAATATAATAAAAAAAAAAAATGATTTACTACAGTAGCCCAGGCTGTGACACATAACAGTTTCACAGGGGCTTTTAGACGAGTGAGCTAACGTTTGTACTTACAGAAAGGATAGAGTTGCCGTATAGTAGGTGGGTATCATGTGTCACATTATTGCTAAAATGATTCGTGTTAATTTATAACAACGTTTAATTCATTTGCCGATGCGCTATACATAACGTTATAAAATATAATAAATACAAAAAGGGTTTACTACAGTAGCCCCCGTGACACATAACAGTTTCACAGGGGCTTTTAGACGAGTGAAGTGATCTAACGTTTGTACTTACTGAAAGCCAAGGTAGCTATAGAGTTGCCGTGTAGTTGGTGGGTATCATGTGTCACATTATTCGTGTTGATTTATAACAACGTTTAATTCATTTGCGTTCGTGATTTTCACACAAGCCCTCTGACAAAGTCCCAGCGAGCCAAGTCCCAGCCAACAAGTCCCAGCCAATCAGGGATGAGCTTCCCGCTACCACCCTGCAAAAAAAAAATTCGCGGCCCGGGGTTACCTGACCAAAATCCGGGCACCTGCTGTCATCCCTCTTACCTGTATCTGCAACCTCTCCGAATGAGCATAGGCTTACCTTACATTGCTAATAATTAGTTAGTAAGTTATATATTATTTCTTCCTTTTAGAAGCACAATGAATAGGGTTTGAACGGTGAATAATCACGCCCTCCTGAAGAGAAGCGATGATGCTGTACATGCGCAGTGGGACGCCTGTCACTCAACCTGTTACACTGTTACTAACCAAACCCTCCGTAGCCTAACCCTTTTTCTCAACACTGTATTACCTCCGTACCCTGACCCTGGAAACATAACCAGTCGCTCCTACAACATTAACGCGTCTGAACGCAGAAGAACCTGAACCTAAATTGCTGCACCATGTCGGGCTTTGAGTTTGAATCACTAGAGAAAACGCTGGAGAAATACATTCCCGAAAATGAATTGACAGAAGTTAAACGCATACTTTTCGGAAATCCCACTAAGTGAGTAGTGTTGAGTTATTATGGATTATATTATCTATTGCTATGTGTGCACCTAACCGAATACCAGCCATATGGTTTATTTCCCTTCCCATATTGTTCATCCTCATGCATGTTATTCTCATGGAATTTTAGTTCTTCATTTAGTTTTTCATTAGTTCTCTCAAGTTACTTATTATACCAGGTGGACTCTGTTCAGTTATTCTGTTTGCAAGAGTGGGCCTTGTACCCTCGGACTTACAGCTGGAGTCAAAGGTCACGACCCTCCCCAAATCAAACGATCAAACCCCGTCTCCTGGGTGGACGTGAATCCAATCCCGGAATTTATCTTTCCTTCTATTTATTCTGTTATCAATCATTTCCCCAAACGCGTGTGTGGGCCTTTAGTGTAGCTATATTAGTGTAATACTTGCTTCTGTTTTTTCGTGATGTGAAAATGCAGACAGTGAATGTTTGTTATATAATGGCATAGGAAAAGTACATACTCTCGACCAACATCTTACACAATTACATATAAGCATATTGAAGTAAACGCTAGAGGATTGACGTAACAACACAGACTGAAACGTCCAACTAGCCTACTTCCATCAATAAGTATCCGACTTCGTAATGACTATACGGGAGGAGAGGGTCAATATCCACCACTGTTTCTCTCAATACACAACTGTTGGTGTGTTGTATGTTCCCTACAGATGTGTTTATTATAGTTTAATGTTCCATCATATTATAATCACTATGGTATTCAATTCACGATAAGTATGTGTTTTAATATAGTTTAATGTTCTTAAATGTTCTATTCACTATGGTATGATATTCACTATAGATATGTGTTTTAATGGAGTTTAATGTTCTATCATGATATCTTGTCTATGGTATTATATTCACTATCGATATGTGTTTTAATAGAGTTTAATGTTCTATGATGTTCTACTCAATATGGTAGTATTCACTTTAGTTTTATTACCCTGTAGGCACCTGGAGCTCCACTCATCTGCAGAGATTGTGGCCTCAGAGCGGGACTTTGAGCTGCAGGGCCACGCCTTCCAGAGTGCTCCTGAACAGCTGAGGGCCTCCCGGAGGGTCCGCGTCGGACTCATCCAGAACCGCACCGTGCTGCCGACGGACGCCCCCATCCTGGACCAGGTCGGTCAGACCGGAGGTGGGGGGGGGTCAACTACTGTTGAGGGCAGGACAGTGTAGGGGGTACTGTGATCCCATGTCATTGTACCTCTAGACTTCCTCCAACAAGACGCCTCCATAGCTGCTCATTAACGACATATGTCTGCACCTGTTAGTCGTTATGGATAAAAGCATCTGCTAGAGTAAATAGTATACCGTATCCTGCGTTCATGAGGGTCTGAATTCCCTGATATTTCTCATAAACTTCCTAAACGTCGTTTTTTGGCCCCACCTATTCGACAGATCAGTGCTGCTCACAGTCGGATTGCAGAGCTAGTGGAGGTCGCTGCCATGTGTGACGTCAACATCGTCTGCTTCCAGGAGACCTGGAGTAGGTTAATTTCATCATCTTCCTCATCATCATCATCATCATCATCATCATTATCACTAGTTATTATATATAGAGTTCCAGCGGAGTGTTAAAGTCCTGATGCGCTGTAAATCATGTTGTGAAAGGCCCCAGCACTGACCTCTGACCTCTGCCCCCTGCTGGTCAGCCATGCCATTTGCGTTCTGCACGCGTGAGAAGGAACCTTGGAGTGAGTTTGCAGAGTCGGCTGAGGACGGACCCACCACCCGCTTCTGCCAAGAGGTGACATGAGACGCTCTAGTTTAGAGGAGAAGCAAACACGTCCTCTTTCGAATAAAGCCCAGGCACAAACCCATCAGTGGAACAATATTTGAAATATACCGGTCCAGCAATCATACCTGTATAAGTCAAATGTAGTAAAATATTTAATGAGGAGCTTCACTCCGGATAGTTAAGCTAATTTTGTTCCGTTGTTCAACCTCTAGTTGTAATTAAACCCATAGCAAAAATGTGGAAACCCCAGTCGATAATGTAACAAATTTCTGAGCGCATAATATAATGACATTTTGCCTATAATTTTACAACGTATAACATTCGTTATACGTTACACAAAATGACTCTTAAAAGCAGTGCCAACATTTAAATATTTTTCTAACAAAAGGCAACAGGCTGATTATCATTTAGGGGGCCACTCAATGACATGCAGAAGAGTCATCAACACGCCCACTGAAGTGGTGTGAGAAATACCAACTTTCTACTCCTCATTCACATACCATTGATTACATTATAAAATTTGTCAATTTATGGTAACAGGGGTAAATGTTCAATGGAAAGTGTAGTATACTATGCATGCAAATCAATTTATTAAATAGCTTTTACTGTTATTCAGGGCTGAATAGTGCATTGACATTTAAAAATGCAAGGCAACTACTATTGGTTAGTTGAAAATAATAATCATCATTGAGATTAAACATCTATTCCATTGTCCTGGCCAAGACAGGCAGCAGTGGCCTACAGTCACACATAGCATACACACAAAACATGAGAAAAATAAAACAACTAAAACGGTCCGCAGGGGGGAGGGGGGGGATTTCAATATCGCAAGACATTTGGAGACGTTCAAGGAGGAGAGTAATATTAAGTTTGAGCAACAAAGTGTAAAGACATTTTGGGAGGCTCAAGGAGGAGCGTAATATTACATTTGAGCAACAAAGTGTAGTCTTCTGGTGGACTCTAAAGACATAATTCAACATACTTTGTTATTGACGTGTTTTCGTTCTGTTTTATAGGGACACTGTCTCTTTAAGATCACCTGACTTATGTGTTGCTATGCCGGTCGGTGCGAAGTTTGAATTTAACGATTTTTATGGCAAAATGAACGACCTGCCGTTGCTTGTCGAGGTGAGAAATTAATCTCTGTATGGTTCGTTCTTTGAATATTCCGATTTAAAACAAAATCAGAAAAATAATTAACATAGTCGTTTTTGGGGTTTTCTGATTTGGTCTGAACCATACACGGATTGAAATTGTCTCTTCCCTTCTTTTATCGCAATTTCTACAGTCTATAGACAGAACTTGTTACCTGGAGTTCGTAGATGGCGGAGCCTTTATGTTTAAAAACATAACGTCTTACCTGGGCGAGTGTGTCGCTGCGGTGTGTGCATCTTTGTTCTTTCCTGGGCGCGTGTGTCGATGGTGGAGCCGTTATGTTTAAAAACATAATGTCTTACCTAGGCGAGTGTTGCTGCTGTGTGTGCGCGTGCGTATGTGTTCTAACCAGTGCGTGTGTCGATGGCGGAGCCGTTATGTATAAGGGCGAGTGTCGCTGCGGTGTATGCGCATGCGTGTGGGTTCTTACCTGCGAGTGTGTCGATAGTGGAGCTGTTATGTTTAAAAACATAACGTCTTAGCTCGGCGAGTGTGTCGCTGCCTTTGTCTTGACGTACAATCGGTGCGTGTGCGCGTGCGTGTGTGTGTTTGTGCGTTGTGTGTCCGGTGTGTGTTTGCGGTGTGTATGTGTGTGCTTGTGGTGTATGTATACGTTTGCGCGCGCTGTGTGTGTGTGTGAGCTGCAGGCTTCTTGGCACATGCGCACATTAGTAACTTGAGTGCTACAGGCCTGCTATTATAGTAGTAAGATTATTATTATTATCATTATTATTATTATTTTGTATAGCGTATATAAAAGTGTAATTATAAGTCTATAGCAGGGTGACCAGACGTCCTCTTTTTCCCGGACATGTCCTCTTTTCGAGACCTAAAAAATGCGTCCGGCAGGGATTCCAAAAACGTCCGGTATTTTGCCTCGTCGCAAAAAAAAAAAAAAATATATATTATTGTTATTATTATCTTTTTATTTGCCTCGTCGCATATTTGTGTTTCTGGGTCTCACATAACCTACTAGTTATTACCATTGTATATGTCTACGGTTATTACGGCCTTCCAAGTTCTGGAAATGGTATCTCCCTTACGTTCCACCTTCTTGCGCGAGCTGACTGTAGAGAGAGTCTGTCATTGGGCGACCGATCTCATGTGCTCGTTGAGAAGGTGCCGTGTATAGACGGAATGAAACCCCCACTGAAGTACGTAGGCTCACGATACAAGGCCCCCCCCCCCCCCCCCCCGTCAACAATCTTGCCCGGGGCGCAATTGGACCTAGGATCGCCACTGTCTGCAGCCATGCCTAAACGTAAATGTAAGTTCACGGACGAACTAAAGAAAAAATACCCATGTTTTCGCCCCCCCCCCCCCCCCCCCCCCCCCCCCCCCGCGACGAAGTGTCCTCTTTTTCACAAACTCAAATCTGGTCACCCTAGTCTATAGCCAATATGACAGCTGCATAGCGAGCAGGGAGTGTTTTTTAAACCAATCTCTCCATATCCGCCCCCAGCTGGCCAAGAAGTACAACATGGTGATCGTGTCTCCGATCCTTGAGCGAGAGGCTCTGCACAACACCTTATGGAACACAGCCGTGGTGATCTCCAACTCTGGCCAGGTGTTGGGGAAGACCCGCAAGAACCACATCCCCCGGGTCGGAGACTTCAACGAGGTCCGTCAGCCGAGGGCCTGATTACGGAAGACATGTTATAGACTTAATGATTATGATTTGATAAATTAACAAAAAAACAATCCTGAGATCCACCAACAATGAGAATAAATCTCTCTGTCTTTCTTTCTCCTAGTCCACCTACTACATGGAGGGCAACACAGGCCACAAGGTGTTCCAGACCCAGTTTGGTAAGATAGCTGTGAACATCTGCTACGGACGCCACCACCCTCTGAACTGGTTAATGTACAGCATGAATGGAGCCGAGATCATCTTCAACCCCTCCGCCACTGTTGGAGCGCTCAGGTGGGTCCCCTCCGCTCCATACTGCCGCTCTAAAGGCGCTCATTGATTTATGGCTTGGTCTGACCTTCAGCCCAAAGTATATATATATTAAACTGTGGCACATGCTCCAGTAAAAGAGGGTAGCTGCTATGTTGAGACTGTAGCTGTGATTAAGGGCTGTACAAATAGAATTGACTTGTTAGTAGATAGTAATCTCTGATTTGTTTAAAGTCTAGTTTGTTTACTTTCCAGTGAGCCCATGTGGTCCATTGAAGCGAGGAACGCAGCGATAGCCAACCACTGCTACACATGTGCAATCAACCGCGTCGGGACCGTAAATATTCTGTTTTTGTCTCTGTACACACTCCTTCCAGGGCTTTAATTGTTATCTTGCTGTAGTAAGGCCTTTTCTACCGTTATAATGTGTTTGCCCATTGCAGGAACACTTCAAAAATGAGTTCACATCTGGTGATGGTAAAAAGGGTAAGAAAATGCTTTCTCTTTTGTGTCCAGCTCCAACAGATAATATAAAGTACACATTTTATTTTTTAGCACCTTACATATAATTCCCAAGTAATTCCTCTCTAGAATAACAGATGGTCACAGATAGCTCATTGTTTCCGTAGCTCACCATGATTTTGGACACTTCTATGGGTCGAGTTACGTGTCTGCCCCTGACGGCAGCCGCTCTCCTGGGCTCTCGAGAACCCGGGACGGCCTGCTGGTGGTGGAGCTGGACCTCAACATGAACAGGCAGATCAGCGACAAGTGGAGCTTCAAGGTACGTCCTATCAGATCCCTGGATCATTGCTCCTGAAGTAGGGGCGCTAGTATTACTGTGTGTACTTCTAATGCTTATATTGTTCATAAATATTTAAAATATAACATATATATACAGTCCCATCCAATAGTATTGGAACAGTGGGGCCAATTCCTTTATATTTACTGTAGACAGGAAACATTTGGGTTTGACACCAAAGATGAATATGAGACAAGAGATGCACATCTTAGCTTTTATTGCCAGGTATTTACATCTGGATCCGATAAATAACTTGGAAGATAGCATTATTTGTAAAGGAACACCACATTTTTACATGAGCAAAAGTATTGGAACAGATAGATTTAAAATCAATTAAAGTAAATAAGACTTAATATTTTGTTGCAAATCCTTTGCTTGCAATAACTGAATCAAGCCTGTGACCCATTGACATCACCAAACTTGCGCATTCTTCTTTTGTGATGCTTTTCCAGGCTTTCACCGCAGCCCCTTTCAGTTGTTTGTTTTGGGGGGTTACTCCCTTCAGTCTCCTCTTTAGCAGGTAAAATGCATGCTCTATAGGGTTTAAGTCTAGAGATTGACTTGGCCAGTCTAAAACCTTCCACTTCTTGCCCCTGATGAACTCCTTGGTTGTGTTTGCAGTGTGTTTTGGATCATTATCTTGTTGCATGATGAATGATCTTCCAATCAGTTTGGTTGCATTTTTCTTTAAATTGGCAGACAAAATGTTCCTGTAGACTTCTGAGTTCATTTAGCTGTTGCCATCCTGTGTTGCATCATCAATGAAGATTAATGAGCACGTCCCAGAAGAAGCCATGCAGGCCCAAGCCATGACATTGCCTCCACCGTGTTTCACAGATGAGCTTGTATCTTTGGGGTCATGAGCAGATCCTTTCTTTCTCCAAACTTTAGCCTTTCAATCATTTTGGTAAAGGTTCATCTTTGTCTCATCAGTCCATAAAACGTGGACCCAGAATTTTTGAGGCTTGTCTCTGTACTTTTTTGGCAAATTCCAGCCTGGCCTTCTTATTCTTTTTGCTAATGAGTGGTGTGCATCTTCTGGTGTAGCCTCTGTACTTTTGTTCATGAAGTCTTCTGCGAACAGTAGATAATTATACCTTCACCCGTGAACTCTGGAGGTTGTTGCTGATGTCAACAACAGTTGTTTTAGGGTCTTTCTTTACAGCTTTCACAATGTTTCTGTCGTCAACTGCCGTTGTTTTCCTTGGTCTACCCGTTCGACGTCTGTTACTTAGTACACCAGTGGTTTCTTTCTTCTTCAGGACATTCCAATTGGTTGTACTGGCTATTGCCAATATTTGTGCAATGGCTCTGATGGATTTTCCATATTCTCTCAGCTTCACAATTGCTTCTATTTCACCCATAGACAGCTCTCTGGTTTTCATGTTGGTTAAACCTCAAACTATAATAATTGCAGTCTGCACAGGCAAAACCCAAATATGAAACTAAGCATAGACATTCAGCGCTATTTATTGTTTGAATGATCAATGTAATAGGATACAGCTGGGCAACAAAACACACCTGTCAGTCACATGTTCCAATACTTTTGCTCCCCTAAAAATGTGGTGTTCCTTTACAAATAATGCTATCTAAGTTATTTATCGGATCCAGATGTAAATACCTGGGAATAAAAGCTGAAATGTGTATCTTGTCTCATATTCATCTTTTGGTGTCAAACCCAAATGTTTCCCGTCTACAGCAAATATAAAGGAATTGGCCTCACTGTTCCAATACTATTAGAGGGGACTGTATATATATATATATTAGATCCATGAATTTATAGATAGATTTGTAAATGAGACCAAGGAACTGTTTTTTGCATCAGTTTGCATAGTGTTTTCTGCATCAATCTTAACTGAACCTTATTATGCATGTTTACATTCACCGATAACACATTTAGGGTTTATATTTTTTTCTCAAAAGAATTACATTATGAAGTACTAATAAATGAGGCAGAAATTATTTTCTGTCCCGACCTTCCAGGTGTGACTCAGTTTAGATAGAATGATATTGGAGTTACGAGCTTAAAACAAAACCAACATCCTGTTCACCGCTCTGTATTTCTTTGTAATCCAGATGACTGGGAGGTATGCAGAGTACGCATCAGAACTGGCCAAGGTGGTCAGTGAAGACTTCAAGCCCAACATAGTGAAGGAGTAATGGCGTTCAGTCGAATTAACGTTTGATCTTAAGCCGTAGTCAGACTTCTTTAGACTGAATGACACTGGAGGTAACGACATTGAGGCAGATCAATATGAAATAATAGGTCCAACCATTAGATCAAATTAGCACGTGTTCAATTCTTTATTGGTTACAGCACACAGGGAATGTGATTCAATGTATCATACAATAAAGATTCCTGCTGAAATGTGCCGTTTGTCCATACTTCAAATGAACAGCTGGGAGACTTCTCTGTACACATGGAAAAGCGATCCATAAATGGTTTCATAAAAGTTATAATTTAAATACATAATTATGTCTCTATGGAAAGTCTAGTGCAATCATTTCATCCACGATATGAAATAAAAAAGATAAGGGGTAAAAGGTCTGGTCATGTGAGCAGCTGAACTGACAGGATTCATTACTTGGCTTGGTGTTAGAAGACCTCCATGTACCATCAGGGGACAGCCCTCCAATGTGTCCGTCCTGGGACAGCCTTCCTTGTGTCTGTCCTGGGACAGCCTTCCTTGTGTCTGTCCTGGGACAGCCTTCCTTGTGTCTGTCCTGGGACAGCCTTCCTTGTGTCTGTCCTGGGACAGCCTTCCTTGTGTCTGTCCTGGGACAGCCCTCCTTGTGTCTGTCCTGGGACAGCCCTCCTTGTGTCTGTCCTGGGACAGCCCTCTGGGCTAGAGTGGAGAGTAACTCTGAAGAGGACCAACGCAGCAGCAGGCCAGTCTGCCTCCCTGACCCCAGCTCCCCCTCCCTGACCCCAGGTCGGTGTACATTGGATAGAGTGGGACTCTCTTCCTATGTCCATATGTCTCTAGATAGAACACCTCAAGCACACTTACCTGAGACTCCCCCCAAAAAAATAACAGATTCCCTGCGGATAGAACGACAGGTACCGCCGTTCTACGACCCGTTCGAGCCGTCAGGACAGGAGTGTTAGAAGCCCCTCAAAAAAGCTCCCCACTCTTATGCCTCTACAAGGCGGCTGCTGAGCTAAAGTTGAGTTGACCTTCAGCCCTACCATCCAACACCTTCTAAAGAAACGCATTAAGACGCTAAAAAATAACTTGGGGTCATCTGATGCAACGGGTAAACCCCGGTCTGAAGCCTGCAGTGGTGGGAGCCCTCCCTCTCTGAGCGTTCAGCGCCACGAGTCCCCGCTCTCCTGAGTGCTCAGCAGGGTGCGGCTCCTGAGCGATCCTGGCGTCGGTCGCCGACCTGCGGCCGCGATGATGTCACTACAGCATGGGGTGGAGGTGAACATGCCGACGGTGTCGGCGAAGGTTCAGACCCCCGTCAGCTGTCTTTGAAGACCAGCAATATGTCCTCATCTGTCCCGTAGCTGCGCCGAGCCTCCTCGAAGTTGGTGATGCTGGTGCAGCACACGCCTGGAACAGCAGAGGACACACAGGTTCAGTTTATACCAGTTTCTGATCACCCACACGTGGGATGTGTTGACATTGTTATGCAAAGTCATTTTAACTGCTCTTTTAAAAATAGCTGTCACACCTCTTTTTGGGTTTTGCTACGACTATGGAGTGAAACCTGCTCTGGGTGTGCTTGGGCCGCTCATGAAATGACGTACTTGGTCTACCAAGACTCATGATTTATTAGCGAAAACCTCCAGACTCGAGCCTGAGGCCCAGAGTGTCCCGAGTTCAGGTATGACTCACGGTCGGCGTACGCAGGGTTGTTGTAGAAGATGCAGCCCGTGCTGCTGTTGAAGCCACAGGCCACCACGAAGTGGCCCTGGTACTCAGGCCTCCTGCAGAAACACTTCTGGCCAGCGGGGAGGAAGCAGCAGTACTTGACGGGCAGCGAGCAGAGATCACAGGTCAGGACCACGGCGTTGACCAGCACGATGGCCACGTGGCCCTGCTCTATATGGGCCGTGATCTCATGGATGGTCACCGAGCTGCCAGGGGGAAGGGCCCAATATGAGTTTATTTACTCTTGTCAGAGACGTCGTCAGGTCAGGCTTAATGTAAGTAATAGAGAACTCACCATTTCCGAACCACCACGCCCTTGCTCTCTGCATTCACGAAGAGCTCATTCACTCGATCTTCTTCCGTATCAAAATGCTTTTTATAAAAGGACTAATGGAGAGAAAGAAATAACAAAGTGTCAAAACATCACTCTTACTTCCTCAACGTCACGTAGGTCAAACACAGGATTCATATTGAATTCCTCAACAGATACCTGGTTTCTAAAGCCCTTGTCCACGCCAAGAGTCTGAGTACAAAACTGGTGCCTGATTCCGAGATGACACATGAGGTAAGCCAAGTCGATGGTCCACACGCTCTCAGTCAGCTTCAACTCCCAGCAGGCACTCTGGAAGTCTTGGTCACTGATGGGGTGCAGGTACCTGCAAAATGATCTGACATGAACACCTAGAATCCATCCTATGGTATGCAGGCTGTGAATCTACCTGATCACTTGATTAGGCACAATCAGGGATGGATTATTAAGTATTATATTACTATGAAAATAGGAAGTTGAATGTTCACTTACTTCAAGACCATTTTGGAGCAGGCCAGGCCACAGTCCCAGTGGTACAGCTGTCGGATGACAGGGACGTTCAACAAGACGCCATCTTCTGTGGAGGGCATTCAACTATTACGATATCAAACTATTACGATATAAAACTATGATATTAAACTACTATGATATATCGTCTTCCTTATGGTGTTACCCACGAAGAGGATCTATGAGAATAGTTGATTTAGTATTGCATCGTTGTAGCAAAATTGTGGTGTCATCACCTGTCATCCTTGTTGAATCTTCGTATTCGTACAGATATTTAATAGAACACTTTAAGTTGGTTACAAGTGAAGATATTGAGATAAATGGTTTCATATAAGCTAACAAGCTAACGTCACCTAGCCTGTCATGGTTGGTAATTTAGCCTCCCGGCTCACTGGGTGCTAATGTTAACCTAGGTGGTTATATGAACAGCAAGCGCCATTGCTAACGTTTTGTTGAATTCTTTCATCGTTTAATTCTTACAAAATAAGCTTATTCTAAAACTACAGCTAACGCTGTTCCCCCTCATTAGCGTTGGCTCGTCTTTTGTTTGGTAGCCTGATGCTAGCCGCTGGACTGTACGCTGTGATCCCGCCCCCTAGAGACTGACGTCAGTGACAACCTATAGGGACATGACGCATCTATCTCAATTATGAATGTAGGACGATACACCATGTATTTTTATGTTTTGTATTGATAGGCAAATGTGCTGGTTAACGCACACGCACACGCACACGCACACGCACACACACACACACACACACACACACAACGGTATGTGTGTGTGTTAAGTTACAACCTAGATAACGTAACACAGTTACATTATGGTTTTTCTTGCAGAATTACAGATTACAGATACAATATGTTTAATTGGAAGAGGATGATCAAAAGTCATATTCAATTAAATCATGCATTATTGGATGGCGAAAGTTTGCATATGCTTCTCATTTGCTGTCAATCCTATTGAGTTCCATAGCTGGTGCCCATGGACATCTGCAAAAAAAGAAACTATCAGGTACAATAAATATTAAATAACAAACCAATCTAAAGAACAGTATAAACACTTTTCTTTTACTGATTGTTTGTTCTCATCTTCATCCTCCTCGTCCTCATCTCTCAGGTGTGTGGTTTTATGTTTGCTGTAAACACCTCTTTTCTTCGTGAATGTCAGTAGAAACCAGTCAGAAACCGTCGGCACCTGCAAAATAAGAGTTGAAATCAATGGATAAATTAAGAAATGAGTCAGCGGTAAGAGCAGTTTGTTCAGGAGGCTGTCCTGGTTATGGGGTTAGGGTTAGGGTTAGCTAACTCACCCAACTGGGTGAGGGTTCTGATTAGCTCACTCACCAAACTCAGGAAGGTCAGAGTGGATCCCAGATTCACTAATGTTGGTAGCATGCTGAATTTACCTGCCTGGGGAAAGGGTCAACGTGCAGACTGTGATCCAGACATGTTAATAGCCACACATCCTCACCATAAAATAATCCAGAACATGTAAAGGGCCGCACATCCAAATCAGAAGACAATCCAGAACATTTTAAGGGCCACACATTCACATCAGAAGACGGGGATAAGGTATTCATGTTAAGGGCAACACATCCTCAACATAAGACGGGGATAATGTTTTCATGTTAAGGGCCACACATCCTCATCATAAGACAGGGATAATGTATCCATGTTAAGAACCACACATCCTCAACATAAGACAAGGATAATGTATCCATGTTAAGAACCACACATCCTCATCATAAGACAAGGATAATGTATTCATTTTAAGGGCCACACATCCTCATCATAATACAGGGATAATGTATTCATTTTAAGGGCCACACATCCTCATCATAAGACAGGGATAATGTATTCATTTTAAGGGCCACACATCCTCATCATAATACAGGGATAATGTATTCATTTTAAGGGCCACACATCCTCATCATAATACAGGGACATTGTATTCCTACTGTTCCGAAAACGATGACTTCAAAGCGGATTCCGTAGGCCTTGATCAAGGTCCTGGACTCCGTGCCTTCTGGGCTTTTGTAGTATTTTGCAAACCTGTATTAACAAACAGCAACACAGTTTTCATAAGTGACAGTTTAAAGGAAATGTAATTAGTATATACTTTTTACTTTTTACATTTAAAGTAAGTATAGTCATTATCTTGCCTATATGCTGTGTGAATAAAAATAAGTGTGGATAAACATATTTATAAATAAAGCGTAGATGTTTTTTGCCACCAAGACAGTGAGTTAATTAATTTAATATATTTCTTCATTAGACCAGTATTAAAGCTAATATTAATACCTCTTTGGACCGGACACAGTATTAGAGCTTACACAAGTTCTGCCTAGTTTCTGCTCACACACGAGTGGTCAAAATAACAGCATGACGTTAAACTGGGTAAGATAAAGCGGACCCTAAAGGCGTGACTTCTCTACTATCCGTACCAAAATATACTATAGAATTTCCTTTGTCCCACAGTTGCTTCTTGAACCAACTCCAGATAGCATGTTTAATTGCGTGATTAGGTTGCCTATAATAAATAGTTGTACTACTATACTTCCATCTTCTGAGACTTTGATGAAATTAACTCCAACCAGTGTTGTTTTTCCACCACATAAACTACACAGCAATGAACAGGGAATGTTTCCAACCTGAAGTTGTATCCTGGCGCTAGCACGTGGCTCTTGTTGTTGTCATCCAACCGTCTGAAGCTGTATTTAGGAAGACACTGGCTGGCCCACAAGTCAAGGTCACAGGTCCAATCAATCAGAATGCCAAGCACGCCCCCCTTAAAACAACAAAAACATAAACAACAACAACAGATGGTTTATGATCATCTGTGTTGTCAGGCTGTAGTTTTCCAGGAACAGCAGCCTGTAGCCCGCCCAGCGCACATGTCTTAAGCAATGGCTTACTTCCACTGCCATGACTTGAAATTCCTCCCCAGCGTCTGAAACGATCTGTTTGAGGCGGAAGATGGGACAGTGGGGATCCGTGCTGCTGTTGAACACACAAGTCTTCAGGTAGGATGAGTTGATGTGTGGCATGATGTTCCTCCTAGCGGGGGCAACAGGGTAAGATTGAATGACAATCCCAAATAAAGTACCTCAAAAGTAGTCTGCATATAGAAGATATAACTATAAAAAACATCTTCAATCTTTTTTCCCACTTTCAAAAAATTGAGCTAGTTTGAAGTAGACCTATTGTACTATTGAAGTCAAGTGAGATGCCAAAGCAAATGTCTGAATAGTAGGCCTAGTATTTGCTTAACCATAAAGGGTGTGTGGTTAGAGCTCTATTTGATAAAGAAATGATCTTGTGCTGCCCATACATTGGCTCTCCATCATAAACCAAAAAGACAAGACAAATTTTTCCAATTACGCTGCTAATATAGTCTACAACAACATATCATTATCTTTAAATTAAGTTACACCCTTTAATGTATGTTTCTCAATAGTAACAATATTTTCCTCTGGGATTATGAGAATTTGATAATAAATAACCCAAACATTTTCCCTCCCTCTCTGCTCCCTCACTCCCTAGTTGTTGGGTGATGCGCACCTGTTTTTGACAGGTGCCAGACAAAGATGGATTACCTGAACCAATCAGTCCAGAGATTCCCTGATTGGTCAGAAATTATGCTGGTGCGTTCTACAATCGAAATTGATGCATACAGAGGCAGGTGCAGAGAGACTTGTAGTCTCATAGCTCGTTTCACTCACTAAAAGGTGATGGATGGCCGTGCAATCATTTAACCAAATATACTCAAATGATAGCTCTTAAAACGTACCTACCTGGTACCTAATCGTACCCAACTGCCACCTATAAACCATTATGTGATATTAAGATGGGGGTCAAAACATGCATACATAAGATAAATATTAAAGAAAAAATATTACAAATATATATATATATATATATATATATATATATATATATATATATATTTTAGATGATTTATATGACGCACACCTCAAAAACATTGACGCACTACAAGCCAAGGTGTGCCACACCTTGGCTAGCCCGACGTAAGCCCTGAGTGAGTAAGCCCATTTACTGTTGTATACTCTGACCCACCGGTGAAAGTTGAACTTTGGGTAGGTCACGCTGTTCTTGATCAGCAGCGTGAAGTTCTCCGCTGCGTCTATCAAGGCCTCCCTGGAAGACGGAGCGCGTCGCAGAGCATGAGCACTGAACTGACATTCAGAGGTTTGGGATTCTCAGGAGAACTGGATTTCCTCATGGATTGTATCTTACTTATTTGGTCCTGTGTCCTCCTCAAGAGGGCACCAGGACAAGACCTGGCAGGTCTGGACGGTGTCCGAGTAGTTCACACATCGTCCTGTCCGGACACCTGGCCATGAGGACACCATAGCAACACAATAAACAACATGAAGCAAGCAGTACTACATGCTCGTCATTCTGCATGCATCAGGTTGAATGAAGGGTCAAGGGTCAGGCAGAGGTGCATGAGGGTTAATGAAGGGTCAAGGGTCAAGGAAAGGGGCTAAGGGAGGGCAGTAGCGGCCTACCGTTCCCTCGGAGATCCTCCAGTCCTGTGGTGCATTGGCTGTCCTGGTTACAGAGGGTGGACGGCTTTGGAATCTAGAATACAAACAGCCATGAGGCATGAGGCATGAGGCCCACACCTATCAACATCTAGCCTGGTCAGCCTGAGCCGGAGCCTCTATTGTTTGGTCAACTCCTAGACCATTATTTGTTCACACTAATCAGCAAAGATTTGTATTCATTGAATGAGAAGTGTGGAGATTGGAGAAGTATTTAAAGTTGTGATGTGTAACATTTCTAACTTATATCTAGGGACAG
Organism: Gadus chalcogrammus; assembly: GCF_026213295.1. Taxonomy (NCBI): domain Eukaryota; kingdom Metazoa; phylum Chordata; class Actinopteri; order Gadiformes; family Gadidae; genus Gadus; species Gadus chalcogrammus. The sequence continues at coordinate 16,451,561 of NC_079417.1, forward strand.
AGCGCCGTTATTGCGGTTTTGCCCTCACTCTGGTATAAACTGGTCCTGCTTCTCACAGTTTAGTCAAGACTTTTATCCTAGTGGCTTGTTGCTTGGCCAACCAAGCTCTGAACCAGGACCAGTGCCTTGATCAAATCGAGGAGGAGGGACAAACCGATACTTGAAAGTAACGTACCTCAGGGCAGTGTGACACTTTTTGGTTGGTTGTGACGATCATATTAGTCACCACAAAGAATGACTTATCACCCTGCAATAAACAGAAAGAATGACTTTTCCCTCTGCAATAAATATAAAAAATGGCTGATCACTTTGCAATAACCACAAACTGCTTTCAGTCCTAAAGGCTCCAGCGTGAAGCATGCACTCTTCCACTTTAACATTGCACTCTGAATCGTATCAGGAGCATAAAGAGAGCAGGCTGTTATTCTTGTGTTCGAGGTGTCTGTTTCTTGAAGTGCACGTTGTCTCTCAACAGTCAGTGTAGTACCTGTGGGGGAATGACATAATCAGCTACATCCCTGAACTGAGGACTGGAGGTGTTGGCAGACCCCTTGATGACGGCGTAGCCTTTCACTTTGGTGGTGACGGTGCTGACCACGGAGTCCGTATCCTGGTAGGCCTTCTGAACGATGCACACGTACCTGAGTGACGTCACACGGGACCTACTCAACATTTACAATGAATAAGACATGCTCCTCATATGACAGTAAAGCCCTTCTATAGCCTTGGACCCAAACGCGGCATGCATGACCTGTGGTTTGTGCTGAATGAGTGGTGACACAGTCAACATGAGACCATTGAGTTTCTTTCCTTCAGTTATTATGCGTCACTTACCCAACCAGATAAAGCAGGATCAGGAGCTGGGTGAATCTGAACACCACCCCTGCAGCGATGCTGGGGACCACCAGCGTTTTTGGGGTCTCGTAGTCAAACGCATAGTGCAGGAAGCCCTGGCACGAACTTTTTGCTGCGCCCATCTCTAACCGTTTTACTCTCCGGTAGGAAGAGCTCAGTAGCACAGCTCGTCACATTGCTCAGTGACCACATCTGATCCCTGACGATTACAATTCAAATATTATTATTTTTGCATGAAGAACTATTTTGCATCACCCCAAGTTCTGAGTCCCAGGCCAGCAGACATGTGGATATATATATATATACTAAATATATACTGTATAAATACTATACATATATATATATATATACTAAATATATACTGTATAAATACTATACATTGAATACATATTGAACAGCATCACACTGCTTTGATGGCTTGCTTTTGCTTTGGACAGTAAATAAACTGGTCCTTCAGATTAAAAGAAAATCTATTTTAGTTAATTACTTTTTTGAGGGGGAATTAATTCCGGCATAACAACAGATGGGGCATTTTAAAGGTATTCTATCTGTGTCAATATTTCCCATAGATTAAGAAATCATAATTTATTGATATACAACCTTTCATGTATTAGTGCAGCTCAAAGCTCTTCACATTCACAAATCAATATAATTAAATGTAGAAGAAACAATGCTAAACCAATTCTAAAGTCCAACAACAATATTATTCAGATCGATTAGGAAAACACAATATTGGGGGGAAACTATCAGTCAGCCAGCAGCCTTGAACCCCGATAGGGAGAGGGGTCTGGCTGCAGACCTCCACCCACACGCTCCAGACATCCACCCACAGAACTTCCGCTGCAGACATCCACCCACAGAACTTCCGCTGCAGACATCCACCCACAGAAACATCCACCAGCAAACCGGAAATTGCAAAAAAAAATTAAATGTTGTTTTGCACTGTGCGCGAGTTGCAAATTCTATGAAAGGGACGGGACTGCACGAAGATGTGACACTTTGGTTCAGCTGCACTTGGCGCTTATGGTAGGTGACTATTCTAAACAGCGATACAATTATAAATGCACGAGACTTGCATTTCTTTACCGATCTATTAGTTTCATTAAGTTTAGATTTTTTCATCAAAAAAATAACCGAACGTTACACCAACATGAAGCATTCTTGTTTTAATCCACACTGACGTGGATAACGCTAGCTAGGTTTCATTTTTGCAAGACAGGCAAATGTTTTTTGTAAACGTTAGTCAGTCTCATTAAACGATTTTACAGATTTGTAGATGTGTTGCGAGTGTAAACGTTTTTAAGATGTTGACTTTTGACAGTCATCTGTAGACCAAAACAGAGTTAAGTTGTGATAAAATAATGAGCACGAATTGAATTGACGCAGCTCGTTCCGCTTTAACTAGAGTTGCACCTATAAGCTGTTCATCTCCGCTGCGGTGGCTGAGAAGTGTGATATCATTCAATAGACAAAATCGATCTTTAAATATTCGATCGGCCTGTTTAGTTCATACAATCTGTTTATAACTAAGAGATCATAACAATTAGTTCAGTTAAAAGGGGTAAAAGAGATGAAAAATGTAATAAAACTGATACAAGTTAATGAATTACTGTTATAGCCTACTATCCAGTCTCAGATTCTAAATGTTCAATGTCCGAGCTGGGGCTCGGACAGGGGCTCGGACAGCTCATAAAACATGACAGAGAGAAACAGATGTAAAGTACAGTATGAGGTAGAAATATATCTTATCATTAATTATTTGCCAATAATAGATGCTCTGAAGGAGCAATAGGCCTAATTAATGCACACCCTAATAAATATTAAGTTTTTTCATTTTTCAGCCTGTTTCGTGTAGACTACCGCTACTGAATTACCGGCCTTATATAGTTTGCTGTGCTGTGAGAATGCATCTTTTTTGATCTTAATTTTTTCTACCATTACAACATCAATTGTAACATTTCTCTTTTGTAGATGCATCACTCGTTTTTTAACGATGTTTCAAAGCCAGAAGTCATCTTTGATTTTCAGGAAGACATGGAGGTCTTCTTTAACATGGCAGCCGAGGAGGATCTTCATGTCAACGCCATGTTCCTGGGTCGCTGGTGGACACTCATTGACATTTCTGTGTGTGTGTGTGTGTGTGTGTGTGTGTGTGTGTGTGTGTGTGTGTGTGTGTGTGTGTGTGTGTGTGTGTGTGTGTGTGTGTGTGTGTGTGTGTGTGTGTGTGTGTGTGTTGAGGTTCTGAGTTTGGTTATCTGTTGAGTATGACGCGCTTCTGAATAAAGTGTTAAAACGTTTACAATGTTTTGATTTTTTTATGACTTTACTTATTCACTTTGGTTACACACAGAGCTAAGTTAAAACACAGACTTGATTTTGTCGTATTTAAAAATGGGCAAATAAGGTGGTCCAGCAGCACAAGGTAAGACAATATTATAGACAATTAGAGGCAGATATTAAATGAATGATGGTTCAGAGTAAGAATGTAGGAATGCAAAGGTGCAAATAACATGATAAATATGTTGGAGTGCAGTCGAACCTTATGATATTAAGACAGCAGAATGTAACATAACTAGACCTAATATTAATATGTCAGAAAAGGAGAAGCTAGGAATTGTTCTAACTACTCCTGTCCACTCATACATAGTTGCTGTATTTAAAATAATTATTAGCCTCAATCTCTAATGCACTTCAGCTTTACGAGTATCAGTTTGTGTCCTATTTAAATTGAGATGATTGCAGTATAACACAGAAGGAATTCTGAATAAGGTGTGTGTATTTACAGAAAGAGAAGAGCCATAAACTCCAGCTTAAAGTCAACAGCGAATGTCAAGTGTTCTGTCCAAAACCGGAAGCGTTTATCCGATTTTATACCGTAATTTATTACGTTCATTTATGTAAACACATTACGTAACGCCCGAGTTTTATTTTATTTTCCGATTTCGTCCGTTCTTCTTTGTAAACACATTTATTTTATTTTCGGATTTATATTTTTTATTTTCCAATTTCCGGTGTGATGTCTGCAGCGGAAGTTCTGTGGGTGGAAGTCTGGAGCGTGTGGGTGGATGTCTGCAGCCAGACTCTCTTGGAGATAGGGGTCAAGTGACCTGAGCATCACCTACCGGTCCGTGCCTCCTTGTATCTTTTAGAAAATAGTACCTCTCCCTCAGCCTCCTCCGACAACCCCTGGTTCTTAATCCTCTCCCCTGGAGTGCGGAGGTCACGGAGGTCTAGGCCAGTTGGAGTCCTCATGTCTGTTTGGCCTGGAATAGTTACAAATGTAACACATGACACACAATATCTAACAAAACAGCAGACTTTTAATTGGGACAGGAAATATTTTCGTAAGTTCAGAGGGCCCTTATCCCCTTCCCTCCACACGTTAGATATAGACGATAGATCAGGGCAGCATCACAACTCAGGAAATTTGCATCCAACTTTTCGATATATATAGGCCTTATATGTCTTATGATGCAAAGGAAGAAAGGTGCTATCGATTAGATTGGAGAGTTGTTAAGAGAGGGCAGAAGAGTCCATCTCTTCTCCCTGCCTCTAACTCTCTGGCTTGAGAAGTATTTCACCCACCTGTGACTGACAGGCAAGAAGGATGCAAAAGATGCCCCGACTGATCAGAAGTGATCTGAGATCAGTCGGAAACATCAATTGTCTCATAGAGAGGCAGGTGCAGGAACTAGAGACATATTTTCAGGACGCATGTAACTCACAAATAGCAGATGGTTGGAGGTCTAGACCATAATATCAAATAGCATCCTCCGTTGCTTAATGCTCACAGATGCAATAATTAATGCTGAAAATAGCTTGAAATCTCCACCAATTAGTACACTGGACCAACAGGACCTGAAGCATGAGGTGATGGAAAGTTAGCATTTTACTTCACTTGTTGACCTTTTATATTGCCTGGTTCATAAATACGGGAACTAGGAAGGATTATTAGGCCAAGAGGCAGGCCTTGTCATCATGAAACTAGTACAAATACCTTACATGAAAGGGTAATGAAGAAAAGCATTACACTACTCATTAGCTTTTCAGAGTATGCATGGATACCTTTTGTTGTTTTAGTTAACATTATTCTTATAGACCACCTTTTTATTCAGAATTAAATTTTGTCTGTAGACAATGATAACACATCTTGGATACAAAAGAAAACAGTGTATGTGCAAAATAGATCTCGTCACGTGATTCATATTCTTCAGTATGGCAACCAGCACTCAGCAAAGCTCTTCATTACATCTATAATACACGGCACCAGGGACATGTGGTCAAAGTGTGTAAGATATGGACGATAAGAATGTTGATGACCAACGGTCATCTGAAAACATTGTCACACTATTTAGGCATTGACTCAGCCTGAACACTAGGTCAGACGACCACAATTTTATATTTGTGTCATTTCCAAATACGGAAAAAGTTTAGTAAGTTGTGTTTTTTTTCCTGTCAAGTTATGATTCTTTTTTATTGTGGAAGTTGTACATCATGGCGCTTTAAAATAATTTCATTACACTAAGAATATACTGCCTATCCCTAAAAGCAACACATTCCATCTCCGTCCTATCCGAGGACACACAGTAGTCAATGTACACAATAACAATACTATTTGACAAAGGTTATAAAAAAGTTAAAATCAACGTAACATCAGTGCTGAACATAACATAAGAAATGAAGGCAGATCAGTTTCTTCTCATACAATGATGGATTTTATGTTAAAAATTCCTCCAAAAATACTGTGAGTGATGAGCTTCATCAAACTAATTATTGGACTGACTCCACAATAATCCTTTTTTGCGACTACCGTTTCCAACCATTTAAAAAATAGATATACTATATGACATTCATGCGGTCTAAGCTAATATAACCCTCTCATACTGAAAATTTAGATTACAATGATTTTCCCAAGCATTGAATACCCCGATATTAACAGAAAGAAATATTGATGGATATATCCTTTTCAATTCATGGATGACCTAGGGCTGGGGGATTTGTCCTAAAAATAAACTCTCAAGCAAAAGTTCTTTGCCACAGACTTTGGCCAAACTCTAAACACCCCAAAAAAATTGAGTTGATTATTGATAAATTCGAATTGTGAATAAAAATTGATTAAACGCCCAGCTCTAGGATGACCTAAGAAAAAACAAAAATAAACATTTCCACTCGGCCCAGGGCCCCGTTTCCTGATAACGATAGATCCACGCTCGTACGATCATTCTCACGATGGATCTTGCGATCCTTTGTAAATTTCTTTGGGGTGTTTCCCGAAACTCCTCTTAACATTAACGCGCATTCACTGCACTCACGACCTTCGTAGGATTGGAACTGTCTACTGACAGTCCTGAAATGGGCTCTGTAGGAGGGGGAGACGCAGGAATGTCGCAGGAAAATGGGGTTAAAAATCGTTAAAATATCTCCCCATCAAGGCCAACAGCAGAGTAGCCTACAAAAAGAATAGACTGCAACAATATGAATGCTAACGATATGAAAACACAATTGATTAGGCCTAGGCCAACATATGTGTCAGTCCTAATCCTGAATGCAGTGTGCGTACATTTTTTCACAGCATTTTCCCCCCTGAAATAATTCCATATTAATATTATATAATATTAACAAAAATAGCTTGTGTGACAACTACATTTATCTTAATGTGGTGATTTCTGAAACGTGCTTTGCACAGCAAAGAGAGCCGACCTTATTTGATTCTGTTTAAATCTAACAGTAGTCTTTGAGTAATATATCGGCGGTAACCACTGTTTTTGGTTGCGAAATTGCACCAGCTGGGCATTCAGTGGTATTGGATGTGTTTTAATAAAACGCATCCAATACACGGAATGTCCGCTGGTGACGCCACTGAGGCTAGTAGGCTAACGATGCTCTTAGCATCCTACAAATACCCCTGGAGTCCTCGTTAGCTACGAGCGTTTTCCCGACGTTCATTACCAACAATGCTTTCGGGAAACGGTGTGAAAACTGTACGATGCTCGTACGACGCACTTCACGATCCACTTAGGCTAACGATGCTCTCGGGAAACGGGGTCCCAGATGTGGACTAGGGCTGTCACTTTTTATTCGAAGTTCGAATATTCGTTCGAAGGTGGGGTGAAAAGTTCGAATTCGAAGTGTAATTCTCCATTCGAACTGTAAAAATGCGCTATAAAGAAGAGAGCGGCGAGTGGCTTTTCCTCAATAAAGCGGCCCTCCTGGATCCCCGCTTCTACCGGTTAGTCCACCATTCCCCTGCACAGAAACATCTCGTGACTGAAAGCCTCTCACACGAGCTCATTGAAACGGAGACCGACACTGATCGCACACGACAGGGAGAAAAGTCTGCTGCTGCGCTGGGCGCGATGGGCAGCCTGTTTGGGGACTTATACAGCACGGCTGACGGAAGCAGCTGCAGCGGTAACGGAGAGCTGCGAGACTACTTGTAATTTTCTTTCCGTAAGGAATAAAAAGAGCAGCATGCCGTGTTGGAGGTCGGCCTCACAGATTGTTCGTTTAGGCTGTGTGTGCCATGGACGACATGCGCTCCGCATATCGCGCTCCGAGCAGTTATTGTTAATGCGTAAAAGACGCGTTGTGTGTCGGAGCTTCCTCTTGTTGTGTTTACAAATGTGTTATCAAAGATGTGTTTTTATCCTGCTGTTATGAATTCAGTAGGTATACGTGATTTCCACAAGAAATAAAAAGAAACACGACAACAGTTGTTGTCGTGTTTTATTTTTGTTTGTTTTTAAATAGTTCTATGGGGGGGGGGGGGGGGGGTCGAATGTATTCGAATGTATTCGAATTAATTATGGACATTCGAAATTCGTTCGAATTTCATTTTTGGAAAAAGTGACAGCCCTAATGTGGACCTTCAAGGTCCTCGTGACCGGTTCCCCTCGCTCCTCCACCTGTAGAGCTTTAGAGGAACAGACGGGGAAAATAACATCTCAGTGGAGAGCACGGGCCTGTATAGCCCCCGTGGCGACCGTCCCAGTCCAAACGGGATTCACAGAGCGGTTTGACTAAACAAAAGGCTGTTGTTTACATGTCTGCTTTATGGCCGTACTCAAAGTCTAGCACGCCCTCCAGCCCCCCGTTGAGCCGGACGTCCAGCCCCGCCTCCATCAGCCGGCCCTCCAGCCCCGCCTCCATCAGCCGGCCCTCCAACCCCCCGTCCAGTAGCCTGGCCTCCAGCCCCCCGTCCAGCAGCCGGCCCTCCAGCCCCGCCTCCGGGCCCCCGTCGTGCATGCCCCGCTCGTTGGCATTGTCGAAGCTGTTCTTTCCGTGCGTCTGCTTGAGGTGCTTGCGCAGCACAGGCTTGTGGGCGAACACCATGTGGCAGTAGTTGCAGCGGTGCGGCTTGTCCCCGCTGTGCAGGTTCAGGTGGTCCAGCAGGGAGCACTTCTGTGTGAAGTTCTTTCCGCAGATCTTGCACTGGAAGGGCTTGATGCCGGCGTGCACGCGCATGTGGCGGTGCAGGTTGCCCTTCTGCGTGAACGTCTTGCCGCACAGCAGACACATGAACAGCTTGTGCATCTTCAGGTGGTTGGCGTAGTTCTCCAGCTGCCGGAAGACCCGCGCACACTTGGGGCACTGGTGGTACCACTGGGGCGGCTTGTGGGCGCCGCCCGGTCCGTGGGCGTGGCGCCCCGCCATCGGTACCCCCGGGGCGGGGGGGCTGAGCGGGTAGCCCGACATGGAGGGGACCGGCTCGCCCCCTCGGGGCCCCACCGTGGAGTTGATGAGGGAGTGCTGCGGCTCGGGGGGCCGCAGCGGCTCGGGGGGCTGCAGCGGCTCGGGGGCCCGCAGGGCGGGGGGCGGGCTGGACGGGAAGCGGCTCACGGGGGGCTCCGCCTCCGACTCCACCTTCACAATGGTGATGCCAATGTTGTCCCTGGCTGTCCGCTGCCCGCTGGGCTGGCCCGGGTGGTGTGGGGCCGCGACGGCGGCGGCTTGTATGACCACATCGTCGTCAACATCGTCCAAATCGTCGTCGTAGTCCTCAGCATCATCGTCGTTTATAACATAGCTGTCCTCGCCGTCCCCCAGGTCCTCCTGCTTATGGAAGGTCTGGGTGGGAGAATGCTGCTGCTGCTCCCTCTGACCGCCAGGGAAGACCCTGTCCCCCTCATCCCTCTCCACGTCCCCCGCCGGCTGGCGGGGCAGCGGTTTGATGAACTTGCTGAGGGCCTGGGTGCACTGCTCCACGATGTGGTTCATCTGGAGGAAGCTGGCCACCGCCAGGTAGTGGACCAGCTCCAGCTCCGGGAACACCAGCCTGCCCGTGTAGCAGGACAGCAGCAGCTGCCGGCCCACCTCCGCCTCCTGGCTCATGTTGATCTGGACCTCCCTGGATTCCTGCTGCAGGATGAACTGGTCCCGTAAGAAGGACGAGCCGGCAGCGAACACCACCTTGTGTCCGGGCACCTCCAGCTTGTCGATGCGCACCGTGACGTCGCAGAAGCGCCTCTGCTGGCGGAGGAGGTTCATCTTGTGGAGCGTAGAGTCTCCGAACGAGGAGAAGCGGAACTGGAGGATCACCTGGTTCGGGTCCATAGTGTAATAACAGCTGTGTTCCCGTTACAAAAACGTGTAAAAACGCATTTCACCGTCTGATAACAAACGGTTATCATTCATTAACGTTAACGTCAATAACTACAATCAACGTATTAACCTTAATGTCTCATATCAGACATCCAATAAGACACAAAAGCCCATAAGTAACGAGGAAAACAATATCCTCTGTGTGTCGTGTTTCACAAACGTGGAATACGATAAATATAATGTTAAAAAGCAGTTTCTAAATGATTGTACCTGATGTAGCTCCTGGACAAACAACAGCTAGCATGTGAAGCAAGGAAGAAGGAAACACCGGAAGAAAACATCTTAAAGGGGCAGTACGCGTTGTGTGTTAATTTAAAGGGACAGTAATTGAAATGTGAAATAATTTCAATCAGTAAAAAAAAACAGCAATCACTAATAACATCGTTTATTACTTTTTAATTGTTTAACAATTTTTTTCACAACATTGAAATGGTTACAGTCAGAAAGTTAGGCCTACATGATCATGCCCAAAAACAGACATCTTATTGAGAGTTTAAACGGGATTCACGTCTCTTGAAAAACCTGTTAAAAGAAGAAGATATATCTCTTATTCAATCGAAACAAATTACAATCCACTTTGAGTTTTTCAAAGTTTAAATAGTAGGCCTATTCATTTGAGCAGACTGATTACGGATAACCTTGTCTGGGACTCTCACCCGATGTAAATATATACAAGCAGGACGACCAACAGGAGACCTCCAACAGAGCAAGCAGCCAACAGCGAGGACACTCTCATGACATATGATGTACCTGGGTTGGATACATATCAAACTACAAATGATGCAGGCATGTATATACGTCCTGATTCATGTCAACATACAGACCTTATAAATAAATGACACATAATGGACGAATAATAGATGAATGTGCATTGGAATAGATAATAATAATCATAATAGATATATAATGTGAGGTATTCTTGGCCTCTTACCTGTTACTTTCGCCCAGAGAACACAGGAGCTGTTGAAAGCCTGAAAATTTTAATATTTAAGTTAATTTCATTCCAAAGTTTTTACCCTTTTACTATTAACATACCCTTTCCATATTACTGTTGTGGAAATATTAATCCTAAGTAAAATTTATAACTACAAAACCTGAATCATAATTATAAATATATAGCATAGCCAAATTATATAAACCTTGTTGATATAGTTACTAGTCAATTTCAAATGTATTTGCACTCATTCCCCTTGGATCTTGAGATATCTATCTCCCTTCCTTTCTCTAACTGATAGGTGTTTAGATAATTTGCAATTTCACAGTAGCCACGGGTCTGATGCTGAGGCCAATCTGCTGACTTCTTTGTTGTGTAGATTCCTTTAACCGTCTTGCAGCCTTGCTTGCAGCCTTGGAGACATGTCCATATCCGTAGTGCAATTTAACTTGTCTCTCCCGCCATTGCTGACCTCAGCCGTGGCCAATCTTAAGCTCTCCATCCTGGTCACTCCTCTCCCCTCTGTTGCCTCTGTCTCCCTATCAGAATCATGTCTACCAATCGTCTCCTTCAAGATGCTTGGTAAACTGCTGCCTGTATCTTCCCATGATCATGCTCTTAAATGAAATAAAATGTTTTACTGTCAAGAAGTGTCCTAAAAATAATCAGTCATCAGTTACTATTTTAAATAAAACTTTTTATGACTCCAAATGACTTGGATATTTTGACGAAAAATTCAAGAGTTGACTTGAATCCCATCGAATGACCCGCCTCTTTCCACTGGCTGACCACTCGCAGAATGACGTAGTAGCTTGTTCCTCTCTTGAGTGGCGCATTAAGGAAGCCGCCGTGGAACCGTCCGTCCCCGACGGTGAAAATCATCTCCGTGTCGTTCATGTGGCCGAGAGGGAACTGCCCTGTGATGTACTGGCTGGACGGGGGCACCCCCTGAGCGGAGCCAGGTATCCCCCGGGATCTGCAGTCGAACACTACAGTCCCGTCTAAAGGCACCACGACCACCTGGTACACACTGCAACCCAAAAAGAAAACAACAGTGTTCTGTTTACATCACACTGCAACCCAAAAAAACAACAACAGTGTTCTGTTTACATCACACTGCAACGCAAACAAACAAACTCTATGTTCTGTTTACATCACACTGACAAACAAACAAACAAAGCTGGTTGCTGGCCGCATGTCCTCTTATATCATTATATATGTAATATTTATTACCTGATGGCGTCTAAAGTGTGAGCTGAGCGCCTGAGCCTCAAGGTGGCGGGGGGAGCGTCCAGCTCTCGGTAGAGGACTAGCGGAGCCTGAGGCACTGCGGAGCGGGTGACAACTTGATGTTGACAACTTGTCAACATCATCACTGGCTTCAGATGGAACCTTGAACCACACAGTTTACTGTTCCTCTTCCGCAGAAACAGAAATAAGGTTAGTATAGTGTGGATAGTCAGATAGATAGTTTATAGGAAAACACATTATGACCAATTGTGTCTTTGAATGTCCAAACTTCATATCTGTTAATCAGCCTGTTTGGTATTTATATTTATATATGTATATATATATATATATATATATATATATATATATATATATATATAGTATGTATAGCCTGTATAGTATTTATTTAAAGTATGTATATCAGCCTGTCTAGTATTCATATGTATCATCCTGTATAGTATTTATATAAAGTCTATATATTAGCCTGTGTAGTCTTTATATAGATCAGCCTAAGTATTTCAACAGAGGTCGTATTGGAGTTAATAGGTCGTATTAACTCCTAGCTGCTACTAGAGCAGTTTGGTACTACTGATCCTAGTTCATGTTGCTGCGTTTTTCAGGTTCCTCTTCCACCAGCGATCATGGGTCTGCTCTGTGTTTGTGCCAGGGCATGCAAACACACTAACCTGGCTAAGTCTTCTAACCTAGGGACAGGCTGAGACAACATAGGTTGGTAAGCAGCACCTTGTAGGCTGGTGCTGGTGGTGATGTTGGCAGTGAATCTGGTGGATAACGCAATGACGGAGATGGTGTAGTTGGTGGCAGGCAGGAGACTGAGACAGACATCCACCCACTTGTCCCAAGAGTGGAGGAGTTGCCTCTTCTCATGGCGGAAAGCCCCCTGGTAGTCTCTGGTGCCTCTGAACACCACCTGTTAGGGGACAGGAGTGCTGATTAAGTGATGGTTCCTCTATCGGCGTAGACGGTGTGGAATATATATGCATAATATATCCAATCGGCTAACACTGGAACGCCCAATAATACCCTCACCAAGCGAGGAAATTCTTTCTGGCCATACATCACAACATTTTTTGAGCATAACATTAACATTCTTGTCTTGGTTTGGTGAAACGGATGACAAATCACATTGGGCAGAACCTCGACTACTTGAAACCTCTACCTCACACTAAGGGCTTCGGCCTAACGCCCGAATATGAGGAGATAGTATCCATGGAAACCGAATTGAGCTCTGGAAAGAGTTCAGATAAGATGAAGCGTCTCCTGATTGGCTGTGACGCTTCCTCTTTAGGCGGGGCTTCAAACTTTAGCAGAATAAAACAATGCGCTCAATATTCTAAGTTTAGTGTTCACTCTCGAGATCTCAGGGCACTTATTGTAGTCTCTTACTTCGTTCACCAAAACTGCCCTGTTTCTTATGGAAAGATGTTCAAATGAAAAAAGTGAGAGTTAAGCATATGGTGAAACGGGGGAAGACAAAAGTGAGAGAAGGAGAAATATTGGAATATAATTATGTGAGATGAAGAAGGATCATTGGGTAATGGTGAAGGCTATTAGTGAAATGATGTTGGAGCCTGCAGAGATCTATGTGATAGTCGATATTCACAGTGGGACTCGACTCTTGACTAAATGCATGCATGCCATGCATGCATTTAGTCATGATCCATTTGTTCATCCACCCATACACCAGCATAATTTACAGTTGTTGCTAACCAAAGAAACACATAATGGACACTATATGAATTGAAATGCAAACCTCAGCAGCCAATCGGCTGTCTTACCTTATAAATCTCCTTGTCTACGTCATTCTTCTCTGCCCTCCACTGCAGACACTTTTCATTAAAGACGCGCAGGTCATTCACAGCTGGTTTAACTTCTGCAGGATAACAGAAGAACACATGGGCCTTTATGACTTCACACTGCGTTATCAGGCCTCTTGCTCAGGGAGGCCTACAGGTGGGCTGCAGACATCGGACCCCCAACCCACAACCTTCCAGCAGGAAACCAATGAAAAGAAATACAACCATTTCATTCATAACGCTAGTAAACTAAGATGCCTGCAATGCATTGAATATCTCCCATGGGTTTTCCCTCTCACCTGTGCACTTCAGCGTTGCTTTCTGCCACTGCCCAGCATTGCCACACACAGAGACGCTGATCCCTCTGCTGCTGCGGTATCCGTCCACGCAGCGATGCACGGTCACGCTACTGTTGTACCAGGCCACCTCCGCATTGGCAAGCGATGGAGCGGGCCCACACCTAGCTGGGGTCCAGGATGATGAACGGATGAATGTAAAGGTAAATAATAGTATTACCCTTACATGAGAATGGTCAAATAAATCATGCAAATGGAATCCCATGTGTCATGTGACGTCATACTGCAACATTGTGGAATTGTTCAGGAGAGCCCTGAACCCTCTTGTTCAGGTTGGTTCAGGATGGTGTGCCTCCACTGCACCCTCTAGTGTTCAGGATGGTTTGAATCCACTGCACCCGCTAGTGTTCAGGATGGTGTGCCTCCACTGCACCCTCTAGTGTTCAGGATGGTTTGACTCCACTGCACCCTCTAGTGTTCAGGATCGTGTGACTCCACTGCACCCTCTAGTGTTCAGGATGGTTTGACTCCACTGCACCCTCTAGTGTTCAGGATCGTGTGACTCCACTGCGCCCTCTATTGTTCAGGATGGTTTGACTCCACCCTACCCTCTAGTGTTCAGGATGGTTTGGCTTCACTGCACCCACCAAGGAGGAATGATTTCCCAAGGAAAGTTTTCATCAAATCATACCTTTATTGAGCATTGGATTTCCCCCTAAGCACACACTGAAAAATCTAGGCCAGATGTCTGACAATTAAACATACAAGGAGAATATCAGACAGGAGCGTTTGGTACTTCTATGGGGACAAGAGACGGATTAAAGGGAACATCTTGTGATAAAGTGTGTATGAGCACGGTACCTCTGCAGTTTAAAGGCACGTGTCCCCACTCTCCGGTCTCAGAACATGTTGAAATAAAGCTGCCCTGTCCACTCTCCGGGTAATAGCTGGCAGAACACATATAGAGCACCTTGCTGCCCGCTGAGCTGCGACCGTCCCACATCGGTTTAGTTCCAGGGACGATTAGTGGGGTTTCGCAACTCACCTCTGCATGGGGGTTAATCAGCGCAGGACAGGAGCAATTAGTAATAGACCTATCATAACCCCAACCCTAATGACATGCATGCTGGATCTCAGATAGCAGGGTGTGTGTGTGTGTGTGTGTGTGTGTGTGTGTGTGTGTGTGTGTGTGTGTGTGTGTGTGTGTGTGTGTGTGTGTGTGTGTGTGTGTGTGTGTGTGTGTGTGTGTGTGTCCACATGTTTCTTAGTGCTTAACCCCTCTGAGGAAGTCTGAAGCGTCTTGTTTCTCAGGTCTTCAAGTGGAGAACAGTATTCTGGTCTGACCAGCAGAGTGCTGTTCCTCGGCGGGTGGTTGCTATCTCCAGGACCTCATATGTACAGGGTAGTGTGTGTGTGTGTGTGTGTGTGTGTGTGTGTGTGTGTGTGTGTGTGTGTGTGTGTGTGTGTGTGTGTGTGTGTGTGTGTGTGTGTGTGTGTGTGTGTGTGTGTGTGTGTGTGTGTGTGTGTGTGTAACTGAAGTCAAGCTATACCTTCACAGCGCAGGTCTGACTCCTCCCACTGTCCGTCCTCTCCGCACACGGAGCGGTTGGTGGAGGGGGAGTGGCGGTTGGTGGAGGGGCGGTAGCCCTCCTCACACTGGTAGTGCAGCACGCTGCCCACGCGGGTACCGTTGTCCCACAGCATCCTTGCATGCGGTTTAGATAAAGGTTCTCCACATTGGATTTCTACAAGAGATCATTGTGGTCATTCTAGGGAGCCATGGGTAAGTCCCAGTAACGAGGTTACGGTTACTTAAAGTTTCAACTGAATGTACTGGTGAAGCACCACATCATTACAAAGCAGGCAGTATCATACAATATTCACAATATGCTTATAATAGATTTGGTTAGATTGATTACTAAATGATAGTGAATAGATGCTGAAGATGATGACAGCTAAACAGATAAGCTTTAAAATAGAAACCGATTGTCAATCATGTTACTCATTTTTGGTCGCAAATTAATCTAAAAGGACAGAACAATTTAAACTTTGACTTAAAGGTGCTGCAGGTAATTAGCTAGCATGTTATGATTATGCGATTGCAATTGGCCCAGCGATTCATTCGCTTAAATTGGATGTCAAGGAGAAATGGCAAAGAAAAGACGTAAGAAGTGATTTTTTGGACTATTGGACATGGCGACTCTGGTGACTGTTCACTCTTTGACCATCGCTACTCATCAGAATCACACTGGCACCCAAGCGATCGGTTCGATAACAGATGAATTAACATGATGTTAAGTAACTGGCCTGAAAATTTGAGTTGAGTTATAACACTGGTAAACGAACGTCCGTTCAAACCAAAATCGAATTGTGTTCGCCTGTTAGCTTATGCAAGTAGTCTGACTTTACTCGCGGGAGTGATTTGCGCAAGTTTGATCCTCAAGTTCCCCTGTGACACCAAAGTTTCTGCCAATTCCTTCTCAATCATGGCCGACATTACTACCACTACGAGTCTTTACGTATTGTGGAAGTACTAGAGACGTCCAAGAAGTGTTCTAGAATATCTATAAGATATTCTCAAACACTCCAGGAGCGCAGGCCAGAGTCCGGGAGCTCCGGCAGGAGTCCGGGGACTTCGGCGTGAGTCCACGTCCGGGAACTCCGGTGGGAGTCTGGGAGCTTGAGCGGTAGCTCCGGCAGGAGTCTGCAAACGGCAGTAATACCCCTCTCCTCCATGTTGCGGAGTCAAAGCCAAAGTTTATTCCGGCAATTCCTTCTCAACCGTGACCAAGATAACCCTTACTATCAGTCTAGACCCCGACACAGTCAATTTAAATTCATAATATAATCCGGAGGCGCAAACAGCTTTTGGCCCTTATAATATCTATATACATAGTTATATATTATATTATGAATTAGGTAGATGTAGAGCTCCGGGAGTGTGCAAACGGCAACAATCACTTTGCCCTCCATTTTGCGGGTCACTCTGGATTTCAGGGTGAACGTTGTTTGGGGTCCATGACCAAGCATCACACGAAATTCGCGGCCAAGTTCAATTATTTCGACTGGAGCGAATGTTAGCACGAGTAGAATCACGCTAATTCCGGGTGAACCAGGGTGTTCCTGCCGTAGTGAACATTCGCCTCTAAACGCATCTTTGCATTGACTTTGTATAGATTCGCCCTACCCCATGTTTTTTGGTGTGTGTATCCCAACCCCATTTGCTTTCCTGAAATGCATTGAATATCGCAGATGGGCCATGGTTTTTCCTCTCACCTATGCACTTCAGTGTTGCCTTCTGCCACTGCCCAGCATTGCCACAAACAGAGACGCTGCTCCCTCTGCTGCTGCGGTATCCGTCCACGCAGCGATGCACGGTCACGCTACTGTTGTACCAGGCCACCTCCGCATGGGCCAGCGATGGAGTGAGCCTACACCTAGCTGGGGTCCGGGATGATGAACGGATGAATGTGATGGTAAATAATATTTGAATCATTAGAAATGTGTCATGTCACACTGCAACATTGTGGAAGAGTTCAGGAGATAGCTGCGCCATCTAGTGTTCAGGATGGGTTGACTCCACTGCACCAATCAAGGGGAAATTATTCCCGAATGAAATTATATGTTTCATCAAATCAAATGAGCACAGCTTCATCCAAAACTATACCTTCATTAAGCAGTGGATTTCCCCCTAAAAACACTCATAAATCTAGGCCAGATGTCTGACTTTTGTACTTTTTACACTGCCAAATATGCCCGTTTTAGAACCACCTTTTTCCCAGCATGGTCCACGTTTACACTGCCCGAGGTAAAATATACCGGCTTGATTTTGCAACCCAATTAACCCTCTCGAACTCTAGACACATTGGAGATTTCATATTCATGGAAATGCGATTAGACGGTATCGCGGTACCAAGGGCGGGACTTGGATAGAGGTGTTGGTGACGCAGCTATATCAACATGAGTAGTTTTAACTGGAGAGACTGTGAAATCCGCGACCTGCTGACCATCATGGGAGAGAGGGGATGCAGTCGCATTTAATAAAGACGGGAAGATAGTGTGATCTACGAAAAAGTAGCAGAGGAACTTTCCTTACAAGGCTTTTTTTGGGATAAAAAGGTCAGCAAATAAAGAATAAGTTGAATTTTTACACTTGTAAATAGGTAATTGCATTTGTAGCTTACACTCAGATGTCATCTACTCATTCTTGCATGCGAGTGGCTTGAATAAAATAAAAATAAAAATATTCTGAGCATGCTAATTATTCTAAAGCGGTCTAGTCTCCTCACATAATCCCGCCTGCTCCAGTGAACCAAGCAATCCGGCTCCTTGATGAAGGGGGAATATACCCCCTCGGTTTTACACAGGCAAGACAGTTAAATTGCAGGGTGTGCCAAGCCGTGACAGTACCAGCTGGGCATGGTAAAAATACCTGATTAAACAAGTGTTTGGATCGTTTGGAACTTCTATTGGGACAAGAAACTGATCAAAAGCAAACATTGCATGAAAAGGAGAAGTAAAGTGTTCAATGAGCACGGTACCTCTGCAGTTTAAAGGCACGTGTCCCCACTCTCCGGTCTCAGAACATGTTGAAATAAAGCTGCCCTGTCCGCTCTCCGGGTAATAGCTGGCAGAACACATATAGAGCACCTTGCTGCCCGCTGAGCTACGACTGTCCCACATCCATTTAGTTCCAGGGACGATTAGTGGGATTCCGCAACTCACCTCTGCATGGGGCTTAATCAGCGCAGGACAGGAGCAATTAGTAATAGACCTATCATAACCCCAACCCTAATGACATGCATGCTGGATCTCAGATAGCAGGGTGTGTGTGTGTGTGTGCGTGTGTGTGTATGTGTGTCTTTATCCACATGTTTCTTAGTGCTCAGCCCCTCTGAGGAAGTCTGAAGCGTCTTGGTTCCCGGGTCTTCAAGTGGAGAACAGTATTCTGGTCTGACCAGCAGAGAGCTGTTCCTCGGCGGATGGTTGCTATCTACAGGACCTCATATGTACAGGGTAGTGTGTGTGTGTGTGTGTTTGTGTGTGTGTGTGTGTGTGTGTGTGTGTGTGTGTGTGTGTGTGTGTGTGTGTGTGTGTGTGTGTGTGTGTGTGTGTGTGTGTGTGTGTGTGTGTGTGTGTGTGTGTGTGAGTGTGTGTGACTGAAGTCAAGCTATACCTTCACAGCGCAGGTCTGACTCCTCCCACTGTCCGTCCTCTCCGCACACGGAGCGGTTGGTGGAGGGGGAGTGGCGGTTGGTGGAGGGGCGGTAGCCCTCCTCACACTGGTAGTGCAGCACGCTGCCCACGCGGGTACCGTTGTCCCACAACATCCTTGCATGCGGTTTAGATAAAGGTTCTCCACATTGGATTTCTACAAGAGATCATTGTGGTCATTCTAGGGAGCCATGGGTAAGTCCCAGTAACGAGGTTACGGTTACTTAAAGTTTCAACTGAATGTACTGGTGAAGCACCACATCATTACAAAGCAGGCAGTATCATACAATATTCACAATATGCTTATAATAGATTTGGTTAGATTGATTACTACTCGATAGTGAACAGATGCTGAAGATGATGACAGCTAAACAGATAAGCTTTAAAATAGAAACCGATTGTCAATCATGTTACTCATTTTTGGTCGCAAATGAATCTAAAAGGACAGAACAATTTAAACTTTGACTTAAAGGTGCCGCCGGTAATTAGCTAGCATGTTATGATTATGCGATTGCAATTGGCCCAGCGACTCATTAGCTTAAAATGGATGTCAAGGAGAAATGGCAAAGAAAGGACGTAAGAAGTGAGTTTTTGGACTATTGGACATGGCGACTCTGGTGACTGTTCACTCTTTGACCATCGCTGCTCATCAGAATCACACTGGCACCCAAGCGATCGGTTCAATAACGGATGAATTAACATGATGTAAAGTAACTGGCCTGAAAATTTGAGTTGAGTTATAACACTGGTAAACGAACGTGCGTTCACACCAAAATCGAATTTTGTCGCGTGTTCGCCTGTTAGCTTATGCGAGTAGTCTGACTTTACTCGCGGGAGTGATTTGCGCAAGTTTGATCCTCAAGTTCCCCTGTGACACCAAAGTTTCTGCCAAATCCATCTCAACCATGGCCGACATTACCACAACTACGAGTCTTTATGTGTTGTGGAAGTACTAGAGACGTCGAAGTAGTGTTCTAGAATATCTATAAGATATTCTCAAACACTCCAGGAGCTCAGGCCAGAGTCCGGGAGCTCTGGCAGGAGTCCGGGGACTTCGGCGTGAGTCCACGTCCGGGAACTCCGGTGGGAGTCTGGGAGCTCGAGCGGTAGCTCCGGCAGGAGTCTGTAAACGGCAGCAATACCAGAGCCCGTCTATAGGCCTATCATAACCCCAACCCTAATGACATGCATGCTGGATCTCAGATAGCAGGGTGTGTGTCTTCTCCCCGTTGACTTTGATCAAAGTTTTAAGTGCCATGTTTCTAGGGCCTTCAAGTGGAGGACAGTATTCTGGCCCAACCACCAGAGAGCTGTTCCTCGGTGGGCTTATTTATCTCCAGGACCTCATACGTACAGGATAATGTATTTGTGTGTGTGTATTAACTGAAACCACGTCAAGCTGTCGCTTCCCACCACAGGGCTGACTGGGTTAGGACAGCGAACTTCACTGTGGAAGAAGTGGAATGGTGATAGTTTTTATGGAGAGGCCTAAACTGGTCAGTTAAACGTGACTGAACGGTGACTCAAAATACTTGTGTAACAGTGACTTTACTAAGGCTCTACCACCACATATGTTAAGTGTAACAGTGCCTTTACTAAGGCTCTACCACCACATATGTTAAGTGTAACAGTGAATTTACTACGGCTTTACCACCACATATGTTAAGTGTAACAGTGCCTTTATTAAGGCTCTACCATCCATTGTTAGGTGCAACAGTAATGGGACAGAGGCACCTTTACAGCCTTTCCCCTCCCATTGTCGACTAGGGCTGCACACTGAGACAGGCTCCCCTCCCACGTTCTGATGTCCAGGGTGAAACCGTTCAGCGCCAGTGAGCCCAGCCCGGAGGTCTGGTCCCAGCGCAGTATGTGAGCCTGAGGCGGGGTCCGAGGAGAGCCACAGTCCCCCTCTAAGGGCCCAACAGGGTCAGAGCCGAGAGCCACAGTCCCCCTCTAAGGGCCCAACAGGGACAGAGCTGAGAGCCACAGTCCACCTCTAAGGGCCCAACAGGGTCAGAGCTGAGAGCCACAGTCCCCCTCTAAGGGCCCAACAGGGACAGAGCTGAGAGCCACAGTCCACCTCTAAGGGCCCAACAGGGTCAGAGCTGAGAGCCACAGTCCACCTCTACTGGCTCATATTTAAAAATACAACACTATTGTCATCAACAATAGTGATGTCCAACATATCAATAATCTCTAAACCTCTTAAAAAATAAGTGCTCATATAATTACATTACCTCAACAACATGCTCTCTTACGTCCACCACCATCTCATATAACGAACAGACCTCAACGACATGCTCTCTTACGTCCACAAACATCTCATTTGATAAACATTCCTAAACAACATGCTCTCTGACCTCGACAAACATCTCATATAATTAAATTGCCTAACACGCTGTCTTACCTTGACAAAGCGGGGCTGGCCGGCTCCAGGTTCCGTCCGGCCCACATGTGGATGAGTTGTCTCCCCGTCTCCACAGGAAGCCATCCTTGCAGCCCATGAGGACCACGCTGCCGTAGGCGGTGCCGTTGGTGGACAGCACCCGCACTGCCTCTCCGGCGGGAGGGGGGCCACAGTCCACCACTGGAGAAGAGGAGAGAACTCTGTGTTTAGACCAAGGCAACAGGACTCCGGCTGGTTGCAGGTTTCTGTAAGTCAGCTTACAGGGAGCATGACTCACCCGGAGAGAAAAGTCAAGAGAAATTAATAGACCTCTAAGGTCAACAGCAAACCCTTCTTATTGAAGTGGAATGAAAACGTGAACAGAAGCACGCACCCTTGCAGGAGCCCTTGTCCCTGAGGGGCTGGAAGGGATCTGAGGCGTTGTGCGCTCTGTAACCTAGGAGGCAGCGGCACTCAAAGTCCCCCTCCAGGTTGACACAGCGCGCCCCCTCTCCACACACCGCAGGGTGCCTCCCGCACTCATCAATGTCTGGCCAAGAGAAAGGAGCACAAGAGGTGCATGACACTGGGTTAGCCAGTTTGGGAATGGACATATCGATCTACATAGACACAGTCCACCTCTAAGGGCCCAACAGGGTCAGAGCTGAGAGCCACAGTCCACCTCTACTGGCTCATATTTAAAAATACAACATTATTGTCATCAACAATAGTGATGTCCAACATATCATTAATCTCTAAACCTCTTAAAAAATAAGCGCTCATATAATTACATTACCTCAACAACATGCTCTCTTACGTCCACAAACACCTCATATAACAAACAGACCTCAACAACATGCTCTCTGAACTCCACAAACATCTCATATAATGAACAGACCTCAACACCATGCTTTCTTACCTCCACAAACATCTCATTTGATAAACATTCCTAAACAACATGCTCTCTGACCTCGACAAACATCTCATATAATTAAATTGCCCAACACGCTGTCTTACCTTGACAAAGCGGGGCTGGCCGGCTCCAGGTTCCGTCCGGCCCACATGTGGATGAGTTGTCTCCCCGTCTCCACAGGAAGCCATCCTTGCAGCCCATGAGGACCACGCTGCCGTAGGCGGTGCCGTTGGTGGACAGCACCCGCACTGCCTCTCCGGCGGGAGGGGGGCCACAGTCCACCACTGGAGAAGAGGAGAGAACTCTGTGTTTAGACCAAGGCAACAGGACTCCGGCTGGTTGCAGGTTTCTGTAAGTCAGCTTACAGGGAGCATGACTCACCCGGAGAGAAAAGTCAAGAGAAATTAATAGACCTCTAAGGTCAACAGCAAACCCTTCTTATTGAAGTGGAATGAAAACGTGAACAGAAGCACGCACACTTGCAGGAGCCCTTGTCCCTGAGGGGCTGGAAGGGATCTGAGGCGTTGTGCGCTCTGTAACCTAGGAGGCAGCGGCACTCAAAGTCCCCCTCCAGGTTGACACAGTGCGCCCCCTCTCCACACACCGCAGGGTGCCTCCCGCACTCATCAATGTCTGGCCAAGAGAAAGGAGTACAAGAGGTGCATGACACTGGGTTAGCCAGTTTGGGAATGGACATATCGATCTACATAGACATAAATAGCTTTGTTCAATACCGTTTAAAACAGCTTCTCCGCAGGCTAGACAATCGAATGCCTGACCCGCTGCATAATGACACGCACACACCAGGCACAGACACACAGCTCCCCCCCCCACGAGGTGTGAGGAGCCCTACGCACACACCAGGCACAGACACGCAGCTCCCCCCCCCACGAGGTGTGAGGAGCCCTACGCACACACCAGGCACAGACACACAGCTCACCCCCCCACGAGGTGTGAGGAGCCCTACGCACACACCAGGCACAGACACACAGCTCCCCCCCCCAAGAGGTGTGAGGAGCCCTACGCACACACCAGGCACAGACACACAGCTCACCCCCCCACGAGGTGTGAGGAGCCCTACGCCCTCACCCTGGCAGTATGTCCCGTCGTTGGGGGTGAAGGAGGTCCTGTGGTTCGAGGGTCTGAAGCCCCCCATACAGGTGCAGGTATAGCTGCCCACGGTGTTTTGGCAGGAGGCGCGGGGGCCACAGATCTTCCTCGCTCCGATCTGACATTCGTCTTTGTCTGAGAGCCCAGCGCAAGACAACATCAGTTCATGGTTTTCTTCATACATCTGTTCTAATTTTTATTTTCACAGAGGTCATCGTTGGACGTTTTACGCATTTTCAACATGTAGTGAGAGTAAGTTCATATGTTGAAATGGGAATAACAGTCAATGAAATCAGTAGAGGTGCATAAAAAACACAATTAGGACAGCAAGATTTAAAGCTTATTGGTTTTCCCTTTCAAATTCAGCGATCATGTTCTTCTGTACCGTTTCACTAAAGAGGGGGATTCAGCCTCTTTCGTAGTGTGTGTACTCACACACACGCACACAGCACACAGACACACACATACACACAAACACACAAACACACACACAGACACACACACACACACACACACACACACACACACACACACACACACACACACACACACACACACACAATAGCTCATCTGGAAAGTGACAAATGACACGCAAGCCTCCAGAATATTAATCTGAAGACATGTTTCAGGTTGAGACAAGTCAATGTTCTATTATCTTGTCTATAATCAATGTGCATTTCTTTTCGTGGAAGATTTTTTTCTAAAGTACCTTTCAATGCCGTGAGTGCTTACATTCTTAGCAAGGTTGGTCCCAGAAAGAATCCTACCTATAACCCTAAGTTTTAAAGCAACACAACCTTTCAAAGAGCATGTGTTCTGTTTATTATAGCTACTTAGCTACTATACCAATTTGTATCAATGGCTTGATTGGTCCCAGCCTACCTTGTGCACTAGACTGAGAGTCTGCCGATGAGGATGATAACTAGGAGCTACGTCAGCCCTTGGCTGATCTAACCCCCCAGGGGAGGAAGGTGACCATACCTTGGCAGAGGGTCCTCCCGTTCCCGATGAAGCCGTACATGCAGATGCATACACGGCCCGAGCCGTCCGGCAGGATTGAGCACGTGGCGTTGGCGTGACACGAGGCACAGATATCCCCCGCCGGCCTGCCTGCTTGGGTCCAGATAACACCTCAGTATCTCATGGTGGATCTCTCTGAAAACCTTCTCTCTTTTCATAGCAAATCTGAATTTTCTTTCGTGTCACTCACTTTTACGGCTTTAATTTTGGCCGATGGGCAGATTAGCAGCCTACACACAATAAACAGGGTTGGATTAGTAGTTTATGTCTCAGTGACGTAATAATGGGGACTTTAACGTTTTAAGTGCCATGTTTCTAGGGCCTTCAAGTGGAGGACAGTATTCTGGCCCAACCACCAGAGAGCTGTTCCTCGGTGGGCTTATTTATCTCCAGGACCTCATACGTACAGGATACTGTATTTGTGTGTGTGTATTAACTGAAACCATGTCAAGCTGTCGCTTCCCACCACAGGGCTGACTGGGTTAGGACAGCGAACTTCACTGTGGAAGAAGTGGGATGGTGATAATTTTTATGGAGAGGCCTCAACTGGACAGTTAAACGTGACTGAACGGTGACTCAAAATACTTGTGTAACAGTGACTTTACTAAGGCTCTACCACTACATATGTTAAGTGTAACAGTGCCTTTACTAAGGCTCTACCACCACATATGTTAAGTGTAACAGTGAATTTACTACGGCTTTACCATCACATATGTTAAGTGTAACAGTGCCTTAATTAAGGCTCTACCATCCATTGTTAGGTGCAACAGTAATGGGACAGAGGCACCTTTGCAGAGCATGGTCCCCTCCCATTGTCGACTAGGGCTGCACACTGAGACAGGCTCCCCTCCCACGTTCTGATGTCCAGGGTGAAACCGTTCAGCGCCAGTGAGCCCAGCCCGGAGGTCTGGTCCCAGCGCAGTATGTGAGC
Source organism: Gadus chalcogrammus (assembly GCF_026213295.1). Taxonomy (NCBI): domain Eukaryota; kingdom Metazoa; phylum Chordata; class Actinopteri; order Gadiformes; family Gadidae; genus Gadus; species Gadus chalcogrammus. The sequence continues at coordinate 16,476,868 of NC_079417.1, forward strand.
ATGAGGCGGGGTCCGAGGACAGCCACAGTCCCCCTCTAAGGGCCCAACAGGGACAGAGCTGAGAGCCACAGTCCACCTCTAAGGGCCCAACAGGGTCAGAGCTTAGAGCCACAGTCCCCCTCTAAGGGCCCAACAGGGTCAGAGCTGAGAGCCACAGTCCCCCTCTAAGGGCCCAACAGGGACCGAGCTGAGAGCCACAGTCCCCCTCTAAGGGCCCAACAGGGACAGAGCTGAGAGCCACAGTCCCCCTCTAAGGGCCCAACAGGGACAGAGCTGAGAGCCACAGTCCCCCTCTAAGGGCCCAACAGGGTCAGAGCTGAGAGCCACAGTCCACCTCTACTGGCTCATATTTAAAAATACAACACTATGTTCATCAACAATAGTGATGTCCAACATATCATTCATCTCTAAACCTCTTAAAAATTAAGTGCTCATATAATTACATTACCTCAACAACATGCTCTCTTACGTCCACAAACACCTCATATAACAAACAGACCTCAACAACATGCTCTCTGAACTCCACAAACATCTCATATAATGAACAGACCTCAACACCATGCTTTCTTTCCTCCACAAACATCTTATTTGATAAACATTCCTAAACAACATGCTCTCTGACCTCGACAAACATCTCATATAATTAAATTGCCCAACACGCTGTCTTACCTTGACAAAGCGGGGCTGGCCGGCTCCAGGTTCCGTCCGGCCCACATGTGGATGAGTTGTCTCCCCGTCTCCACAGGAAGCCATCCTTGCAGCCCATGAGGACCACGCTGCCGTAGGCGGTGCCGTTGGTGGACAGCACCCGCACTGCCTCTCCGGCGGGAGGGGGGCCACAGTCCACCACTGGAGAAGAGGAGAGAACTCTGTGTTTAGACCAAGGCAACAGGACTCCGGCTGGTTGCAGGTTTCTGTAAGTCAGCTTACAGGGAGCATGACTCACCCGGAGAGAAAAGTCAAGAGAAATTAATAGACCTCTAAGGTCAACAGCAAACCCTTCTTATTGAAGTGGAATGAAAACGTGAACAGAAGCACGCACCCTTGCAGGAGCCCTTGTCCCTGAGGGGCTGGAAGGGATCTGAGGCGTTGTGCGCTCTGTAACCTAGGAGGCAGCGGCACTCAAAGTCCCCCTCCAGGTTGACACAGTGCGCCCCCTCTCCACACACCGCAGGGTGCCTCCCGCACTCATCAATGTCTGGCCAAGAGAAAGGAGTACAAGAGGTGCATGACACTGGGTTAGCCAGTTTGGGAATGGACATATCGATCTACATAGACATAAATAGCTTTGTTCAATACCGTTTAAAACAGCTTCTCCGCAGGCTAGACAATCGAATGCCTAACCTGCTGCACAATGACACGCACACACCAGGCACAGACACACAACTCACCCCCCACAAGGTGTGAGGAGCCCTACGCCCTCACCCTGGCAGTACGTCCCGTCGTTCGGGGTGAAGGAGGTCCTGTGGTTCGAGGGTCTGAAGCCCCCCATACAGGTGCAGGTATAGCTGCCCACGGTGTTGTGGCAGGCGGCGCGGGGGCCACAGATGTTCCTCGCTCCGATCTGACATTCGTCTTTGTCTGAGAGCCCAGCGCCAGACAACATCAGTTCATGGTTTTCTTCATACATCTGTTCTCATTTATATTTTCACAGAGGTCATCGTTGGACGTGTTACACATTTTCAACATATAGTGAGAGTAAGTTCATATGTTGAAATGGGAATAACAGTCAATGAAATCAGTAGAGGTGCATAAAAAACACAATTAGGACAGCAAGATTTAAAGCTTCTTGGTTTTCCCATTCTGATTCAGCGATCATGTTCATCTGTACCTTTTCACTAAAGAGGGGGATTCAGCCTCTTTCGTAGTGTGTTTACTCACACACGCACACAGCACACAGACACACACATACACACAAACACACAAACACACACACAGACAGACACACACGCACACACACACACACACACACACACACACACACACACACACACACACACACACACACAATAGCTCATCTGGAAAGTGACAAATGACACGCAAGCCTCCAGAATATTAATCTGAAGACATGTTTCAGGTTGAGACATGTCAATGTTCTATTATCTTGTCTATTATCCATGTGCATTTCTTTTCGTGGAAGATTTTTTTCTAAAGTACCTTGCAATGCCGTGAGTGCTTACATTCTTAGCATGTTTGGTCCCAGAAAAAATCCTGCCTATAACCCTAAGTTTTAAATACCTTGCTCCATTGAGCAACACAACCTTTCCCAGAGCATGTGTTCTGTTTATTATAGCTACTTAGCTACTATACCAATTTGTATCAATGGCTTGATTGGTCCCAGCCTAACTTGTAGGACTAGACTGAGAGTCTGCCGATGAGGATGAGAACTAGGAGCTACGTCAGCCCTTGGCTGATCTAACCCCCCAGGGGAGGAAGGTGACCATACCTTGGCAGAGGGTCCTCCCGTTCCCGATGAAGCCGTACATGCAGATGCATACACGGCCCGAGCCGTCCGGCAGGAATGAGCACGTGGCGTTGGCGTGACACGAGGCACAGATATCCCCCGCCGGCCTGCCTGCTTGGGTCCAGATAACACCTCAGTATCTCATGGTGGATCCCTCTGAAAACCGTCTCTCTTTTCATAGCAAATCTGAATTTTCTTTCTTGTCACTCACTTTTACGGCTTTAATTTTGGCCGATGGGCAGATTAGCAGCCTACACACAATAAACAGGGTTGGATGGGTAGTTTATGTCTCAGTGTCGTAATAATGGGGACTTTAACAGCAGCTTTTGTGTTTATGTTTTCATTAGTGACAAAAACTACATGATTAAATCATCCTTCCTAATAATTCTTCATAAAAATAGTTACATGACGAAAAAAACCATCATATATTAATATACAAATTGGAAAGCAGAAATTGCATTTTTGTAATAATGTATTATTATAAATTAGATATGTTTTACTTAAGACATAAAGTAAATGAACGTGGCCTTCTCACCTGGGATAACAGAAAGCAGAACGATCCAGATCACGTGTCCTCGGTCCATCCTCCGTTCTGAGAGTGTCCCGGCGTCTTTAACTCTCAATCATCTTCGTCTCTGTGAAAACATCTGTTTTATCCTGGTCTTCTCCTCAGGCCCAGTGCTGCTGGCGGTCCTGATAAGCAGGATCAGGAGCTGCAGCTCGTTTCCCCTCTCAACGCCCGCCCTGGAATCTGGGTTTTGTGGCTTTGGTGGACATCCTGTTCAAACGGTTGGGTTATTGTGGTTTGCTTGTGCTGCTGTCAGTGATACGCAGCGAACCCCCTGACGTTGATTCAGGCTTCACCCTCCTGCGTGGGAGGGGTCAGGCTCTATCTTTGGCCCCCGGTGCCTGGATGAAGCTTCCCCATGTTTCGTCCTATCAGCTGACAGCTCATTAGTGAGAGGCCAATCTTTTAACTTTGAAATATAGCGGGATACATCTTCCCAAACAGGCCTCCAGATTCAGAGGCACCCAGAGCAGAGGTGACTGAGGTTAACTAGCTGAGGGACTGGTGGTGACTGAGGTTAACTAGCAGAGGGACTGGTGGTGACTGAGGTTAACTAATTATCTAGCAGACTTGTTGTCACTGAAGTTAACCAGTTAACTAGCAGAGGGGCTTGAGGTGACAGAGGTTAACCAGTTAACAAGCAGAGGGACTGGTGGTGACGTTCATGCCCAATATCAATTTAAACAGTAAAATATGTATTTGTGATAGTTAGCAATGCAACTTTGTGGGGCATATACAGTCATAATCTTAAAGCTGATACTGTCTGATTTTAACCGAGGTATGGATTACTTAACTTAACTCTAACTTGAAGCCTACAGAATATAGATTCTAAAGCCACAGACGAGGACCCATGGGGGGATAACAGATGTTTCACGAATGGAGCATTTCCACCTGAGGGTGCGGTTCGGACTGAGCCGTACTGAGCCGTACTCGTTTCGCACTAGTCTCCAGTACTCCTCCGTTGGGGTACTGAGATACCTGAAAGGGTGCCGGTGTGGGTGTCGGATTGACTCGGCTGCCAGATCGACTCGGGGTCCTAGATGCGCAATAATGACGTACTTCCAGTAAACGCGCATGCGCGTTTCATTCATTCCCATGTTATTCCCAAGTATTAACGATCTCCTTTTGATTATTCTAATCGATGAATAATAATCTAATGTACAAATTATTGTTTCCTATACTTGGGTTATATATAAAAGAAGAATCAGTTAACTCCATTCACTGAACGGGGCTATCCACTTTATTTCCAGCGCTCCCAACACAGAGTCAAAACAGCGATCCACACGCAGACACTTCCGTTCTCCTCCTTCAGAATAAGAGTCCCTAACAGGAACTGGGTTACATATGCATTCATCAGTGCTTTTAGACGTGTTTCCAATGGCTTTGTTTGTGCGAAAGAATGGGCTGCGTTCAATGAAATCAAAACCAAAACGGATTGAGCCTTTTTTTTATGTCCATGATTGAGCCCCTTTTATAAACAACCATTCCGGGTTTTGTCCGTTGGCTTTTGTCGATACGTCAAGTGTCGATGCGTCATCTGTAAGCGCAGGACCCCGAATCGCTCTGGCAGCCGAGTCAATCTGGTACCCACACCGGCAAGTTCGAGCTACACCCGCCCTCCGTTGATTGGTCGACAGAATCTTCACTTCCGGGCGACATGGCGATAAAATCAAACAAATAGTACCCGCAAGGTATTATTCTGGACAATGGACATGTCGCGCACTACTTTAGCTTGAGCTAAAGGAGGTGGAGACTTTCCGAAACTGTTGCTGGATGACTTCCATGGCAGCTCTTGGTTTAATGTGTCGTGTTCCTCTTTTCCATTGTTTTTATTGAGCAGGCTACACAGTGTCGCGCTGCTTTGATGTCACGATGTTTAGGTAGTTGCAGCGGTGATCGACATCCGGCCTACCATAAGGGTACTGTCGGCGGTGGAAACGCGACCTCGGAACTGAGCTGGGCTATGCCGCCCCCTCCCTACCGGACTGAGGCGAACCGAACCGAACTGCTCCCTCTGGTGGAAAAGCGACATAAGAGGCCATGGAATGCAGGCATTTTTTTGACACAGGAAGGCCAGGCAATATCAATAGTGTTTAACATTTGGCTGCATTGTAAATATATATACCTTATATTCTTGTATAATTTATACTTAAAGTTAACCCTATTTATACTTGAATCTAAACCTTGTGTTCAACCTACCTACGTTTATGTAGGTAGGTTGAACCCCCTCTTCCGGGACCTCCACTGGCTCCCTGTAGTAGCTCGCATCAGATTCAAGATGATGGTGCTGGCATACAAGGCAGTCGATGGAACTGCCCCTGCCTACCTCCAAGCGTTGGTCAAGCTACACACCGCAGCTCGATCCCTCCGCTCAACTACCTCAGCTGGACGTCTGGTACCGCCATCGCTAAGAGCAAGCAAAGGTCAATCAGCAAAGTCACAACTCTTCTCTGTTTGGGACCTCAGGGGTGGAACGGGCTCCCTGCCGATGACAGGATCGCAGAGTCGCTCACCAGCTTCCGCAAAAGACTCAAAACTCAACTGTTCAGAGTTCAACTCAACTCATAGCCATCGAGTCCCTTCTGGCCACCATTGTATGTTGTGCGTCCTGGCACTTAATGTACGCAGTTATTGTGTGCACTTAATCTACATTGCACTTATTCATAGTACTTAATTGTCTAGCATCTGCAGTAGCTGCTATTACTGCTGTACACGGGGAATGGGTTAGCCTAGCAATTGTTAGTACTTGCACTTAGTTCTATGAACATCTTTACTGTACCGACAGCGATATATTGTTTCCCTTCTTATGACTAATGTAATTATTGAAATTCGCTTTGGATAAAAGCAACCGCTAAATGCCCTAAATGTAAATGTAGCCCTAAATGTAAGTGAACTGAGAGATAGACGGATGTCATTGACTACAGAGGGATGTCTCTCTGAGTGTGTGACCCTCTGAGGTGTTGAATAACAATGGAATAAGGACTGCTGGTATATTTCTCTCAACCAATATATTCCAACATTTGGCAAATATCCTTTTAAACCTTCATTATTTTCTACCATACTAGTAGACTGGTGGTGAATGAGGTTAACCAGGTAACTAGCACACTTGTGGTGACTGAGGTTAACCAGCTTACTAGCAGAGGGATTGGTGGCGACTGAGGTTTACCTTTTAACTAGCAGAGGAGCTGGAGCTGACTGAGGTTAACCAGTTAACTAGCAGAGGGGCTTGAGGTGATTGAGGTTTACTGGCTAAATAGCAGAGGGACTGGTGGTGACTGAGGTTGGTCAGTTAACTAGCAGACTGGTGGGTACTGAGGTTAACCAGTTAACTAGCAGGGGGGCCGGTGGTGACTGAGGTTAACCCGTTAACTAGCAGACTGGTGGGGACTGAGGTTAACCAGGTAACTAGCAGAGGGACTGGTGGCGACTGAGGTTTACCTGTTAACTAGCAGAGGGGTTAGAGCTGACTGAGGTTAACCAGTTAACTGTAAGAAGGGTTTGAAGTGACTGAATTTAACCATTTAAATAGCAGACTGGTGGTGACTGAGGTTAAACAGTTAACTAGAAGTCTGGTGGTGACTGAGGTTAACCAGTTAACTAGCAGAGGGGCTGGTGGAGTGGTGGTGACTAGAACCTTGTGGTGGGGGAGAGGGGTCCATCTCAATGTGGTAGGGGAAGACAAGCTGTGTGTGGTGCTATCTCTCTGCCCACCAGGAGTGACGAGCTGAGGTCACCCTGTCAACCCCTGCCTGCTGGGTTCATTAGATAATAGACCAGCTGGCCCAAAGCCCCTCCCTCTCTTAAAACACCACACGTCTAGCTGGACCTTATGGGGGCTGACCCGGGACCAGAGGCACAGCTTGTGAACAGGAAAGGTAGGCAACTGCTTTGCAACCCCCCAGTTCTTATTGATGACTCCTATAGAGCAACCTGACATGGATCACAGCACAAAACACTGTCGATTTTTGGGAAATTCTTCCTCTCATCTGGGCGCTTTCAGCATTCTCTGTCAACAACTCGGCTTCGTCCTTCTCCGCCCCTCGCCCCCCTCATGCCAACCCCACTCCGTTGTGATTGGTTACCTTCCGGAAGAGCATGTTGCAGCATTATCATACATGGAAATGGCGTATGAACAAGTGAATGGCGACCGGCGTCCCTAGCGTTTAGCGCTCTGCACAGCCACCCCAAACGCAGTCAGCAGGGAATACGTCTAAATGCATGTACGTCATTATTTGACACTTGAGTATGGTTAAACATGACTATAAATCAATATAACAACGTTTATAGGTCATAAAAGTCGAAAAAGCATAATAGGTACTCTTTAAGTATCATCCCTATGGCATTTACCAATTGTTTGACGAAAATGATCTGCCAAACTTTGACAAAAAGTGCAAGACTTTGCTTTAATCGAGCAAATTGCTACATCTATGTGCTAAAAAAAAGCTTAAGTCCAGGGCTCATGGACAATTTGAGAACTTTCTTTTAAAGGAAAAGTATCCAACCATGAGAAAATGTACTACCTCCTTGACTGCATTATTTGGCTCTAGTATAATTATTTATGCCAGTCAGCTTTTTCCCACATGATTATTAGTAATGGTGTGATCCAGATTCCTCGGACACCAGCCTTCCGAGTTGCACTTTTGACGTAATTTCTGGAGCATTTGTAGCGTTCCTGTTCGTCTTGGTGATTGTGTCATGAAATTGGCTAGTCATTGTTTATTGTTAGCTACATCTCTGAGATCTCCGAAAGATGAAGACAAAAAGGGGGTGTGCCTCCAAGAAATGCCGCAAGAAAGCTGGGAGGTCTTCGACTTTCGACTCGGAAGTCTGGTGTCCGAGGATTGAGGAACACACCATTATAGCGTTCCCGTTCAACTTTGTGACAATTCCATGAAATTGGCTATTCGTTGTTTATTGTAAGCTACATTAGCCTCTTGAGCAAGCCAAAAAATATATAGCTCCCCCTATCGCCCGATCTGGGTACAATTTGGAGAGGTTGCATTTTCAGTTAATTGTTATAGCACTCCGATATGAATACAATTGAGAGAGGTTCATCTTGAACCATGTGCCTTTGACTACACCAAGTTTGATGATGATTGGTTTAAGTTAACCTTGCCTTTGGCGTTAAGTTAATTTTGGATGATTTTTAGCCTTAATTTTGGATGATTTTGAGCCTCTGGGGCCATATCGTATTGTCAATGGACTTCATTTTACTTAAAGGTTGGGTATGGGATTTGCGAAACGCCAGCAGATTTTGAAAATACACAACTCAAATGGTCCTTCCCCCTCTCCTTCAACGCTTACTCTGACTCCACCCATTCCAAGTACCTGGACGCGCAATCATGCACGAGCGCGAACACAGATGCGCGAGAGCGAGCCAGGCTAGCGTAGGTTTTCGTTAAACAACATGGCAACATTCAAAAAAAACATGGGGATGGTGGCGTCTTGTCTGCCATGGAAATTGTCTTCTACTGCTAGGTCCAAATGTGGATTAACTAGTTCCAGTAGCTACCGCAGGATAACAACAAACAGGAGCTTGCTCTGGGTCACGAGCTCTGGGTCACGAGTACTGCACGAAGGGGTCGCGCGCAGGGCGCGGGGGAGGGGGAGTGCAGTACGACCGTTTGATTGACGTACTTACTGTCCAATGCCACTCGGTGGCTCTGGAAATCATTGGCTGGAGTTTTTCGAGCGCTGCCCGTTCCACAGATGATTGACTTGTTTAATTTTCATGTCAGTACTTCTAACTCAGTGGCTGTAAGTGGGTAATGATAAGGATTTCAAGTAATTCTGCAAAAATGGCCAAAAAAGCGAATTCCATACCCAACCTTTAATCAGTTGGAACTTTGGTCCCCAACAGCCACTAAGTTGGTCCTGCTCAAATCAAACATTCTGCTATGAACTGTGGTAATTTTAGTCACAGGCCACACCCATTTCGATGCCACGCCCTAATTTAAATTGTGTTGAATTTATCTTGTTCTTTTAATGGACTCAAGATCATAGGAGTCAATTTTGATGTTGATATAACATTAAAGTTTACGCGTTTTAAACCACACCTTTTTTTTTTTTTAAAGTTAATGGCTTCTGGGTGCTTTAATCTTTATTGTACAGACTCTATTGTATCCAAATAAAGTCGGTTATTTAGGCATATTTGTTCACCTTGAGGATATGCATGTGTCGTGCGAACAAAGTTTCATGACTCTAAGTCAAAGTGGTTACGAGATTTGTTTATTCAAAGTTTGCATTTTTGGACTGTTGCAGTAGCGCCACCTTTGGGCTAATCAGTGTATATTTGCTCTCTTTTAATCTTGAGTCAGCCTCTACAGCTTTAGTAAGTTTCATAAAAAGCCTTTGAAAGTAGCTCGCAGGTCGAAAAAGTGTGGTCACCCCTTTGCTAGGGCAAACATTGGCCCTGGTAAAGGCCAGTAAACTGCATTTGTAGTTTGTTTTGCTGTTATATTAAAAGGGACATATTATGAAAACAACACTTTTCCTGGGATTTGGGGGGTTGTTTTGGGTCTCTGGTGCCCACTAGCATACAAACTTTGAAAAAAGTCACATGATTTTTTGAGTGAGATATGCATTCCTGAAAGTATCCCGCCTACAGTTACCAAACGAGTGTGTCAGTTTGGCGCCCCCTCCTACGTAGGAAGGGGGCACAGTTGAATATTAACACCCACTTCCCCACTCCCCTCCAATCAGAGCATAGCTACGAATATGTGGACCAGCGGCCGAGTCCCCCCGCGTCGGCGGGGGGAACTCTGCGGAATCTCAGCTCCAGGAGTACAATCCCTTTCTCTGCCGGACTGCCGCCGAGCTCCCCTCGCCGGAGCTGCTACCGAAGCATCAGCCGCAGTCCGGAGGAGGAGACATGGAGGAGAAAGGGATTGTACTCCCGGAGCTGAGCTGCCGGACTGCCGCCGAGCTACCCCCGCCTGACATTTCAGCTCAAGGAGGTGAGCACCCGCCGGAGCAGCCGGAAAACTTCGGTGGCAGTTCAGCTCCCAGACTACACCGCCGGAGCTGCCGGACTGCCACCGAAGCTTCTGAGGCGGCCGGACGGCTTCGGCGGCAGTCCGGCGCGGGGAGCTTGGTGGCATCCCGGCAGCTCAGCTACCAGAGTACAATCCCTTTCTCCTCCATGTCGCAGTTCATGGATTTCAGAGAGTCAAGGCCAAAGTTACTTTCCCCAAATTCTTCTCAACCATGGCCGAGATTTCCCCCACTACGAGTCTTTACTTGTTGTGGAAGTGGCAGAGACGTCAGACCAGTGGCGTAACATCATGGTGATATGCCCAGCCCCGGTTCAAATATTTTTGTGCCCCTGGGGACAGGACCTCCGAGGGAGGGGGGGGGGGGGTCTTTATGTAAATAGCCATATATAATATTATTATTATTATTATATTATATTATATAGATATAGAGCTCCATGGGTCCGCAAACGACAACAATCCCTTCTCCTCCATGCTGTGGTTCAGTCTGACAGCTCATTGGTCAATGGGTAGCAGCGCATTTGCATTAAAGCTACAGACACCAGAAACCGCATCCTGAAGGGACTGAAACAGAGGGGAATAGTGGTAGGCAAGATTATTTTCCCTAAAAGCTATTTCCAGAAAACAGTTCCAAAAACATGTTTCCTGGAACTCCAATACTATGTTTACTTTTTAGGAAAACACCATAATGTCTCCTTTAATGTTCAGAATATCATTTGTAGCACATTTAAGGGTTTTGATGAGCACTGGAATTGTAATGTGGGTTTAATTACCCAAGAAAACTATTTAAACACTCAACTGCTGTAAATAATTTGCGATAATTAACACAAAGTCACTTCACACCTCTGTATCTCTCTCTCTATATATATTTTTTTGTTTTATTGTTCTATATTTCTATTAATATAGTTCTAACAAATTAATGTGAAAACTGACCCTTTTTCAGTGGAGTGCAATATTAAATGTCTTTTGATGTGAGTACATAGCAGCATTTGCACTAGCCATGGCATGTAAAACAGCATTTGCAAAATAAATGCTTTATGCATGGACCTTAATACTGTTTTGGTCAGATATATAACATAATGGTGATGAACGTTCACTGGAAGGGACCCCTAGGGCCTAGGGCCCCAACAGACTCTCAAACGGCCACTGTGTGTGTGTGTGTGTGTGTGTGTGTGTGTGTGTGTGTGTGTGTGTGTGTGTGTGTGTGTGTGTGTGTGTGTGTGTGTGTGTGTGCGCGTGTGGGCGTGCGTGCGTGTGTGTGCGTGCGTGTTTTTGAGTAAGATATGGTTTGTATAGGCTAATACAGGCAATAACCTACCATTACAGTTTGTCACAAATCATTTGAATACATTTAGTTTCTAATTGATAGATGGTCAATCTTGGTTGTGATTGTTGTTATAGTTATGACTATCGGTAGTCTCAGCCCCTCCATGCTCAATTTGGGATTAAACCATTATTAGCTTCCTCATTTTCGTAGGGTGGGCGTAAATTAATACGATGCATTAAATAGGCGGCAATCCTAAAAATATGAACTTCATAACTTCTCATCAATAACAAATTTAATATAAGTTAATAATACTGTTATTTTGTTCATCGCTGAGTCATAGTTAATATCATAGTTAATACGAATCGTATTGGACTCTTCCAAACCTAAGGGGAGGGAGGGGAGAAAAGCGGCTACAGCGAATCATGGAAGTAGAAGTTGTTTTCATCGTTTGTGCTAAACCTCTTAATGATAAGGACTTTTGGGATGTTCTACTGGTGTAAATGTTGCTAATGCTTAGGTTGGATGTAAACGCGTTACATCCGTTTACGAGTACCGCACAAAACGTCCCATTCCCCCAGTGGAGCGGTTCTCCGGATCAAGCTAGGCTGTAGGAGGGTCAGTCCTCCAGGGCAGACCCGTGAGTGTGTGTAGTGTAGACCATTAAGTTTGTGCGCAGACCATTGAGTTTAAACCAGTAAGTGTGTGTGTGTAGACCAGTAAGTGTGTGTGTAGACCAGTGAGTGTGTGTGCAGACCAGTGAGTGTGTGTGCAGTCCAGTGAGTGTAGACCAGTGGGTGCAGATCTGTCAGTGTGTGTGTGTGTGTGTGTGTGTGTGTGTGTGTGTGTGTGGACCAGCGAGTGTGTGTGTACACCTGTGTGTGTGTGTGTGTGTGTGTGCGTGTAGACCAGCGAGTGTGTGTGTTCACTGGTGAGTGCAGACCAGTCAGTGTAGACCAGTGAGGGGGTGTGCTGACCAGTGAGTGTGTGCAGCGCACCACAGCATGGTGGTCAGGTGTCGGGTCCCACTGGTGTTCACGGTGGCCAGGGGTCTTGCTGGTATCGTGTTCTTTACCTGAGCGGGTCAGAAGGCGCTGGGAGTTGCTGTGGACGCGGAGCCCTCAGGATGCTGGACCGCATGTTCTCCTTGTGGTTCTGGTTCGGGTCCGCTCGCCCCGGGTTCTTCCTCTGGACGGCGGCGGTGTGGTCCGGGATCCTCCTCATGTACCACAGGGGGGTCCACGCTAGTCTGAGCCTGGGTCCCGGGGGGGACTTCCCTCGCCTCACAGGTGACCCGCAGCGTGAGTGAACGTTGTGTGCAACATGTCGAGCCGAACCCAATCTAAATAGCCGCGTTGTGTTGTCAGATGTGCTCCTCTACGCCTTTAGCCATGAGGATCTGCCCTCGCTCCTGGTCAACACCATCCTGCTCCTGCTCCTGGGCCCGTGCCAGGAGCGGCGCTGGGGCACCCTGGCCCTCGTCTGTCTGTCCCTCCTGTCCGCCCTCCTGCTGCCGGTCCTCTACTCCCTGCTCCTGTTCGTCGGGGGGGGGGAGGCCAGTCGGATCAGCGGCTACTCAGCCCCCCAGCTGGCCCTGTTCACCGCCCAGTGCCGCCAGGTGACCCAGAGGAGGCTGCTGGGATGCGTGCCCGTCTGGTTCCTGCCGTGGCTGGTCCTGCTGGCCGGTCTGGTGCTGCTGCCCGGGACGCCGGCCCTGCTCCACTTCTGTGCGATCTGCCTGGGACACAACTGTATCCTCAGACCTTTTAAGCGCCTCTCCAGGCCCAGGCTGAAGGTCGTTCAGTCTGGAAGCAGGCCGAGTTTGTTACCGCATTGATTTTGTTTGGTCTATTTGACTTAACGCATGGTTTCAGATCGTCAGTCTTTCATTGGGCTTTTCCAAGAACTGGAGAATGCCACAATTTTCAAGCGTGTTCCTGAATGGGTCTGCGTCTTCACCACCACTACCCTACCTACCCTACCCTACTACACCACGTCTGGCCCCAGGCTGCCCCCCTCCACCACGCCCAGAAGGTAATGCAAGTGGAGTAAAAATATTTTCTTCTTCTTACCAAAGAAAGGGCGCTACCCAGCAATGGTCTTAATACACAGCCCTGCAGTTTCTGTAGTTGGCAGAATGGTAGAATAAGACTCTGCTGATGGCGGTGGTTCATTCTGGACCCTGCTTACCATCAGTGAAACCATCCATCAGACTCATGGAGCAGCCTTTTGGAGGGTTAACGTGGTCCTGTCCTGCAGGTCTGGATCCCCATCTCAATGGAAACCTTCTGGCGGGGCTGATACTTCTGCTAGCCACCCAACCCGAGACCCCTCGCCCCGACACCAGAGCCCCTGGTCTGAGCCGGGGCCCTCGTGGGCGCTAGAAGGAGCTGCTGCTCTGGGTGAACACCGCCTACTGGAGGAAGAGATGATGAAGGCAGGGATCTTGGCCTCCTTACAAGACACGTCTGAGGACCCTGAGGGGAGGGTGGAGGTGCCAAAGTCCTCTGTCTCCTCTCTCAGGCAAGTAATAATAATGACTGGATTACTGTTTTTAATCTTCATATATGGTGTTGCTAAATTGATGACTATGTCTCTTTATTGATTGTTCGGTTTTAATAACGTCTCATTGAAATAAATGCTATTTTCCCATAGACTGCAGCAGCTTGAAAGAATGGGATTCCCGACTGAGAAAGCGGTAGTTGCGCTTGCGGCCTCAAAACAACTAGATGGCGCCATATCCTTGCTGATCGACAACCGCGTTGGTGACCAGTCAGTGATGGTGTCAAAGGGGAGGGGCACTCCGTCCCCGTAGAAAACCACATAATATGTTGCATGTGATCTTTGATAGTGACATGGCATTGTGTTGCAATAGTAAAATATGCTTGGGTTATGCTGAGCTTAAGTGTTGTTAAATGTTCCCTGTGGGCCTTTGTTGATAACAAAAATAAGTTTATATCAATATTAAACATTGAATCAATCAAATGTTCTTGGTATGACTTTCCAGATGGACACATTTTTTCAGTGTGGTCAATGTGACAAAAAAAGGAGACGTGTTAAAAAAACCGGAACTTATTTTTATTATATCAACGACAGGATTATCCTAACACAATACCACCTTGGCAAGCAATAAAAAAACTATCAAAATATAATATGAAGATACACATATCAGCATACAAAACATACTTCAGTTGATCAAAATTTAAATAATGAATATGTTTGTAGGAATAAAAAATAAATCAAGTCATTATGTCAGGACAGTTTCAATCTAAATTTACCAACATTAAAATCTGTTCTATCAAATACACCAAACACTGTTCTATTGTATTGATAATTCTTCTCTGAATCATTTGTGTGTGTGTGTGTGAGAGAGACAGCGAGTGAAATGTGTATGTGTTTATTGAAATAGAAAGTGGTTAATAAATAGGCTGCAGTGGGAACCAGCCTAGGTCTTTGATAGTTTGGCAGGCTATCGGTTTGTGGTGTTTTGAAGCGTAATTCCTTTTAGTTTAAAGACAGAAGAGAAAGCACCATCACGGCCATTACAGTGAATAAGCAACCAGGTCAGAATGCATTTACAGTTTGTGCAATTTCCCCCTGAAACCAAATGTCCAGTGAGTCTCTTGAGGGCTGTGAGACTCACACCAAACACCTCGGAGCCCAGCACTGAAAAAGTGATGTTTTTGTGAGAATTGTTTCCTCTTTTTAGTGCACTATTTAACATTTAGTTAACATGAGGAATCTAAGCATATGTCATTTAAATAGGAGAGGTTTGTGTAATTGTTCACTGCAACCTGTACATGCTCAATATACTTAAATAATGACATTTGTAAAATATAAAATTAAAATAAAGTTACATATTGTGATAGCTAAAACCACTTGAATCCTGCTTGATAAGATATTTCTCACTGCCTACATGTGACCTTTACTTTCCCTGCGACATCAAAGCACCGTAGGCTAAGTAATGGTTTTTCCTTTTGCAAAACATGATACTGCTTGTTTCTGCTCAGCACCTTAAAGTGAGCTCTGCCAAGCGGTGGACAGGAGGGGGGTACGGGCAAGGGTCAGTAAGGGAGGGGGGTCAGTAGGGGAGGGGGGTCAGTAGGGGAGGGGGGTCAGTAGGGGAGGGGGGTCAGTAAGGGAGGAGGGTCAGTAAGGGATGGGGGTCAGTAGGGGAGGGGGGGTCAGTAAGGGATGGGGGTCAGTAGGGGTCAGTAAGGGATGGGGGTCAGTAGGGGAGGGGGGGTCAGTAAGGGATGGGGGTCAGTAGGGGAGGGGGGTCAGTAAGGGAGGGGGGTCAGTAGGGGAGGGGGGGTCAGTAAGGGAGGGGGGTCTGTAAGGGAGGGGGGTCAGTAGGGGAGGGGGGTCAGTAAGGGAGGGGGGTCAGTAGGGGAGGGGGGGTCAGTAGGGGAGGGGGGGTCAGTAAGGGATGGGGGTCAGTAGGGGTCAGTAAGGGATGGGGGTCAGTAGGGGAGGGGGGTCAGTAGGGGAGGGGGGGTCAGTAAGGGAGGGGGGGTCTGTAAGGGAGGGGGGTCAGTAGGGGAGGGGGGGTCAGTAAGGGAGGGGGGTCAGTAGGGGAGGGGGGGTCAGTAGGGGAGGGGGGGTCAGTAAGGGATGGGGGTCAGTAGGGGTCAGTAGGGGTCAGTAAGGGATGGGGGTCAGTAGGGGAGGGGGGGTCAGTAGGGGAGGGGGGGTCAGTAAGGGATGGGGGTCAGTAGGGGTCAGTAGGGGTCAGTAAGGGATGGGGGTCAGTAGGGGAGGGGGGGTCAGTAGGGGAGGGGGGGTCAGTAAGGGAGGGGGGTCAGTAGGGGAGGGGGGGTCAGTAGGGGAGGGGGGGTCTGTAAGGGAGGGGGGTCAGTAGGGGAGGGGGGACAGTAAGGGGGGGGGTCAGTATGAGAGGGGGGGGTCGGTAAGGGACATTAAGGGAGGGGGGGTTAGGTAAGGGAGGAGAGTCAGTAGGGGAGGGGGGTCAGTAAGGGAGGGGGGTCAGTAAGGGAGGGGGGGGGGGGCAGTAAGGGAGGGGGGTCAGTAAGGGAGGGGGGAGGGGCAGTAAGGGAGGGGGGTCAGTAAGGGAGGGGGGGAGGGGGGGTCAGTAAGGGAGGGGGGGGGTCAGTAAGGGAGGGGGGTCAGTAAGGGAGGGGGTCGCTGTTTGCTATTTTTGGGGCCATTTTGAATATTCAGTGGAGCATTCCCTGAGGTGTCCCCCGTCTTTAATCTAAGGTACAGCCAGGGGGGTCGGTGACGTTAGAGATCCCGGGGGGCAGCTACTTCCCTCTGACCTCGGAGTCCGGGAACAGCGGAGCCTCAGTCAGGCCGAACCGCGGCGCTCGTTTGTTCCTGTAGAAGGAGGAGGAGCCCGCTCCAAAGGGGCCGTCCCCCGACCCGGGCTCCGGCTCTGTTGGAGAGAGGAACAGGTTGGAGCCGGGCTGCCCTGTCGGCCTGGGGACCGCACGTGTAGACCGGACCTCTGGACCTGTGGACCTGTGGACCTGACCTGTGGACCTGACCTCTGGACCTATGGACCTGACCTTTGGACCTGTGGACCTGACCTGTGGACCTGACCTCTGGACCTGACCTGTGGACCTGACCTGTGGACCTGACCTGACCTGTGGACCTGATCTGACCTGTGGACCAGTATTGTCATCCCATTCAAGTAAGATTGTAAGCTGATTAAATTCGGAATGTAGTCAGAATCAAGACAGATTTTAGTCTGATTTAACTCTAATTGCAATAATACAAAATTCTTTCAAATTCTTTCAAATTCAACTCTGAGTCAACTCTGACATCAGCCCGACTTGTTCGATCTTTCTGTTGAATATTATTTGATTTCCAATCTGCCAAGAGGTGAAGGTCACCATGGAGTGGTATTGCAGGGTTGAAGCTAAGGTAAACCATATTATCGGGTCAGGGTCCGGGTTGAAGCTAGCCTGGCTCCGCCCGCCTAAGTACTTCCGCTCAATTTGAATTTCCCTTCAGTACTAGGTCTGGACCTGCTGTATGTAATTTGGTTTTCTGGGGCCGCCACAGCGGCGCCCAATCAGCGAACAGAGGGCGTGTCTGAGAACAATGACGATGGCGTGTTGTCAACGATTAGACCCAGCTTCGAAAGTTGACTGCATACATCATCGCTGGCCTTACTATAAAATATTGATTTACAATGTGCAATTTTTCCCTGATAAATTAAATTCGACGAACAAAACCTGCAGCTGTCGTTGACGGCCATTTTCGTGCAGACACGCAAGGTGTTTGGTTTGTGTACAACCTGCGCGTGATTCCCGGCGCATGACATACGTCACAACCAAACGTTAGCGATTGGTTATGGCAGATCCAGAGTGGCACTGGGCAGATCCAATCATTTTAAACTTCAACAGACACCCGCCTTCAAGTGAGTTAACGTTTGTCAATTGATTAGGTCCAGACTCTCTGTACAAATGAAATGATATGAAGTGAAGTACGAGAGTCTGGTAGAACCAGGCTAGGTTGAAGCTAAGGTAAACCCTACTATAGGGTCAGGGTTTGTGTTGCTCTGGGCTGCAGTAAATCACAACCTTTAGTGGTCAGTCAAACGTCCTGAGGTTGGATGGATACACAACCGTGTCCTTTCTTTTGGTTTAGCGTTTTTCACAAAAAAAGAAAAAGAAAATAGCATTGGAATGCTTAATGCTTCTTAACCTTTATAGACCATCATAACTGTATACTCCAGATGAACTGCTATTGCCCAAGATTGCCCTTTTACAAAGATGAATTTCATGAGGATTCAACTTTTATAGTCATTTGAGTTGTCAAGAAACTCATCAACGCAATTTTCTGTGTGCTTGTTTCACTCAAATACTTCACTTTACCTGAAAATGAAATGCTCAACAACACTGAGCATGTTGGTGGAGAATCGACAGCATCAGAGTCATACACTTAAAAACAAGCCTCCTAATCAGATCACTTAGAAACAGGCATCATAATCAGATCATTTATAACAGGCATCCTAATCAGATCACTTATAAACAAGCATCCTAATCAGATCACTTAGAAATAATCAGCCACCTTGAGTTGTGCTCCCTGGGCAGCAGGTGGAGGGGGGGGGGGGGGGGGGGGGGGGGAGAGTTTTTACCTGGCCAGATGATCTCCTCCAGGAGGGTCACCCTGCGGGCGAGCAGCTCAAGGTCTGCCTGCAAGTCATGGAACCTCTGCAAGCTAAGGTCCTATCAGAGCAGGGGGAGTGTGTGAGGGGGACTAGGATGTGATATGGAGGGTAGACCAGGCCAGGTCCCTGGGTTTGCCGGCGACTGTGTTCCTTGTTACACCGTGTCCCATGAGCCTTTGCATGTGACCCTGACGACCCCCTGCCTAAAGCTGACTCAGGCCCCTTACTCACCATGAATACCAATCATAGTCTCCAGGATTAAAACCCTCTCGGCTAAGATCTTCAGCGCCTCTCTGATCTGATGTATGCCGTCCCCCTGTGAAGATAGATACAGCCGCGTCAAGGCCAGCAGCACGAGCATACAGGGCGGGCCAGGGTGCGAGTCATCCCCTGTGTCTCCACAGGTCATCACAGCCGTTAGAGGGTTATTAGAACTACGATACAACAGTCCGTCCATTCAGCACTCTGCTATCATCTCAGCTCTTCTAAAGGTCTAGTGTTGTCTGGCCATGCAATGCAGTCCCTGCCATGCTGGGCTGTACAACACCATCATGCACACAGCCAGCCAGCCCACCTCAATGCACAACAACAATGATCAGAAACAAATCATGACACGCTTCTGAATGCATTCATGCTATCCGCATTCATTCACTTTTTTTTTTTAACTGATACTGCTTCAGAGGATTGAAGACAGGCGTGTTTCCCAGCATTGCATCTGTACTTCTGCACAGTGTTGTTAGTTATTTTGCTTAGAGGGGTCCTCTGGCACCGGCTCCTCTAAGCAGACGGGTTCAAAAGAGCAGCAAAGGAGGTCGTTATATTGGAGGGCATGCAGTAGAAAAGGAAACTCCAGCCAAGAGAGTCTTGATTAGATGAGGAAATTTCTTAACACACTACAAAATATGGCAAGGTCAAAGTTACTCATGGGATTTTCATACCATGCTAATGTTAAAGCCAATCAATTGCACTTGTTAAAATATAATGTATTTCCCATTTTAAAACGACATTATAAAATACATTTTTGTACGAAAATAAATGATGAAATTAATGAATCAATCATTTGATATTTTAATAAATCTTGCCTAATTTTGGGTTGGTGAAGGGGGGTTGTAATGTTGCGTTAGTTGAACAATGCCATCGTTTCTTTTCATGCATCCAAAGGGGGATTTGTTGCTGTGGTTTCCATGGTCTCAAAAGATGGTAGCATGCAGCAGAAGTAGAGCTGTATCCACTCCACAGAATTGTCCCCTCTACCCGATACTGATGGAGCATTGGCATATACACCTCACACAGTGTGCTGCTGTCAACTACACCGTGTGCACAGATACAGCAGAGACCGAATAGGTACACAATTATTCTGAACATACTTTCTATTGCACACATATTAGCTTTAATAATTTGACTCGGATTTAAACCAGAGACAGCATTAACCCTGCGGTTTGCGTTTATAATTTGGTTAATAAGTTCTCTCTACCTACCGAGGTGTTCAGTCTCTTGAGTCTGTTCCCCCCCAGAGACCCAGAGACCCTAAACCTGCCACACCGCTGGTCTACAGCCAGTCTGTGTGTCGATGTATATGCCAACGTAATGCTGAACGGTGACAGTGAAAGGTAGCCATGGGGGATGAGCGGGATGTGGACAGCTTTAGGGTCAGTGGACAGCGTTGTGATAAGGAACAGCAGTCCAGAGCACTCCCAAGAACCCCATGTAGCATAACAATATCACACACACACAACCACACATGTAGCATCACGACATCACACACACACAACCACACCTGTAGCATCACAACATCAAACACATAACCACACATGTAGCATCACAACATCACACACACACACACACACACACACACACAACCACACATGTAGCATCACAAAATATCACAACACACATTGATTCCAAACTTCTAGCACATGGCTTAAACGAAAACATATGCAAAAAGAGCAAGTTCTTCACATGAGCTTGAAATACAAGTACAAGAGGAAAATGGTCCAACACTTTGTGGTCAGTAAAGTCATGTAAACATGGGAACTGAAAAAGACAGAGGACCATGGAGAAAGGGAGCTCATGTTAATGTGAACTGGACTAAATTGATCCAGAGTGGTTCTAAAGAGTATGTGAGGGGAATATAATAGAAAGTCTTACATTGTGATTGTTCTTTTGAAATGAAGGAGAGGTAAAAGCAAAAGTTAGACAGATACAATAAATGCTTAAAAAGGGAAACATGGATGGCACATCGTTGGGGTTTAAGCTGTTTGCATTTTGTATTGCCTGAGCAGGATCTGTCCTAACATTGAGCTGTGATCCAGAATGGGTACTGGGGTCAGAGCCAGCGATCAAGCCCACCATCATCTTACCGGCAAGCCTTTAGCTCCTGGCTCTCCTTTGGGGCCTACTGCTCCCTGCAGAGAGGGTTCAGAACCACAGGAGGGAAATGTACCCTGTTATCTTTCCACACATTCGTCAAACAAACAGACTTCTTTGCATATTCAGTTCAACTTAATTTATACATAAATGTTGATGTCATTGTCTCAGCAAGTCAAATTGGGCAGGGACAACATTTCAAAGAATAAAAAGGCTGCAAGGCTTTCCTTACATGTCAATTAACTCTTCAAGGATCAAATCGATTCCCACACATGTCCGACCGCAGTATCCTGCAATATGTCCCATAAAGGAAGCCAGAAATTCTCTGAATGTCGTTCCCTTAAACAGCCCGATAAGAAAGCAGCGTGTGTTGTGTTAGGTGATGTTTGAGGGGTTTCTGGGAAGTGTAGTTTCCAGGGCCCTAAGCAGTCTGTGTTGGTTCATTCATGCTTGGTCTTCAAAGAGCAGCAGATCTTACCGAGTCGCCCCTGATGCCTCTCTCTCCCGGATAACCCAGAGGTCCCTGGAAACACCACACACAGGATAGAGATGAGGACGTATGGAACCAGACACAGGGTAGAGATGAGAACGTATGGAACCACACACAAGATAGAGATGGGGACGGTATGGATAATGGATCATTCACTATTTAATACAGGTCATACTATATTCAGCATCAACTTTACTTTCCTGTATTGTCATTGTTTAGTGTACAGTGTATTCCGGCTTCATGTCTTTTTATTTGAACTCACTCTCTCCCCGCGGTCTCCTTTGGGACCCACCGGCCCCGCCACGCCAATGGCCCCTGGTCTCCCCTGCAGGTTCATCACATCCACAACAAGGCTTCATGTTGGAGGGTTAGGGTTTGGGTCATGACATATCATGAGGCTTCATGTTGGAGGGCTGACATAGCATTAGGCTTCATGTTGGAGGGCTGACCTATCATGAGGCTTTGTGTTTGAGGGCTGACCTATCACAAGGCTTTATGTAGGAGGGCTATCCTATCATAAGGCTTCATGTTGGAGGGCTATCCTATCATAAGGCTTCATGTTGGAGGGCTATCCCATCATGAGGCTTCACGGTTTATTATAATGTCTTCATCTATAGACATCCACTTCTCACGATGTACATAAACAGGAAGTTCAACCCATCAGTCATGGAGTTAAACAGCAAACTACCACAGAAGCTCTTTAGAGTAATGTCTAGTGGCATTGAGGATGAGCGCTTACGTTCTGACCAGACTGACCAGCCGGTCCTACTGGTCCTACTGATCCCACTGGTCCCACTGGGCCTGTGGGTGACACACAGCAATGCATGAGAATGTAATGGTACATTGTTAATTGTTTACAAATGCTTTATAACATGGTCATACATCAATTAAGAAAATGATTGGAAAATAATAATAAATTGTGATCATTAATGAGTTGAAGCCCCCTGTGTAGCTGACCTACAAAAACTAGGGTTTATGGTTAGGGTTAGGGTTGTAAAATGACCACAAGTACAAAACTAATCTACTAAAGAGTACATTACATATATCATTAACCCTAACCCTAGCCCTGATCCATATATCATCAACCCTAACCCATCAACCCTAAGACTAACCCTAATACATATTTCATTGACCCTAACCCTAACCCTGATTCATATATCATTAACCTTAACCCCAATACATATATCATTAACCCTAAACCTATCCCTAATACATATACAGGGCAGCTGTTAAGCTTTTGGAGGCCCTAAGCATAATTTGTCATAAATTGGTCAGGGAGACCCCCCCCCCCCCCCCCCCCACAAACACACACACACACACACACACACACACACACACACACACACACACACACACACACACACACACACACACACACACACACACACACACACACACACACACACACACACAAAACATGTCATCCTAGAGCATCAAAATAACAGCTTCAACAGCAGCACTACATCATTAACATATAAAGTAATATATAAATAATATATAAGTAATAAATACAACTTTATTAGCAGCAGCATTACAATATAATAACAAATGCAGGCTCCAAAGATGAACGAAGAGAATTATGAACATGATAAGTTATAAAAGGAAGACATCAAAACAAACAAACACACACACAACAATTTTTTATCTCAAAGTGCAGTCCCACACTATGCAGAACTGTAACTGTTGCGTACTCTGCGTATGGGGAGCGGCGGCTCTGTATGTATATCATTAACCCTAACCCATTAACACTCAACCTAACCCTGATACATACTGTATATCATTAACCCTACAGCTAACCCTTTAACCCTAACCCTATTGGGGCAGATACGGTTCGCTCTAGGAAGGTCCTGCAGCAGGTGGGCTGGGAGGTCTGGTCCGACCAGGACCTGCACTGGGGACTTGGGCTACTCACCAACAGGTCCAGGAGGCCCTTGAGGCCCTGGGATCGGGGTGCCCTGTGGCTCCTGGAACGTGTTCGTGAAGTACGGATCCTTTCCATGACCTGCAGGAACAATACGAGGACATTTCGCTTCACAAAAGTTGCTTGCAATGCTGATGATGGGCCTCCAGGGGGCGACGTTTCCTAACAAGTCTCCCAAGTGTGGGAGCCTCAGTGGCCTGGGAAGTCATGCTAAATGCGCTTGAAAACACTAAATCAGAATTAAATAAAGTAAATAGGAATAACAATGGTTTTAAGTCAAGCAATACAGGTTCTGGTTCTGTAATTCTAAGCCTATGTGCAAGTCTATATAGCTTTAGCTGTAACTAAACAATTGTTGCAAAGTGCAACAAAAAACCTTCTTTGCAAGTACAGTAGACTTGAAGTAGGTCACAACATATTAACCATGTGTAGCCAATGTAACCTCATCTCACTATTTGAGTGCAGGTTTGCCATATTCACCTGTCTCCGCAATATGGAGGTCAAATCTCTGGAATAAGTTTTACGACTCTATACTTTAGAGTCATAAAGCTAAGTAATGCAAGAATGAGGAGCAGAGTGTCTGTATACTATACAGTGTGTATATATAGTATATATATTATAGAGTGTCTGTACAGTATACAAATACTGCTTCTTATACAAGTAGTATACAGATAATCTGCTCATCATACCAGTAGTATACAGACACTCTGCTCCTCATTCTTGCATTACTTACATTCACATTGTCTCTTTTAATTGTTTAATTGCTCCCTTGGTAGTGTGTGATTAATTAGCTAGCCAGTGTATTATCGTGTGAAGCTAGTCAGTCTGGTAGCGTGTGAAGCAAGATAGTGTGTTGGTGTGCGAAGCTAGCCAGTGTGTTAGTGTTCCTCCAGAGGAAACAGCCTCATGACCACGGTGCACTGTGGCTTTCATGTGTACTAAACGTTTTTTTGGGATGAAGGCGGCATCCTGACTCACGGCTAGCGGCCGTCGATGACTTTGCTCTCTCTCTCTCTCTCTCTCTCTCTCTCTCTCTGTCTCTGTCTCTGTCTCTGTCTCTGTCTCTGTCTCTGTCTCTGTCTCTGTCTCTCTCTCTCTCTCTCTCTCTCTCTCTCTCTCTCTCTCTCTCTCTCTCTCTCTCTCTCTCTCTCTCTCTCGTTCTATTTTATTCTATTCTATTTTAATGGTGTTAATAAAGATTCATGTTGAAACTTTAATTAGACTTGCTATTACGCAGTCAAAAATGTATCCAAACAGAAAACATGTGTTGTTGGAGAATGAAGCAAGTCAGGAAGTAGCGATGGTCACAGTGTTTGTTCTTTGGTTTCCCAGTGCTGTTCCCATTCAGATCAACACTTTACAAAACACATCTATTACCAGGGCTGCAACTACTACCGCTACAACTTCACTACCAATACCACTACTACTAGTACTATTGCTACCACTACTACTACTACCACTACCACTACTACTACTAATAATACTATCACTACCACTTCTACTAGTACTATTAGTACTACTACGACTACGTTCTATTAGTACTAGAAGTGGGTAGAAGTGGTCTACTACTACGAGTAGTAATACTACCACTACCACTACATCTACTAATACTACCACTAGAACTACTACTACTACTACTACCACTGCCACTAGTACTACTAGTAATACTACCACTACTGCTAATGCTACTAGTACTACCACTACCACAACTAGGCCCTACTGCATCAACTATCATTACCAACACTACCACTACCACTACTATGACTACTACTACCAGTACTACTAGTATTACTTACTACTAGTACTTCTAGCATTACCCTTTAAGGGTCTCCATGCCACAGTATGAACACTGACCAATCAAAATCGTCTCTATCTTATTCCCAAGGCATTCTAGGCTTTATGGTTTATTCATGGTTTACCTTAGTGAGAGGTGTGGCTAGGGCCCCTTTTGACTTTTGAACACTAACCTTTAGAACCTAGTCCCCATCCCACATGGGTTTACACCCCTAAAAGCACAAGCTTTTATCTCCATCCCTCTGGAAATGGGGAACTTGAAACCTTCTAGGCCCCTATGGATTATTCTTGTAAGGGCCGTGTCTGGGAGCCCCTTTCGACTTTAGGACCCCAAACTGACGACCGGGTCCCCACCCCACATGTGTTTACACACCTCAAAAACCCAAGTCTCTCTCTTCATCCCTCCGGAAATGGGGAACTTGAAAACTCCTGCCATTTGACTCCTATTGACTCTCATGTTACAGGTCTCGACCCTTTCGTGACCTTTCGGGATGATGAGAGGTGTCAAACGTAGACACGCATCCCCTTTGGTCCCAGGAACAACGAGGCTGCAGCCTCCAAATTGATTATCCTACATGTCCTTGAGGTCATCTATCATCTAAAAGAGTCCCCGGGTCTCCAGGTCACTTTACCTATTACCTCTATTGGTGTTCTTCTGATTACCTCCCAACCCATTTTCATGACTTGTGATTAAGATTGAGAGATATGGGGTATCTTTTATATGAATCAGGGCATTCAATTCTACTTAAATTATGAATTACTTTTTGATTATCTAGCCCAACAGGAAGTGACCGAATAATCTGCCTACACTGCCACCAAGTGAACAAACAAATGAGGCACACACAGTGGACAACCCTCGCGCTTTCTCGTGCTAGCCATTCAGCTTTCCTTGGTGGGGTTCCAGCCCAACGTGAAGCTGATTGGCCAGCTGCTCTATGCCACTATGCTCCGCACCAACAATCTCAGCCAATCAGTGGCCCCCATTCAAAATGCTTGGGTTTAATTTTGTCCTGTTTGGTCTTGTAAATTACACCTAGATCGGGCTGGGCGTGTCTGCGGCCAACATTAAGCTATTGTATTGGTCAGTTGTTTAGGACACACACTTGTGTTTTTGTTTTAAGAAACATTAAAGATATGATTAAAAAAAAGACTTCCGGGTGTCCATAGCAACAATAGAAAACGCTTGGAGACCTGAATTAATATTCGTCATATCTAACAAACTAAAGATCATATACATTCACTAAGCAAAGATTAGGAAAATAAAATGTAAATTTCTCTCTATCAATGTCATCGAAACCCATAGTAAATTTTAAAATATCCAAAAAAATTGCATTTTTCACTCTGAATAAAAGCCATGTCGGCCATTTCCTTTTGTCTCCAATGATCAGCGCCCTGATCACTGGAGATTCATAGGATTATGCACTGATAATTGTTCAGAACTTTTCATAAGATATCATACGAACATTGTATGAGACCAGGATGAAGTAATAGCTGAATGAATCAAGAGTTAATAAAACATAAAGTTTTAGTCATGGAAAGCTGAGGATGACTTCCATAGGAGTTCCGGAGGGCAGACCCATCTTTAGTGGACAACACTCACGGAGGTCCGGCTCGGGGATGCGAGCGCTGGCGGGGGCTGGGGTCCCGGGGAGTCCTGGGGTCCCGGGCGGTCCCGGCAGACCCCCCATTCCTGGGTTTCCTGGGGGCCCGCGCGGCCCTGAGAGTACAGAAGGTCAGAGGTCAGGTGGACCGGAACCAAAGAAGTCGTACTGGAGGATTCATATTGGGTATTTAAAAATATTTCTTATTAAAAAATAATAAACATTGGATCAAGTAGGCACGGATGTTGTTTCAGCGTTATTATAAAGGCTCTGTGAGCTGTAAGAACACTGGACTGTAGTAATAGGGGAGGGTCTCAGGGACTTAAGGGGAGGGTCTCAGGGACTTAAGGGGAGGGTCTGAGGGACTTAAGGGGAGGGTCTCATTGACTTAAGGCTGGCCACTCAGCAGCGGAGGCAGATGGAACTAAATAAAGTAATTATCTGGTATTTTGGCTTCTAGGGCAGAAAGTACTGATGAAAAACTGCCTACTTACTTTGTAGACACCATTACATCAGCACCAGGTGTGTGCGTGTTTGTGTGTGTATGTGTGTTTATTTGAATGTTAAAGAATCAGAACAAGACATGCACACAGAAGTGCACACACACACACACACACACACACACACACACACACACACACACACACACACACACACACACACACACACAAAGACACACACACACACACACACACACACACACACACACACACACACACACACACACACACACACACACACACACACACACACACACACACACACACACACACACACACACACACACACACACAGATGGCTTGGTGTGACCTCGTAGTTTGGACTCTCTCGAGGACACACAATGGTGCCTTCCTTTTCCTTCTTCTCCTCATTTCCATTCTTCCCCAGGAGGGCCAGGGCTAGTGACTAGCGTACTGACCAGCTCCACGCTACAAGCACTTGGTTCTCTTTTCAGTAGCGGTGTGGTGGTGCGGGCAGCGCCCATGTTGGTAATGTTACTACAGACCGGGTTGATCCTTCTGGGGGGAGAGCAGCAAACCCCGGTCTCTGGGTGGACCTGTCCAAGTGTGGAAGGCGGCGTGGGGCCCCGGACACAGACCGCTGGTCCCAGTGTGTGGGGGGTGGCGTAGGACCCGGGACACAGACCCCTGGCCCCAGTGTGTGGGGGGTGGCGTAGGGCCCGGGACACAGAACCTGGCCCCAGTGAGGGGGCGGCGTGGGGCCCGGGACACAGACCCCTGGCCCCAGTGTGTGGGGGGTGGTGTGGGGCCCGGGACACAGACCCCTGGCCCCAGTGTGTGGGGGGTGGCGTGGGGCCCGGGACACAGACCCCAGGTCCCAGTGTGTGGGGGGTGGCGTGGGGCCCGGGACACAGACCCCTGGCCCCAGTGTGTGGGGGGTGGCGTAGGGCCCGGGACACAGAACCCTGGCCCCAGTGAGGGGGGCGGCGTGGGGCCCGGGACACAGACCCCTGGCCCCAGTGTGTGGGGGGTGGTGTGGGGCCCGGGACACAGACCCCTGGCCCCAGTGTGTGGGGTGGCGTGGGGCCCGGGACACAGACCCCTGGTCCCAGTGTGTGGGGGGTGGCGTAGGGCCCCGGACACAGACCCCTGGTCCCAGTGTGGGGGGTGGCGTGGGGCCCGGGACACAGACCCCTGGCCCCAGTGTGTGGGGGGTGGCGTGGGGCCCGGGACACAGACCCCAGGTCCCAGTGTGTGGGGGGTGGCGTGGGGCCCGGGACACAGACCCCTGGCCCCAGTGTGGGGGGTGGCGTGGGGCCCCGGACACAGACCCCTGGCCCAGTGAGGGGGGCGGCGTGGGGCCCCGGACACAGACCCTGGTCCCAGTGTGTGGGGGGTGGCGTGGGGCCCGGGACACAGACCCCTGGCCCCAGTGTGTGGGGGGTGGCGTAGGACCTGGGACACAGACCGCTGGTCTCAGTGTGTGGGGGGTGGCGTGGGGCCCGGGACACAGACCGCTGGTCTCAGTGTGTGGGGGGTGGCGTAGGGCCCCGGACACAGACCCCCTGTCCCCAGTGTTTGGGGGGTGGCGTGGCCCGGGACACAGACCCCAGGTCCCAGTGGTGTGGGGGTGTCGTGGGGCCGGTACCAGACCCCTGGCCCCAGTGTGTGGGGGGTGGCGTATGACCCTGGGACACAGACCCTGGTCCAGTGTGTGGTGGGGGCGTGGGGCCCCGGACACAGACCCCTGGTCCCAGTGAGGGGGGCGGTGTGGGGCCCCGGACACAGACCCCGGGCCTTAATAACTAATCCATAAGCTGTACGTTAGAGATATTAATAACTAATGTATAAGCTGTACGTTCGAGATATTAATACTAAAACTAAAACAAATGCACCCCTTCAATCACACTTCAGACCTGTGTCTCATTACAACTCGTTTGACTCCAGTGTTGTTGTTTTGCTTGACCTCTTCCTCTAACCTCGCATTCAGAAATCCGCTTGGCTCGGCATGTTCTGCGTGACATGAGCCCAATGCTATTCCATGTTTACCTTTCTGCCTTAAAGAGGAGGTATTCAGCAGCCTGGGAGAGGCGGAGGCGGGGGGCTCCTCCTAAGTAATGGATACAGGGCAAACAAAAACACTGCCGGCATATGGAAATCATAAGGACCCAGACTTGTATATATGGTTCCTTTTTGATTGAAGTCACATGGCGCTTCTCGTGAGTTTGGAGTTCAGCCGCTGCTCTAAGTCCCGTCTGGGGCAAGCGGCAGGATCGAGGGTCATGTGACCACGTGAATGGTGGTGGTGGTGTTGGGGGGGGGCGAGGTTAGCAGCCTGCCAATGAACCCCATGTCGGGATGTGTGTGTGTGTGTGTGTGTCCTTCGGGTCCTTCTTGAACAGGCTCAACATTAGTTCAAACAACATATGAAGAGTAGCTTTTGCTCGGGAATTAATCTATGCATTTTGCTCTTGGATTGATTAAGTGATGACAGCAGAGTCAGACCTATGGGGAGTTTTAGTCAGAGAGGCCAAACATCTTCTATCAAATGCTAAAGATCAGCACAGCCAGTGAGCGAATAGGAAAGCGCATTCCCTCCTTAGTCATCTGTTGCCTCACTTACGTCAGATCTGTCGTGTGTCCGTCCTAATCGAAGCAGCCGAGGCTGGATTGGTGGTGTTTGCTTAGTTGATGGACCATCTCTATGCTAACGGCAGGATTCAGGGCATCTCCTTTGTGTTTGTTACCTGCATCATGTTCCTAAACAATTGCTCTTCAAACGTTGAAGACCGTGGCTTAAAGTTAGCTTAATGTTAGCTGGCAAGCATATAAAAACCTCTGCACACGTCTTTCTCACAAAACAAAACAATCACGCACACACACCCATACACCCAGGGACCCAGACACCCACACACCCACACACCCACACAAACACACACACACACACACACACACACACACACACACACACACACACACACACACACACACACACACACACACACACACACACACAAAGTTCCGCGTCATGAATGACTCCATTAGCGGTTCTGGTGTTTCCTTACCCACTGGTCCCGAGGATCCTCTGCCTCCAGGGGTCCCTGAAGGGCCCCGGACCCCGGCATCCCCCTTGGGGCCGCTGGGGCCGCTGGGTCCCAGCGGGCCGCGCAGCCCGGATCTCCCTGGGGAGAGAGCAGACTCAGCCTCTGCAACCTCAGTGTGTTCCCAGCCTAAGAAGAGGCCGTAGGAGGCCGACCAACGGTGACTCACCATCACGGCCCTGAGCGCCGTCCCTCCCGCTGTCCCCCTGGGGGCCTGAGACACAAGACCATCAACAGACCATCAACAGACCATCAACAGACCATCAACAGACTATCAACATACCATCAACAGACTATCAACATACCATCAACAGACCATCAACAGACCATCAACATACCATCAACAGACCATCAACAGACCATCAACAGACTATCAACATACCATCAACAGACTATCAACATACCATCAACAGACTATCAACAAACCATCAACAGACCATCAACAAACCATCAACAGACCATCAACAAACCATCAACAGAATATCAACAAACCATCAACAGACCATCAACAGACCATCAACATACCATCAACAGACTATCAACATACCATCAACAGAATATCAACAAACCGTCAACAGACCATCAACAAACCATCAACAGACCATCAGAAACGTTCTGAAAGCAGTAGGAAACGAGGAGTCACAGTGAGATGCGCCCACGCTAGGCGAGGGTGAGAGGGCAGCAGCTGTGATGCTAGCGGGCGCTGGGAGCTCTAGAGTTAGGCCACAGTGACTGCCTCTCACTCTGGAGCTCTTAATAATGGCTTCTGGGCAGTGAACCTCAGCCCAGTATCAGATGCCTGATGCCGTAACAAGGCCTCGCCGGAGAACAAAAGCCATTGTTTTAGCTAATCAATGACATGCGGCCGATGGACGGAGTGCTTAAAAGGCGAGCCAGTGGCCTGCTGCGCATTAGCTCCCGCGATGATCGTAACTCGGGACATCTTGTGTCAGGACGCATCGGAACGTAATGGAAACCGATGCGCTGTGGAGGTTGTTTTGACACTGAGGCAGAGGAGTCTCTCTTTCTACCCAGAGTGCATTGCAGCGCTCGGCTCAGCTCCAACGGACCAGGAGGCTTTTAAAGCCCTGAAACTCCACAGCATTACGAAGAGAGCTGCAGCAAGTCGACTCTATGCAGGGTAAGGAAATTAGTCTGTGTCTGTGTGTCTGTGTGCATGCATGCCAGCATGTGCTTGTGTGTGTGTATGTGTGTATGTATGCGCGTGTGTGTGTATGTGTGTGTGTGTGTGTGTGTGTGTGTCTGTGGAGTGACGTGTGTGTGTGAGTGTGTGCTTGCAAGGAAAGAGTGTAGAGTATGTATGTGTATGTGTGTGTGTCTAATGTGTGCGTGTGTGTTTGTTTCTTATGCCAGCGAGAATGTGGTGTGTGTCTGTGTGTTTCACTGTGTGCAGTGTGAGCTCACAGAGTAGTGTAATAGAGGAAATAGGAAATAGGATATGAGGGGAGTGGACTAGGTATGGACCAGAAGAGAATGACTGCTAATGGAGATAACCTTTAGTTGGAGAAAACTAACGGAGAAAACTATTTTTTTTGTTTAACTAAGGTTTTGAGTGAATAGTTCTCCTCAATTATTAAAACACAAATGTTGTGGTTAGTTTGCATGAACTCATGGCTCACCCTAGCATCCACAAAATGTATATTATGACCTCATAGCTCATCCTAGCATCAACACAAGGTATATTATGACCTCATAGCTTACGCTAACAACACAAGGTATATTATTTATGACCACCCAGCTCACCCTCATCAAATAACAACACCAGGTGTATTACCTGCTGGTCCCCCTAGCAACACCAGGTGTATGACCTGCTGGTCCCCCTAGCAACACCAGGTGTATGACCTGCTGGTCCCCCTAACAACACCAGGTTCATTAACTGCTGGTCCCCCTAGCAACACCAGGTGTATTACCAGTGCTGGCCACCATAGCAACACCAGGTGTATTACCTTTGGGTCCCCTTAGCAACACCAGGTGTATTACTTGCTGGTCCCCCTAGCAACACCAGGTGTATTACCTGCTTGTCCTCTAGCAACACCGGGTGTATTACCTGCTGGACCCCCTTAGCAACACCAGGTGTATGACCAGCTGGTCCCCCTAGCAACACCAGGTGGATAACTGCTGGTCCCTCTAGCAACACCAGGTGTATTACCTGCTGGTCCCCCTAGCAACACCAGGTGTATTACCTGCAGGCCCCCTTAGCAACACCAGGTGTATTACCTGCTGGTCCCCCTAGCCACACCAGGTGTATTACCTGCTGGTCCCGGCTCACCAGGGGCTCCTTGGGCGGGTACGGCCCCCGTCAGCAGTGAGGCCTCTGGTGCAGTCACCCCTTTCCCCTGAAGGGGGCGCTCTGTCTTGGGCGCAGTCAGTAATTTAACCTGGTAAAAATAAAAAGGAGGCTCAGAAAAGGTTGTGTCCACAGAAAACCAACATTTAAATCAAAGCCATGGGAAAGCATAACAGGAATATTCAACCACTGCTTCTAAATGGATCACTGCTGTCAGTGATGTCAGTTAGCATGGTTTAGCATGTGACATGTCCCGGCACCAATTTCAGACAATTATATTTTAAGAGATGGCAATAACATCTGTTCGATTGCTGCTTAACGGGCACATTTCAGCGTTCTCTTTTTCCAGCTGATTCAGTGAGATTTAGTTTCACAAAAGTACAGACCAAGCTGTCCGTGCACGTACCTTAGCCTCCAGCGAGCCGAGCCGGTTGCTCAGAGCTGTGATCCGGGAGCAGTTGAGACAGCCTACGACACATCAGAGCATCAGACAAGAAATAAGCCACAGACTGGACTCTTAACATGAGCCATGTGCTGGGAGAGTTCAGGAAGCTAGGCTAAAGCTAAGGCTAATGCTACAGCTAAGGCTAGAGCTCTTACTAGCAGTCTCCCCGGTGCGTGGCGGCGGCGGCGGCCGCAGAGAGGAGGGCCTCCTCGCCGCCTCCTGGCCCACCAGCTGGTTGGCGCCTTCTGAGAGAAGAACAAAGACAGGTTTGAGAACAGAGGGTCAAAGGTCAAATAGGTCTTCTTTTATGCTTTATCACTGATGTGGTTTAAAGATGATATTACTTTTCTCAACTGAGGTTCCCTGATTTTGCAACTCTGAGCTGTCTCCTGTTCTTAATTTCCTCATCATCGCTCTGGCGTAAGATTATCATGCAACCATGGCGAACATTTATTGAATGCATTGTAGAATTCTTCCCAAAAGTTACACATGAAACATATTGTATCGGTCTGAGATGATAAATGATTATTGCACTGTTGATTTGATTGAATGATTTGTAGCCGTCGGGAAGACAGTCGTCAGCCATGTTCCTGACACTAGTCAGTCAGGGACAGACAACGCAAAGCCCTCACCACCAGTGATCAACGGTATCACACCCACTGAGTGTTAATGAGGTTGTGTTGCTCTGACCTCTCCTGCTTAGAATGAGCTTTATTGATGTACTGTAGTGTGCACAGTGTGTGATGGTTGCTGGGCCGCTGGCTTGGTTCTAACAGAACATGTGTTATGAGTTGAGTCTGGGGGTGGTGATGACAGATGTGCTCCAAGGTGAGCCCAGTCTCTACCGCAATATGCTGACCACCTGGTGGTCTGCCTTGTGTGTGTGCGGGAATCTATCAGCTTAATCCAGGGAAGAACAACTTATTCTTTTTATTATTATTCTATGCTATTGGTTCCAAAATAGCATCCAGCATGAAAGAGGATCAGCTAAGTACCTTTTGAATACAAGAGAATGGATTCATAACAAGAGCTTCTCATGCTGAGAGAGGGTTAGGGTAAGGACGAGGG
The DNA here is from genome assembly GCF_026213295.1 of Gadus chalcogrammus. Taxonomy (NCBI): domain Eukaryota; kingdom Metazoa; phylum Chordata; class Actinopteri; order Gadiformes; family Gadidae; genus Gadus; species Gadus chalcogrammus. Next base: position 16,510,850 of record NC_079417.1, read on the forward strand.
TTAAGGTTAGGGGGTTAGGGTGAGGGTTTGGGTTAGATGGTTAGGGTTAGGGCTAGGGTAGGGGCGACCAGAGACCACCTTCAGCCTCGGCTCCGGTTATGAGGTGTGGGAGTTTGAGGCGCTGGCCTTCAGTATGTTTTCAATGGGCAGGCTCTGGAGGAACGGCTAGACAGGATTCATTGTGTGGTCTGGCTGCGGTCCGCCAAGGTGTTTCTGACCCTGGAGACCAGACCAGGGGCGGCCGCCACTTCGTTAGCCGACACAATTTATTTGCATTAATTGTTTGATTGATGGATAGGTTGACCAATTAAGTAGTGCCGTCGGAGGTGGAAGCCTTGCGCATATGGTGCCAGCGTGGGCCGAAGACTGGACCCCTCGCCAGAGTTCATCATCCATCACTCACCCATGTCTACGCTACGCTTGTCGACGCAACAGCTGACTTGCCTGGGGACTGGGAGGCTAGGGGGGCTAGGGGGGCTAGGGGCAGGAGAGCAGGTTGAGTAATTGCCTGACGGGAGGAGTGGAGGTTGACCACATGGTCGGCAGTACACTAAGCCCTCTAATAGCCCCCCCTATACTCAATGTCGGTGCTTGTGATGTTTAGTTTTGGCCGTGTTTGAGGGTATTTCTCCCAGGATTCTTGGTGAAGACAGATTTAAACCATGTAATAACCTGAGGCAGATCGATTATGGCACAGGGTGCAGGCAGCACACCAAATATCAAGAGTGTTCCACCTCTCAGTACATCTAAGGAGTAAAACCTACCCTAGGAGGAGGTGAACGAATGCTCTGTAACCCCCACGGAGTCCACACACGTTCCTGGAGACGACAGCGCAGAAGAGCGTGCGCGTGCGTATGTGCGTAAACCCTCCATCTCTGTGCTGATGTTCAGTGTGTAGGTTTTCCGATGCAGCCCAGCTCATGGAAGCTGCTGCATTCAATTAGTGTGTGCGTGCATGTGTGTGTGATCATGCGTGTCTGGCGGGGGTGTTCTTAAAGAACCTGAAGACCCACCCTCCCCCTCTCCCCACCTTTCCCTGCTGAGCACCTCCTCCTCTGAGGTGGAGAAGCCAGGAACCCCTTCTCCTCTCAGCAGCCCAGTGGTTCTATTGGTCATGAAGCCGTCTCCTTCACTCTAGCCTTCTGGTAGGTTCTATTGTTCTCCTTCACTCT